>NW_026575253.1:0-362033 GCF_028641065.1 Leucoraja erinaceus | reverse complement strand
TCCTTGTGAAATCTTTTCTTCACTATCTCCTTCTTATTGGCAATTGTTTCTATATAGCTAAATGACCCGAAGTGCACACAATCTCATTTATAACAATGCTATATACTAACTTTTGTATTCATTGACCTGACTGATGAATGGCTTTGCTTACTCTTCTTTAATCACTCTGTCTACTTGTGTCGCTACTTCCAGGAAGTATGCACATGTACCTCTGGATCTCTCTGTTCAATATACTCTCAGGTCCTGCCATTTGCTGTGTAGCATCGTTTGATTTGTTTCCCTGTGTAACTGATGCTGAGGTAAATGTTCAGCTATGATCTTATTGAAGGGATGTGAGGTTGAATAATCTACTCATATTTCTGGATTTATTTGTGTTTTGGGAAATTGATACCCCCCCCTCCCCCCCCCCCCCCCCCCCACCCCCCCCCCCCCCCCCCCCCCCCCCCCCCACCCCCCCCCCCCCCCCCCCCCCCCCCCCCCCCCCCCCCCCCCCCCCCCCCACCCCCCCCCCCCCCCCCCAACCCCCCCCCCCCCCCCCCCCCCCCCCCCCCCCCCCCCCCTCCCCCCCACCCCCCCCCCCCCCCCCCCCCCCCCCCCCCCCCCCCCCCCCCCCCCTCCCCCCCCCCCCCCCCCCGCCCCCACCGCTATCAGGCCAGGAGATGCTGCCATGTACACTTAAAACATTCAGTTATTCTTTATTGTATTTATTTTACAATACTTTCAAATTGTTCTACAAACTTTGCACATTCTGATGTTTGGCAGTTCTTGTATTTAGTGTTGTATCTATTACTGTCAAGTACACTGTGTACTCTCTGAGTTTAATTTCATTGCTCTCTGTTGTATATGACAATAAGCTACTCTGAATCTGAATTATACAGTTAGAGAATTCCAAGAATTTTCACGTCAAGAATTTCAATTACTGTTTTGATCATATTGGTTGATACCTGAGACATTACATATCATTAACTGATTAAGGGTCTGTCCCACTTACGTGTCCTTGGCACGCAAATTACGTGGCCTCGTGGTCGCATTGAGGCGCATGGACATCGTATGGCCGTGCGTGGCCTGTCCCACTGAGAAGTGTGGAGGAGTATGTAGTTGTGCGCGACATTGCGCGGGGTTCCGATATTTTTGTGGCAAACAAAATCTTCTCGCGCCAACGGCCTGTCGCGTAACTGACGGCCAAAGTGGGACAGCCCAAGACCCTGACGCGACGGAACATCTCACCTCCAACAGCAGCAGAAGCAGGCAAACGATCGCCGAGCTCGGCCTGGGGCTCAAGGCCATTCCGTTCCGGTTACGCCTCCACTTCTACTCCCAGAGCGGGGCCAAGAAAATTGAAGATAGACACAAAATGCTGGAGTAACTCAGCGGGACCGGCAGCATCTCTGGAGAGAAGCAATGGGTGACGTTTCAGGTCAAGACCCTTCTTTCAGACTGAAGAAGAGTCTCGACATGAAACGTCACCCATTCCTTCTCTCCAGAGAAGCTGCCGATCCCGCTGAGTTACTCCTACATTTTGTGCCCATCTTCAAATGACGTCAAGCGCTCCAGACGGCTGTGCAGGCACATGAAATTGCGCGCGACCTTCGCGGGACCGCTGCGCCTCAACGTGACCACGAGGTCACGTAATTAGCGTGCCAAGGACTCGTAAGTGGGACAGGGGCTTTAGGATCTGAAAACCCTTACAGGTTTGACACCTCCAACTATAGTCATTAGCAAGCTGTCAACATTGTAGTATTGCATCAATGTATATTCTAAACCATCATTACAATTCCAAGCCATGAAGAATAATTTAAAACCCAGAAAGATATGAAAAGGAGAAATAATTTTGGATTCCACGACCTGGATAGGAATTGAAATATCAAATAAATTCAGAAATCTTGAAAGAAAGGGATGAATTACTTCTGAGATTCCCTACTTCATCAATGTTGTTTTCGCAGAATTCTGTTGTAACTGCACTAAAGCGTCTCCTTACATAGCTCCACTGTAGTTGATGGAAGAATACAATGTTACAAAATAGAAGTCTTGGAAATGTATCATAAAATATTCCAGCAGAAAAAGATTGCCGTTCACCTCTTTGATTCATTCATTAGAAGAATCATTCATTTAGTACCACTCTCAAGTAGATTACAACTAATCCTATGCATCTAGCCTGTCCAACCCCTTAAGAATTTTGTAAGTTTCTATAAGATCCCCCCTCAATCTTCTAAATTCTAGCGAGTACAAGCCAAGTCTATCCAGTCTTTCTTCATATGAAAGTCCTGCCATCCCAGGAATCAGTCTGGTGAACCTTCTCTGTACTCCCTCTATGGCAAGAATGTATTTTCCTCAGATTAGGAGACTAAAACTGTACGCAATACTCCAGGTGTGGTCTCACCAAAGCCCTGTACAACTGCAGTAGAACCTCCATGGTCCTTTTTTTTTTAAGCATAATAATAAGGTCATCTCGGTTTTTTTTTCACTTAATATGGCTGTATGGTAACTCAAATTCCACTGTACCTTATTGGTACATGTGACAATTAAATTGAATCTTGAATCTATTTCTTCTATGTTAACTTAAACCTTTAGAGGCATTCTATAGCTGTTTTAGAAACCAATTCAGAAACAAAGTGCTCGAGGAGCTCATTGGGTCAGGCAGCCTCTGTGGAGGGAATGGACAGAGGAGAATTCTTCAAATGTCAGTCCATTCTTTCCACAGATGCAATCTGACCTCTCGAATTCCCCTAGTGTTTTGCTCAAGATTCCAGCATCTGCTTTTTCTTGTATCTCCATCTTACTAAATCTCCTCAAAGTTTGACTACATTGAAGAGGCTCGCTTCTCTCTCTCTCTTTTTAATATATTTTTTGGAGGCAATTGTACAAAAAAAAAGTAACGACAATTCTACAACCCCAGCACAGCTTCAATTTTAAACATTTTACAAACAGAATATTAAATTGAAAGGGGAATAAAGAGAAGAGAAAAAGAAAGAGAAAAAAAAAGAAAAGGAGAGGGAGAGAAGGAGATATGTCCATCAACCCACCCCTGCACCCACTCATCCAGCCCCTACAGTCAGTTTTGAGTTTGTGTTGCAATCATTGTATTGCTCAAGAAATTCAATAAAAGGAGACCCATATTATTAAAAATTGTTCCGGTTTGTTAATCAAGATAAACCTATTTTTTTCTAGATGTAGTGTTTCCGTAATCCGCATCTTCACTGAGGGGACTGTTGTCTTTTCCCAAAATTTAAGTATGTTTTTTTGCTGATATTAGACCGTAATCAAGGAAGCGACTTAGCAAGACCGTAAGGTTACTACATGCCTCTGATATTCCCAGTATTATCAATTTTGGGCCTGGCTCTAGTGGAGTTTTCAGTGTTTCCGAGGTGACGCTGAATATTTCCGTCCAAAAACTTTCTGATTTTTTGCACAGTACAAAACTGTGGGTTAAGGTGGCTTCTTGAGTGACATTTATCACAAAAAGGGGAATCAGTGGGGAAAATCTTGCTCAATTTGGGCTTTGACTAATATAGCCTGTGCAGCACTTTAAACTGTATCAGGCAGTGTCTGGTATTTAGGGAGCAATAATGTATGTATTGTTGGCTTTTGTCCCATAAATCCTTGGAGATGTGTTGACCCATCTCATCTTCCCATGAACGCCTATAAATCTCAGATGATGGAGTGTTGATGTTCTGGAGGGCATTGTAAATGTGGGATATCCACTTCTCTGTATCTGCATGTCTATTCAAACATTCATCGAGTTTGTCTGGACCTGTAGAGGAGCAGTCTTGTCGATGTTCTTATGTAGTCCCTAACTTGGATGTATCTAAAAAAGTTACTGTTGTTCAGATCGTATTTCTCCTGCAATTCTTCAAAGTCCCCTTCTGATAAAGGTCTTGATTCCTGTCTTGATTCCCTGATTCTTCCATTGAACAAAAACACCATCTAGGGATTAAAAGAGGGGTTATTTGCAATGGGAAGGAGGAGAGACATGTCACTCAATTTGTGACTGGACTTCAGCTGTTTCCAAACATGAACAGTACTATGTATTATCGAATTACCCTCATACGTTGAGTTGTTCAGGGAAAAAGGACAATCGGTTGGTATTTTATTGGAGACTGGACAATCGAGCCTATGCAGAAAGGCAAGCAATCATCTCTTTCCATTTTTAGCCAGTTTGCCTGATGGCATGAATCATTCAGCCAGAAAATTATAGTTTTAATATTGGTTGCCCAATAGTAAAAGAGGAAGTTTGGTAAGGCTAGTCCTCCATTCTCTTTAGATTTACACAGATGTATTTTGTGTATTCGAAGGCTTTTATAATCCCAGATAAAATTAGTGACAATGGAATCAATTTTTTTGAAAAAGATTTTGGGAAGATATATTGATATTCACTGGAATAGCTATAAAAGATGCGGGAGAAAGATCATCTTTACGGCATTTAGTCTACCGAGAAGAATAATAGGCAGTGTTTTCCAAAACTGAATATACATATGGCGTTTAGTAATTAATGGAGGGAAATTTTTCCTGAACAGAAGGGAATATTTTCTGGTAACGTAAACTCCGAGGTAGCTGAATTTTTCAGTAATGATTCTAAAGGGAAACTGTTAGTATTCCAAATTTATTAACCACTATAGAACAATTTGGTTCCTTTTCTGGCTACAGAATGAATCGGAATAAAAGTGAAATTATGCCATTAAAAGAACAAGACGGGTGCCGTACAGCTAGTACACCACAACAGCTAGCCTCTGCAACTATTTGTGGGTTAAATCTCCAGCATGGCTGTCTGATTACCATTCCTTCCAGTTTTACAGAGAATGTAAGAGGGCAATGATCTGAGATGATGATATTGTGATATTTTGGGTTGTAGGTATATGACAGAAGTTTGGAATCAACCAGGAAATAGTCTATTCTTGTGTTTATTTTTATGGACACCTGAGTAGATGGAATATTCTCCTCCTGAAGGAATGGCAATCCTCCAAACGTCCCTTATATTTGTGTTATTTATGTAAGTGTACAAAAGTTCACTAAACTTGGTTGAAACTTTTCTTTGAAATGAAGATCTATCCAGGTATTGGTCTAATACACAATTTAGGTTCCCCCCGATTATCAAATTGGACTGGGACGCGTCTGGTATTAAATTGAGTATTTTATTGAAAAATTGGGGGTTATCAAAATTTGGAGCATATATGTTCACCAACGTTAATGAGGTTGAGTACAGTTCCCGGATACTGTGGTGCACCTACCTTCCTGTCAGCTATTGTGGATTTATGTTTAAATGGAATACCTTTGTGAATTAGGATTGCTGTTCCACTAGCTTTAGAAGAAAATGTGGAGTGATACACCTGTCCTATCCACCTACCTCTCAGTCTGTTATGTGCTTTGTTCTTGAGGTGAGTCTCCTGAAGGAATATTATATCAGTGTTAAGAGATTTTAAGTTCATTTATGCCCCTAATGTTTCAACATCAGAACGTGATTTCTTTCCCCCCCACCCCGTTTTACTAGTTACATCATCTTGCATATCAAAAATTATATGTTCTCCGCTGAATTAAATGGTTCAACACAATGATTAAAGTATATATTTTGGGTGGAGGCTGAATTTGGTGACTACTGGAGGGACAGTTGATGGCACGGAAAGATGGCACCCGGGACAGGCTGGATTAGCACTCCAGTCTGTGTCTTCATGAAAAAGACACACAAAAAAGCTACGGAAAGGCCAAATGAACCACCGTGGCCTAAAAATCCATCAGGCAAGAATGAAATGCTCGGAGGTGCAGCGCATAGGCCTTGAACCTGAGTATAGGAGCAGGGAGGTTCTACTGAAGTTGTACAGGGCCTTGGTAAGACCACACCTGGAGTATTGCGTACAGTTTTGGTCTCCTAATCTGAGGAAAGACATTCTTGCCATAGAGTGAGTACAGAGAAGGTTCACCAGACTGATTCCTGGGTTGTCAGGATTTTCATATGAAGAAAGAATTGATAGACTCGGCTTGTACTCGCTAGAATTTAGAAGATTGAGGGGGGATCTTATAGAAACTTACAAGATTCTTAAGGGGTTGGACAGGCTAGATGCAGGAAGATTGTTCCTGATGTTGGGGAAGTCCAGAACAAGGGGTCGCAGTTTAAGGTTAAAGGGGAAATCTTTTAAGACTGAGAAGACAAAAACATTTTTTACACAGAGAGGTGAATCTCTGGAATTCTCTGCCACAGAATGTTGTTGAGGCCAGTTCATTGACTATGTTTAAGAGGGAGTTAGATGTGGTCCTTGTGGCTAATGGGATCAGGGGGTATGGGGCGAAAGCAGGTACGGGATACTGAGTTGGATGATCAGCCATGATCATATTGAATGGCGGTGCTGGCTCGAAGGGCCGAATGGCCTAGTCCTGCACCTAATTTCTATGTTTCTATGTTTCTAACCTGGTGAGATACAGGAGAAGCCGGGCCAGGACTCGTCCCACAGAGCCCAGTCCCACCACGCACTAGATTCTCCCAACCACTGCACAGAAGTTATTAAGATGGCTGATCCGTGGGCGGTTGCTGCTGGGAAACAAGTCGGCGCCTGATCAATCCTGGCTGGGTCGCCTGGGTGAGGGTGTCTGATGTTGTGAGACCCAAAACCCCCGATGGCCCCAGGTCACATAACTAATGATGCGTCCCAGCGCATCTAGAAAATGTTTTTTTTTCACACTTCATATATTTGGTATGTTTGCATTCATTTGCCAGAATGATGTCTGGATTTGGAAGTATTACATACAAGGGATGGCTGGACAAATTTGTTTTTTTTCCCCTCTGGAACACTGGAGGTTAAGGGATGACCTCATAGAAATATATAAAATTATGAGATACACAGACAGTGTAGACGGTCAGAAACCTTTTCCTAGGAGGTAAATATCAAATATTAGAAGACATTGCTTTAAGGTGAGAGAGATAAGGTTTAACGGTACGTGTTTATTACACAGAGGGTGGTAAGTGCCCGAAATGGACTGTCTGGGGTCTTGATGGAGGCTGATATGAAAATAATATTTAGGTGGCATTTGGATATGAATGGAATGAAGGTATATGAATTATTTGCAGATAAGAGTTGGTCCTGGGATAAAGTTTGACGTGGACGTAGGCTGAAGTTTCCTGTTCATAGAAACATAGAAATTAGGTGCAGGAGTAGGCCATTCGGCCCTTCGAGCCTGCACCGCCATTCAATATGATCATGGCTGATCATCCAAACTCAGTATCCCGTACCTGCCTTCTCTCCATACCCCCTGATCCCCTTAGCCACAAGGGCCACATCTAACTCCCTCTTAAATATAGCCAATGAACTGGCCTCAACTACCCTCTGTGGCAGAGAGTTCCAGAGATTCACCACTCTCTGTGTGAAAAAAGTTCTTCTCATCTCGGTTTTAAAGGATTTCCCCCTTATCCTTAAGCTGTGACCCCTTGTCCTGGACTTCCCTAACATCGGGAACAATCTTCCTGCATCTAGCCTGTCCAACCCCTTAAGAATTTTGTAAGTTTCTATAAGTTCCTGTGTTGTACTCTTTGTATGTTCTATGGTTTATGATACTGCAGTTTATAATTTGCTTTGTTTTTATTCAAAGTCTGATGGTTTCAATGACATGCTAGAATAGCAATGTTTGTCAATTTTTTTTCATCATGGTTTAATGTTGGTCTACCATGAGTTATCATGAATCGTCCTCTTGTTTGAATCTTCCCTCCTCTCAATGGAAGCTTTTTCCATTGAGAGTAGGGAAGATTCAAAAAAGAGGTCATGATTTGAGAATTAAGGGACAGAAGTTTAGGGGTAACATGAGGGGGAACTTCTTTACTCAGAGTGTGGTGGCTGTGTGGAATGAGCTTCCATTGGAAGTGGTGGAGGCAGGTTCGTTTTTATCATTTAAAAATAAATTGGATAGTTATATGGACGGGAAAAGAATGGAGGGTTATGGTCTGAGTGCAGGTGGATGGAACTAGGGGAGAATACATGTTCAGCACGGACTAGAAGGGCCGAGATGGCCTGTGTCCGTTGTGTAATTGTTATATGGTTATATGGTTAAATACATTAAGGAGGATGAATATTATTCCTGGTCCAAAAGAGTGCTAAAACAAAATGACTTGGCCATTTGCTTGTCAGGCTTTAGGTCGAAACATGGAACATCCCTTACCTACAACTAAGTTTAAGTCGCTGTATTGATAAAGTTATTGAGACGTTATTGACAGACAATGATTCAACGTGTCTGCTATTTGTGGGCACTTATCAATAACAAATTGCTTTTGATAAATGTTAATAAGTCGTTTGTCACATTTTAAATGTAGGGAAATGGCTCTCATTGCCCAATCACAATATTTAATCCAACCCTTTCTCAGAAAATGGGAGAAGAAATATTGAGGCCAAACTATCTGCAAATAATCTCCTTCTTTAAATGTAGATTTTTTGCAACTGCTGACTACACAAAATGACTGAAATGCACACAAATTGACTGTGATGAAAGGGTTTGCTTTATTTGTTCATGTACCAGCCTTATTTAGTTGCTGCTTTGTCTGAATGATCAATAGAATCAATAAGAGCAGGTGAACTTAATGAGATTTAATTCCAAAATATTGATCAACATATCTGCTGATAAACCTTTGGCTAGCTGTAAGTCTATGAATAGTGACATTTTGAGGAGTAATATCTTTGGAGAGATCTGTGTCAAAATGTTTATGATAGCTATCTCTCAATTTCCGTTCAGTCTCAAAGATAATAAGCGAGGGTGCTCTGACATGCCAGTTTACTTGTATTACCAAATGAAAAATGATGCCTGGATGTTCAGATGTAGCTTTGTAAGACATACGAGATAACTGAGTGTAAGAGTCATTTAAGCCCATCAAGTTTATATAACCACAGATCAGGGGCAGCATAGTGGCTCAGCAAGTGATGAATAAATGAAGACTTTATTGTCACTCTCCTTATGGTGGTTCCCACTCCTTTGTTTTCTGTGTCGTGACCTCTGCCTCCCACGTGGCCTATCCACTGAGCTGGTGCTTCATAGTGACCCAGCTTCAATCCTAACCTCTGCGAGTGGACTTTGCCCATTCTCCCTGCTATCACATGGGCTTTCTCAGGGTGCTCCTGTTTCATCCTAGATCTGAAAGATGTACTTTGATAATTTAGCTGACCACTGTAAGTTGTTTCTCACTTGAAGCTGCATAGTTTTCTTCCAGGCACTGAGATTTCATCTCGCACCGTAAAGGCATGTGGATTGTTGGTTATTTGGGCACTGTAAATCACCATCAATCTGTAGGTGAGTGGTACAATATGAGGAATCTGATGGATCTGGGGAGAATAAAATGGGATTATTGTGGGAATGCTGTAAATGAATGCTTGATATTTAATGTATACTCAGTGTATTGAAGGGTCTATTCTAGTACTCATAGAACCATAGAGAGATACAGCATGGAAACAGGCTATTTGGCCCGCTGAGTCCACTGTAAGTTGTTTCTCACTATAGTTTGGTAGTGAAAACTGGGAAGAGTTAATGGGAATATGGAGAAAATAAATTGGAATTAATGTAACATAGGTGTGTGATGATTGGCATAGACTTGGTGGGCCAATGTTGCCAGTATTCTTGCTGTGTGACTCTGTTCACTCCCTGTTCATGGATCATGTTCTATTGTGATATATCTATAGCTGTAGGTGGGAATAAGGCGTTCAAACACCAGAAGAATGTTGTCTATCTGTCCTTCAAACTTTTGGGTAATCCACAATCTTCAAAATACTTAAATCCATTTCCCTGCTCAATGAAAAGCAGAGGAAATTCCATCTCCTGGAGTAAAAATCTATACGAAAAGACCCTTGTGCAGTTACAAGCTAACATTAATCAGTTGCCATCACAAGAAGTGCTCCTGATGCCAAAGGGATCAAAATGACAATGATCTTGATCCACAGTCTGCAGCTCTGCATAGAATGGGTGATAGATCTACATCACTATCAGGTGACAGAGTGATGCAACTGAGAATGCTCCTGCCTCAATGCTCAGTGACTGTAGCGGCAGATTTTTCAGATCTTTCAGGAAATTAACTCCCTAGCCACTAATTGGGTGAGAGGGGATAAGGGGAATATCTTCGGTACGCATGCAAGCTGCCTCAGAGACTTTCAGAGCTTCTACTTTCATAAAGCTTCAGCACACAGTCTTTTAATGAATATTTTCTTTATTGTAGATATAAAACAGTAAGATACATCCAAGGTTTTCCGACTTGTTCCAGCAATCTTCTTCGAACTCCAGCGCATTGCTTCAGATACTAGAAAACTCCTCGTGTCTCCTTCTTCACATGAGGCTTGACATGCTTGACCTGCTTGACATGCTTGACATGCTTGACCTGCTTGACCTGCTTGACATGCTTGACATGCTTGACCTGCTTGACCTGCTTGACATGCTTGACATGCTTGACCTGCTTGACATGCTTGACATGCTTGACATGCTTGACATGCTTGACCTGCTTGACATGCTTGACATGCTTGACATGCTTGACCTGCTTGACATGCTTGACATGCTTGACATGCTTGACATGCTTGACCTGCTTGACATGCTTGACATGCTTGACATGCTGACATGCTTGACATGCTTGACCTGCTTGACATGCTTGACATGCTTGACATGCTTGACATGCTTGACCTGCTTGACATGCTTGACATGCTTGACATGGTTGACATGCTTGACCTGCTTGACATGCTTGACCTGCTTGACCTGCTTGACATGCTTGACATGCTTGACATGCTTGACATGCTTGACATGCTTGACATGCTTGACATGCTTGACATGCTTGACCTGCTTGACCTGCTTGACATGCTTGACATGCTTGACCTGCTTGACATGCTTGACCTGCTTGACATGCTTGACATGCTTGACATGGTTGACATGCTTGACCTGCTTGACCTGCTTGACCTGCTTGACATGCTTGACCTGCTTGACCTGCTTGACATGCTTGACATGCTTGACATGCTTGACATGGTTGACATGGTTGACCTGCTTGACATGCTTGACATGCTTGACCTGCTTGACCTGCTTGACATGCTTGACATGCTTGACATGCTTGACATGGTTGACATGGTTGACCTGCTTGACCTGCTTGACATGCTTGACCTGCTTGACCTGCTTGACATGGTTGACCTGCTTGACCTGCTTGACATGCTTGACATGGTTGACCTGCTTGACATGCTTGACATGGTTGACCTGCTTGACATGCTTGACATGGTCGAAGGATAAACCTTCTCCCTCTCCTGTCCAAAACGAAATCCCCAACTAAACTAACACGCAAGCAGTTAAGCTGCATAAACACGCCCCAAGACACGTCATAAAATCCCACCCACATTATAACGGGCTGGCTAAAATTTAAAGGAACATGACATCCACAATGACATGCAAAATAGGCCAAATGGCCACTACATACCGGCCCCTAATTGTTCCGAATACATAATGAGGCAATTACCAAATAACATTAAAAAAGTGGCCATTAAGGCTTAACATACATCAAAATCAAAATATCAGGGAATAAAACCCTGTGGCTCCCTCGTCAGGAAATCAAACCGCGATCTCCCGCGTGCTAGGCGTGGATACTAACCACTATACTAATGAGGAAAAATTAGCATGCACTATACGTATCAAACCCTGAACATCAGGCATGATTTCCAGTATTCTACCCCCCTTTCCGCAGGATTCTTCTCCAAGATACTTTCTGTTATTTGTTTCTTTTCCCGAATTTTCATCAACAATCTTGTTTTTATTTTAAGAAACCAGGCTACCGATGTTCTCAATTTATTCCATGATGAAAAGTGGGTAATTAAACTATTCACGGTGTCATATGAGTTTTTTTCAATCACATTCACCGAAATGTTTTGTTTAATTTCCGGATCTGTTGTAGAGATTTCAAATCCGAGTTCAAGCTTTGGCCATTCTCTACTTGGCTTACTAAGAAACTTTGGCCCATTGATCCATCTCTTGTTATTAAGAAAGCAATTTGCTGTTTGTCCCCTAGAGGCTTCATCCGCAGGATTTTCCTTTGTATTAACATATCTCCTTTGAGAAACATTAGTAGCTCCTAGTACAAAGGAAACTCTATTTGCAACAAATGTCATAAAACGTTTGCTTTCATTGTTAATGTATTTCAAAACCGTAGTACTATCGGTCCAAAAGGTAGATTCTTCCAGTTGAAATTGCAGTTCCTTTTTCAGTATTATGTCAAATTTCACAGCTAAGACTGCTGCTGTAAGTTCCATTCTGGGAATCGTCATTTGCTTCAATGGCGCTACTCTGGCTTTTCCCATTACGAATGCAACATGCACTCTTTTGTTTACATCTTGTAGTCTTAAGTATGAAACAGTCCCATAACCACTTTCGCTGGCATCCGAAAAGTGATGCAGTTGCGCATTTCCGATATTACCAATGGTTTTGGGCTTTATACGCCGATCTACCTTAAACGTTGACATTTTTTGGAGGTCTTTTAACCATTCTGTCCAACTGTGCGAGGATGTTTGAGTTATACTCTCATCCCAACCAAGTTTTTCTCGACACAGATTCTGTAAAATTAACTTGGCTAGCAGTGTAAATGGTGCCAGAAATCCCAAAGGATCATATACTGAACCAATCACAGATAAGATACCCCTTCTTGTGCATGGTCGTTCCTGAATTGACAATTTAAACTTAAACACATCCGTTTCCACACACCAGTGCAGTCCCAGTGCCCTTTCCATTGGCAAGTTGTCTTTGTCTAAATCCATCACCTTGGTTTCTTCGGCTCTGTCATCTGGTGGAATGCTTTCCAAAACAGCACGACTGTTGCTGACCCACTTGGTAAGTACAAATCCTCCCTTATTGCAGAGAGAGGTTAGGTGCTTCACTATTTGAATTGCCTCTAACTCGGTAGATACGGATTTTAGGCAATCGTCCACATAAAAATTATTTTTCAAAGTGGAAATTACCTCCTCTGGGAAATAACCTGTATTATCCTCTGCGGTTTTCCTCAAAGCGAAATTCGCACAACTTGGAGATGACACTGCTCCGAAAAGATGTACTTTCATTCGGTAATCAACAAGGTCTTGCTGCACATCCTCTTCAGGCCACCATAAGAATCGCAGATAATCAATATGTTTACCATTTACTTTCACTTGATAAAACATTGCTCTGATATCAGCCATCAAAGCTATCGGTTCTTGCCTAAATTTGATGAGAACTCCAAGGAGCGAGTTAGTAAGGTCTGGACCTTGCAGTAATTCACTGTTAAGTGATGTCCCTTTAAAGACTGCCGCGCAGTCAAATACCACCCTCAATGTCCCTTTCTTCGAGTGGTACACCCCATGGTGCGGAATATACCAGATCTTGGCTGGTACTTTCATTGAAGTCATGATTATATTGCTTCATTAACAGCTTTTCCAATTTACCTGTAGATATTTGGTTAACAGCAACAGCACGGCAATTCATTTTGCTGGTGCTTTCCTTATTCTTACACAAGGAGCCATAAATAACCCATCCTAGTAGGGTCTTCATAGCATACGGTCCATCCTTTTGGCTCCTAATTATCTGTACAGGTTCTAATGCTCTCAGGGCATTCGTTCCAATAAGTAAGTCAATATCAGAATTTATCTTTGTTATTTTGACTTCTTTCAGGTAAGGCCATTGCTGTAAGTCTTCACATCTGGGTACATTTTGACGACCAACAGGCATTGTTTCATGTGTGAAAACCTCTGAAATTGGAATAAAATTATCTTCATCCAAACTGGATATCTCCATATTTGTTATATAATAACTCTGGTAATCCTTTTCTTTATTCATGGTACGCATTTGAATTTTAACTTTCTCTCCAGTAATGTCCAACCTTCTCATCAAATTCTCTGTGCAAAAAGTAGCTGAACTCCCATGATCCAGAAATGCATATGTTTGCAACACTACATTAGTTTCCCTATTTCTCACTTGTACTGGTAAAATAGAGAAAATGCATGCTTTCTCTCCGGCCCCAATATGTGCAGTTACTTGAGGCGAGGTGATAGCATTTACATCCGCTGACTCCTTTTTCTGCTCAGTATGATCTGGCTCTTTCTTTACAGTATGAAGCACATCGGGATGATTCTGCTTACATTTGTCACAAACTATTGGACACTTACAGTCTTTTACCATGTGCCCCTTCTTTAAACATCCATAGCAGATTCCATTCCTTTTTAAAAAGTCCATCTTTTTTTCATATTTCTTTTCCTTAAATTTACGACACCATCTTATGGTGTGACCTACTTCATCACAAAATGGACAGAATTCATTATTTCTGGTCGGTGCATCCTCTTTGGCACCACCCAACACCTTCTCAGGTATTATATTGGTAGCAAAATTGCTTTTCTTAGGCCCTGTCTTTTGTTTAGTTTTGACATAGGTAGAACCCTTATAAATTGCAAGTGGCTTGGCTTCTTCAATAATCCCGCTGCATGAATCTGACATGTACCGTACTTCTCTTTCTAAATATTCCACCAGGTCTGGTAGCCTGGCTACTTGTTTGCTCTTATCACGTATTTCACCTGCCCTATCTCTCCACTTTTCTCTCATTCTTCTGGGCAACTTGCTAATGATGATTCTCATATTACTTGAAAGATTAATTTCCTCCATATAGCCAAGATTTTTCATCGAGCTGCAACATCTTCTCAGAAATATTGCATATTCACTCAATTTATCCACATCTTCTGGCTTGATTTCTTTCCAATCATGCGCCTTTTCAATGTATGCATTCACAATCCTCTGTTCATCACCAAAACGTTCCTTCAATAATCTTCTCGCCTTTTTATAGCCCTGGTTGTCTGGCTCTATCTGACAACTTTCCACAAGCCCCTTCACCTTTCCTTGTGTGTACTTCACCAGAAACCGTAAGCGCTCTTTTTCACCCTTAACTTTCTTCTCTAATACCTCTTCCAGTGCCCTCACGAAAGTTTCATATTCTAAAGGATCTCCAGCATACGTAGGAATTTCAACTGGTGGCAAAATGAGAGATTTATTTCGTCGAGACATAATCTCGTTGAATTCAGATTGCTTATGCAGCAGTGCCAATAGACCAACCTGGCTCCCTTCTCCTTGGTCCACTGGTCCTTCTCGAGTTTGTACGGATGTTCTTATAGTAACTAGTTTCGGTCTAGCACCCATTTGCTGAGCTGAAGGTTCACTCAACCTATTTAGGTTTTCCAATCCAAGGTATCCTGTGGACTTTGACCGTGGAATCGATTCAACTGCCAATTCACTCTGAGCAGTTTTGGCTCTCTCTCTAGAGCTTATCGCCTTTGATGGTCTAGAGCTGCATCTAGACCCTTCACTTTCCAGTATGTCCCTTCTGGCTTTAGCCACCTTCAACTTTGTATCTAATTCCAGTTGTTCCTGACATCGCGCCATTTCTTCTTGCTGACGGGCCATCTCATGTTTTTTCTTCATAGCATCCGCTTCTATTGAGAGCGCTGCTAACTCAGCCTTGGCTCCCAAACGAGCAGAAGCCCTAGAAACCGAACTGGCTGAGCTACCAGATTTACGGCCTGATCTTTGTGAAGATACATTTGAGATACTATCTCCCGGTTCTATTTCATCACCTTCTTCTTCTGGCTTAGTATCTTCTTTTCTGCTACCTTTACTTTTGCTAACTTGCTCTAACCATCCTTCTACAACTTCTTTGGATTCATCATAATACTCCGTATTTTCACAATCCCACTTAAAATGTCTTTCACGCTCCTCTTGAGAACGCTCTGCCTCCAGCAGTATGTCCTGCTTCTCTTTCAGCTCATGGTTAAGGCTACTTATCAGGCGTAATTTCTCTTCCACCTTGCCCTGGTTCTCTTCTGATTCCATGAGTGGCTTCACACTTTCAAACAGCCTTCTAATCTTCTTCCCCAACTTGTTCCTATCCAATTCAGCCTCCTTGAGAACATAACTTCGACCTTTCTCAGTGAGTTTAAGTTGTCTGGCTGGTCTTTCTTCACCACCATGTGGCTCTTCTGGCATAGCTCTGCCCTCATCTTCCTTCATGATTTAAATGAGGTCTTGGCAGATTGCCAAGTCTTTAAATTAGTCGAAAAAAAGTCTCTGCTTCTGAGTGACTTTGTTATTATCAACAATTTCTTCCAAAACTAAAACATACTGATAATGTAGAGAACCTCTCTCTAATTCCAGGTGCAAAATAAATGATGCTAATTCCAATGAAATGCTCCTTTATCTCTTTGATTCAAAACAATCCAAGGTCGGTCTGCCTTTCCCAGACACGCTGGAGAAAACAGCTTGTTGAGCTCTATTACAGAATTCTTTCAATTAAAACCGTAATTTTAATTCAAAAGGTAATAATCAATTCGTACTCACAATCCAGTGATACGTCTTCCGATGCGTTCCGATGCTGTTGATAGACCTCAAGGCTCTTCCTGGCCGAGATCTTCTTCAGTTCCACGATTGGAACCAATCTTCTTTGGCTGCGCCTTTTCGAGGTCTTAGCCTTCGTCCTGCTCTGGCCGCACCTCTCCTAGGTCTTAGCCTTCGCACTTCGATCTTCTGTCCCTATCTCAGGGACTGGTATTTACCCCCGTCGGAGGTTCGCTTTTACTTATCTTCTTCTGTCCCAATCTCTGGGACTGGCAATTACCCCCTGCCGGAGGTATCCTTCGACTTAATGTAGCGGCAGATTTTTCAGATCTTTCAGGAAATTAACTCCCTAGCCACTAATTGGACGAGAGGGGATAAGGGGAATATCTTCGGTACGCATGCAAGCTGCCTCAGAGACTTTCAGAGCTTCTACTTTCATAAAGCTTCAGCACACAGTCTTTTAATGAATATTTTCTTTATTGTAGATATAAAACAGTAAGATACATCCAAGGTTTTCCGACTTGTTCCAGCAATCTTCTTCGAACTCCAGTGCATTGCTTCAGATACTAGAAAACTCCTCGTGTCTCCTTCTTCACATGAGGCTTGACATGCTTGACCTGCTTGACATGCTTGACATGCTTGACATGCTTGACATGCTTGACATGGTCGAAGGATAAACCTTCTCCCTCTCCTGTCCAAAACGAATCCCCAACTAAACTAACACGCAAGCAGTTAAGCTGCATAAACACGCCCCAAGACACGTCATAAAATCCCACCCACATTATAACGGGCTGGCTAAAATTTAAAGGAACATGCCATCCACAATGACATGCAAAATAGGCCAAATGGCCACTACAGTGACCCATGTTCTGACCTGATCGAGTGGTGGTGCCATCGAGTGTGGCTGCCTTGCCAACAACTGTCTGTCCTTTCATCCTTTTGGTTATTTTTAGTCTGTATGAAAGTTTTGTGTTGTAGGTCTATTAGTCTTTTTTATGTAGGGGTGGAGGGAGCAGTGGGAAACCATCTTCTCAGTCACTACTTGGTCGATGATGCGTCTTTTCTCTGAATCGCATCTTCACCCCCCCTCGTGGCCTACCATCTGGATTGGCGCGGCCTTTCTTGCTGGAGACCGGCCAGAGCTTCAGTGACAGCGCAGCATTGGGTTACCATTGCGGAGCGGGCAATGCTTTACCGGGATCATCGTGTTGGAACGCCGGAATGTTGGGCCCGCTGACCTTTAACATCATTGAGCTGTGGTCTGCGGAGCTTCCAGCCGCGGGCGGCGCTGACTTTAACATCGCGGAGCCTGGGATCTTTCGCCGAGGTCGCCAGTGTTGGAGCTCCACCCAGCTCAGCCTGTGGACTTCGGGAGCCGCGGTTTCCAGTAGGAAGCGGCCGTTTCGGTAACTCCAAGCCGCTGAGAGTGCTCTCCGTTCCGACATCATCACGGCAAGAAGGCCTGAAACATCGGGCCACCGTTGCGGCGACTGCGGAGGCCTCAATAGGCCCCGGCCACAGGTGAACAAGAGGAAGTGGACTGAACTTTGTTGCCTTCCCTCACAGCAAGCGTTGATTCTGCTGCGAGGGGATGTTTTTTGTTCATGTTAAATTCTATAGTGTTGTGTTTATCTTATTTGTGTGCTGCATAGTATCTCAAATTTTGCTGCACCAATTGGTGTATGTGACAATAAATGTCCTTTGTCCTTTGTCCTATTGGTCCCACGCAAGTGTAGAGTTTGTAAAGTCTCCTTGAAGCTGCATAGTTTTCTTCCAGGCACTGAGATTTCCTCTCGCACCGTAAAGGCATGTGGATTGTTGGTTATTTGGGCACTGTAAATCACCATCAATCTGTAGGTGAGTGGTACAATATGAGGAATCTGATGGATCTGGGGAGAATAAAATGGGATTATTGTGGGAATGCTGTAAATGAATGCTTGATATTTAATGTATACTCAGTGTATTGAAGGGTCTAGTCTAGTGCTCATAGAACCATAGAGAGATACAGCATGGAAACAGGCTATTTGGCCCGCTGAGTCCATATCATTTGTCAAGCATCTACTTGCTGCTATGACTCTGGAAACTTTAGCAGCCAGATATGTTGCTCCCTGAAGAACCAGATGGAGAAACATGGCTTCTTGTTGAGCCAGAGGATGGAAACTACAGGAATGAGTCCTCTTTATTCCAAGTTACAACATAGTTACATGCCTATGAGCCATTCCTCCGCAGCTGTTGCCCATGCAACACCTCCAGCAGGAGCATGAATAACTAAAGCACCTGAGCAAAGGCTGAATTTCCACCTTTTGTGCTCCCTGATGTGAAAAATAACTGACACCACAAGAGTGAGTATTATCCTATAAATGCTCAAGCACTATGAACAGAGAGGTTGCTAAAGGTTTCACTGAGTCACCGGTGCAGTATTTTAAACAAATGTGATACAATTTCAGCAGGCAGCTTCAAAGAGAATGATACAGGAGAAATTGAGTCATCTATATGGATTCGCCACACATTGCATGTCCACAAGTCCCGAGAAGCACTGGCAACACTTTTGAATGCCCTATCAGGGGATATGGGGAGAAGGCAGGAACAGGGTCCTGATTGTGGAGGATCAGCCATGATCACATTGAATGGCGGTGCTGGCTCGAAGGGCCGAATGTCCTACTCCTGCACCTATTGTCTATTGTCTATGTGGAGTTGAATTTGCTGCATGCACTAAAAGGGGGAAATCATGTACAGTACCAAAGTACTGCTTGATATAACAGAACTTTTAGTCCATTATCTCCTTTTTAACACATTTCATCTTCAAGATCGAAACTAAATTTCAAAAGCAATTATCTGGAAACGTAGCAAGATTAATAGAAAATGTCTTTGACTGATCCCCTCCCCCCCTCATAACATACTTATCCTAATCCCCACGATGTCCAAGAGGGATATTGTGACATAAAGTGGAATAAAGTGGATATTTTCCTGCTTTAGGTTTCTGCACTATATAATTGCCAGCTAAGCAGAAAGCTAGATAATTAGATTCCAGAGGCTTGATTTGTTCATTGTGACATAAATTCTTTGATTGTTTTTCTCCTTATTTATTCCCCGAAGCAAAACTGCTTCAGTATTTTGATTTAAACTGTTTATGTGGATATACTAAAGGCATCCTGTTGTATGAATAATAAGTTACACTTGAATCTTAATCTACTTACAGTGCATTCAGAAAGTATTCAGACCCCTTCAATTTTCCACATTTTGTTACGTTACAGCCTTATTCTAAAATGGATTAAATTCATTTTTTTTTATCATCAACCTACACACAATACCCCATAATAAAAAAAGTGAAAACAGGTGTTTAGAAATGTTTGCAAAGTAATTAAAGTGAAGGGGTCTGAACACTTTCTGAATGCACTGTAAGTTTTATTTTCTGCAGGAGGTTCTTCTTCTGAATTCCATTAACCCTTTTAACAACACATTTACCATATGTATTGTCAGTGAGATCTTGCCCTGTCGGTCGCTATTAACAATCATAGCTTCCCGCAAACCAACAGTGGTAATACATTGGCGCACGTTGAATGAAAAGCACTCTGGGGTGTCTTGGCAGCGCAGAAAATGCTGTATAAATTCACTTTAGATTTCAGTACAAATTTAATTATACTTTGTGGTTGGTCATATTTGGAAGAGTCACATTTTAAAGCTGACCACTTTTATTTTGGTAGTATTTATTTCCGATGAGACTTACCTGTGACTCTTTATTTTGCCTGTTGTCATTACCACTTCATATAGTTAAAATAGTAAAATAGTTAAAATAGTAATCCCAACCTTGTAGTTCCAAGGATCTTTAGTGCCCTATGTCGCTCACTTATCACGTAAGATTTTATTAAATCCTTCTTGATTATTATTTCAGTTTATTTTCCAGTTAGCAACTCATAGAAAACATAGAAAATAAGTGCAGGAGTAGGCCATTCGGCCATTCGAGCCTGCACTGCCATTCAATATGATCATGGTGCAATTGTTCCCATATGAGGGATTGATGATTTGTAGGCATTGCATTCATGGACAGGCATAAGGTCATGAGGAATTCAAGTATAATTAGGCCATTCGGCCCATCAGGTCTACTCCACCATTCAATCATGGTTGATCGATCTCTCTCTCCCAACCCCATTCTCCTGCCTTCTCCCCATAACCTCTGACACCCCTACTAATCAAGAATATATCTATATCTGCCTGACAATAGACAATAGGTGCAGGAGTAGGCCATTTGGCCCTTCGAGCTAGCACCGGCATTCAATGTGCCTTAAAAAGTATCCACTCACTTGACCTCCACAGCCTTTTTTAGTGGCAAAAAATTCCACAGATTTTCCGCCCTCTGACTAATGAAATTTCTCCTCATCTCCTTCCTAAAAGAATGCCTTTAAATTCTGAAGCTATGATCTCTAGTCCTGGACTCTCCCATCCACTCTATCCAAGCCTTTCACAATTCATTAAGTTTCAACGAGGTCTCCCCTCATTCTTCTAAACTCCAGCGAATTCACGCCCAGTGCCGACAATCCTGATCATAGGTTAACCTTCTCCTTCATGGCCTATCAGAAACGTGTTAATATCTCAGCAAATTGTTGTATATCATGGACTATATATAATCCTTGATCTGAATTCTTGTTTGCAGTTTTCAGAGATTTATCAATAACTCTTTGGATGCAGATGCACTTAGTTAGCACCAAACCTTGAGATGGATGTAAAATCTTTGGTAGCCATTTGGTGATCATTATACTGTTTCATCATTAGTTTTCCATCTCTGACAAAATAGAGAATAATCAGCATTTTTCCAATTTACTATTGTTCCAAGAAATCTGGATAGAAATCAAAAGAATATGTAACATTAAGAAATTGTATCAATCGTATTAATTGATAAGACAGTAGTAAGCCATCTTCTTAAATTGGAGCTGTCTAAATGGTAAAGGTATTCCCACAATGCCGAAACTTAAAGGAACAATGATAAGGAAATGGCTACCAAAGTATACAAATTTAAAGCACAAGGCATTGGGGGTTCAGTATTGATGTGGATAGAGAACTGGCTGGCAAACAGGAAACAAAGAGTAGGAGTAAACGGGTCCTTTTCACAATGGCAGGCAGTGACTAGTGGGGTACCACAAGGCTCAGTGCTGGGACCCCAGCTATTTACAATATATATTAATGATCTGGATGAGGGAATTGAAGGCAATATCTCCAAGTTTGCGGATGACACTAAGCTGGGGGGCAGTGTTAGCTGTGAGGAGGATGCTAGGAGACTACAAGGTGACTTGGATAGGCTGGGTGAGTGGGCAAATGTTTGGCAGATGCAGTATAATGTGGATAAATGTGAGGTTATCCATTTTGGTGGCAAAAACAGGAAAGCAGACTATTATCTAAATGGTGGCCGATTGGGAAAGGGGGAGATACAGCGAGACCTGGGTGTCATGGTACACCAGTCATTGAAGGTAGGCATGCAGGTGCAGCAGGCAGTAAAGAAAGCGAATGGTATGTTAGCTTTCATTGCAAAAGGATTTGAGTATAGGAGCAGGGAGGTTCTACTGCAGTTGTACAGGGTCTTGGTGAGACCACACCTGGAGTATTGCGTGCAGTTTTGGTCTCCAAATCTGAGGAAGGACATTATTGCCATAGAGGGAGTGCAGAGACGGTTCACCAGACTGATTCCTGGGATGTCAGGACTGTCTTATGAAGAAAGACTGGATAGACTTGGTTTATACTCTCTAGAATTTAGGAGATTGAGAGAGGATCTTATAGAAACTTACAAAATTCTTAAGGGGCTGGACAGGCTAGATGCAGGAAGATTGTTCCCGATGTTAGGGAAGTCCAGGACAAGGGGTCACAGCTTAAGGATAAGGGGGAAATCCTTTAAAACCGAGATGAGAAGAACTTTTTTCACACAGAGAATGGTGAATCTCTGGAACTCTGTGCCACAGAAGGTAGTTGAGGCCAGTTCATTGGCTATATTTAAGAGGGAGTTAGATGTGGCCCTTGTGGCTAAGGGGATCAGGGGGTATGGAGAGAAGGCAGGTATGGGATACTGAGTTGGATGATCAGCCATGATCATATTGGATGGCGGTGCAGGCTCGAAGGGCCGAATGGCCTACTCCTGCACCTAAGTTCTATGTTTCTAAGGAAGGATCAGCTATGGCTTACAAATGAACTTCAAGATAATTGGCAAGCTGCCTTTATCCATTCTAGTTAACACTTCATTATGAAGAGGGAGGCTATCTGATGTGCGTTAATTTGACATCTTTGTTATGAGGAAGAAACTTCAGTGCATCACGACAATGGCAAATTTATGAATTGTCTGTACACAAATTGATTAACAATTTGAAGACTGTAAGGTAACATTGCCAGGCAGAAGATTAGGTATTCTAGCCTCACCGCAGTTGAAGCCTTAGGTCCATCAAGGTCACACAGTTCAAAGCTGAAAAATGCACAAATTAAGTTCTAAGTAGGATTTTAGCAATTGAAAAAGAGCACTGTTCAAAAAAATCATGAGAGGTATGTGTGGAAGTTCTGTCATCCTAACTATGAGTTTCAATTTGTCGGATGAGCTGAAACATACTTGGCAGCAAAATATGTTAAACAATGGACGAGAGATGACTTTGGAAAGTGTAAACGCCCTTAATATCCCATGAGTTGGGTGCATTACTGTATTATAGATAGTAAATAGTCATAACACACAGTAGAGAAAGTTTAGTCTGACTTAACAGTCCTTTTATTTTCCAATAAAACAAATTCAAATAACGGAGACAGAGTATTCCTGCAGTAAATACTTTACCCAACTTTTTAAACATTTCTAACTTTAAATTGTTTTCTTCATTTTCTCCGCCTAATCCATGAGTTCGTGTTTTTGCTTCATTCTCTTTTTTGTATTTCCTCCTCTGTGGATCATCTTTTCCTTGCCATGTTTTTATCATTCACAGTATTATTGATTGATTGATACTTTATTGTCATGTGTATATCATCGTATATCATGGACTATATATAATCCTTGGTCTGAATTCTTCCTTGTGGGCGACGCGACTCACGTCGCAGCGGCCTCTGCAGTCCGTCTGTCTTTTTATTATTTTTTGTCTTATTTCAATATAGTTTTTTTTTTTTTTTGACGGGGTATGTGTGTGTGGGGGGCGGGTGGCGGGGAAACTTTTAAAATCTTTCCCCTGCACGGAGAACCCGACCTTTTCCTTGTCGGGTCTCCGTTGTCGTTGGGGATGAGCAACGTGGAGCGGCTTCCAGCAGGAATGACCTGGGGCTCCAGTCACGGAGCCTGCGGACCTACTCACCATTGTAGAGCTGGCCAAGTTTGGAGCGGGAGGAGCGGTGGTGGCGCTCTGCTGCAACCTGACCCCGAGATTCGAAGGCTTACCGCAGGTCTGGCAGACAGGAACACCGGGAGCCCGCGGGTCCCTGCTGGGAGACCGTTTTTCGGGGCTTCTGCAATGGTGACTCCTCCCGCCCGAAGAGTACCTGGAGCAGGGGCCTTACATCACCGCCCCGCGCGGCTTGGAATGGCCGCGGGACTTTGCTAGCGCCGGCCGGGGGCTTCAACAACAAGACCCGGAGCGCGGCCTTGCATCACCTGGCGCGGCGTTAATGGCCACGTGACAATTACCATCGCCCACCGGGGTCTTTGACTCTGACATCGGGAGGGGAATGGGGAGTGCAGGGGAGGGATAAGTTTTTGCCTTCCATCACAGCGAGGAGGAGATACGCTGTGATAGATGTCTGTGTAAATTGTGTTGTGTTTTGGGTCTTTTTCTTGTGTGTATGACTGCAGAAACAACATTTCATTGTAAATAAAATTGTATTGTATTGTATTGTATTGTATTCGGTACAGTGATATACCTTGTTTTGCTTATAATACTTCGGCACAATACGTTGGCCGACCGCCATCACCCACATGGGCAACAGCCCTCTGACGGCCCTTCTTGCCCAATGATGGCCCTTCTTACCCAGCCTCCAACCCTGTCCTTGTCCCTTGATCGCAGCCCAGTATGGTCTTGATTGGCTCCAAGCCAATGGCTGGGTCCACACCAGCATGACTGCACAGCGCTCACCGGGAGCATCAGCCTAGTTATTCACTAAGGTGCCTGTTTCTCTATTGACTACCCCAGACCAACAAAGAAATGAAAACTTTAAAATTGATTATTTATTTTTTGACTCTCATGGCCCATGATCAGAGGGCTGTGGAGGACTAGTCAGTGGATATTTTTAAGGCAGAGATAGATAAATTTAACTTCGGAGTCACGTGAGTGACTACGTGAAGACCCCGTCCAGCACGCATGCGTGACATAGCATCTCACGCAGGGCAACAGCGACGAACGGGAGTACAGGCGCTCCCGCTAGAAGTTTAAAAAACAGGATCTCCAGGTAAGTAACTTACACTGAGGTCGTGTTTTTTTCGAAACCCTTGTTCTGGTTTGTTCACTCACAGGATGAACAAGGGAAAACAAGCAAGAAAGTTCGTACCCAGGAGAGTTCCAACAGTGGGGCGCGACCGGCGGCACCTGGACCGCACACACTGCGGTCCACAGTCACCGATAGCAATTCCAAGCCGAGCCCAGCGCCCCTAGCACAGCCTGAACAACAGCAGCGGGCTGGAGGTAATGCAAAACGGAAGTCGGACCGGCCGGTATATTCAGACGAGTCCGGTGCGGAAGACTCACCGACCGAGAGCGGCAAAGGTGGCCGTTTGAGCTGGATGGAAAGGCTCATGGAGCAAATGCTCCAGCGAGACTTGCTCCGGGAGATGGGACAAGCTCGCCAAGGGAGCACAAGCACTCCTGCTCCAGTGCACTACCACGCACTGGCCATCGCATCTCCCTCAGCAGAGGGGAGCGTTGGCGACCAGGACTGGGCTGGTCAAAAACAGGGGTCGCTGGCTGAAGATACTGGGAGTATGCTCGAGGTACAGGAACAGGAAATGCTGCTGGGGAGTGGTGAACCGCTACGCGGCAACACCGTGAGCGGGACGTCCGTTACAGCCTAAACTGGCGGCCAGCATTGCCTACCTGCCCTTTAAACCACTGCAAAAACAGGTAGTCAATGAGGCGTTGGACCTCTACATGCCTCCTGAAAACTGCAAATCTGGGGGTACATTCGGCAGGGTATCAGAACCCAAGAATTGAAACTGCAGAAAATATTGAAGCTCCTGACGTCGGCTATCACCTCCTATGCTCGTTCCGTGGATGGGGTAGATATGACAACTAACCAGCAAGATACCCTGACTCTACTGTGCAACACACAGTACGAGATTAACAACCTCCGTAAGGAAGCAATAAGACCTGCCCTCAATCCTAAATTTGCAGGACTGTGCAGAACACCGGTCTCAGAACCACAGATCCTGCTATTTGGCAAGGACTTGCCCAAGCAAGTCAAATACCTGGATGAGGAATCCAAAGCATTTGGCCTCTTGAGGGCAGGACCTGGAATGAGCAGAACCACTCAACCCAGACGGCAGTACCCCATCGCATCCACCAGTCGGCATCAACTTCATGGGACTGGTGAAAGCTCGGGGCCCGCACACCATCCCCAGAAGCCTTTTTTAGGCCAGGGCCCAGAGCGGGCCCCATGGAAAATGCGCCACCCCCACACAGCACCACCCCGACAGACAAGGAACCAGAAACAGAAGAAATGAATACACCACCAATAACAATGGAGGTAGGTGGGTCTGGTTCCCAACAGTACATAAAAGGTGGGGGAATTGTGCTAACAGGGGGGAGACTACACCTGTTCATGGAAGCATGGAGGACTATCACACTTGATAGTTATATACTTAACAGTATTCGAGGATACAAAATTGAATTTATTCAAGAAAACATGCCACCAGTTCAGCATGCACCCCAAAGGGATTTTACCCTCTCACTAAAAGAAAAACTGGAGTGACAAGCAGAACTGGTGAGGTTACTTACAAAAGGTATCATTGAGAAATCTGAACATGAACCTTTGGAATTTGTTTCAAATATATTTACCAAAAACAAAAAAGATGGTGGATGTCGCATCATCATTGACTTAACTACATTGGATACTTTTGTTAAGTATATACACTTTCAAATGGAAACATTTGTGACTGCCAAACAACTGATTACCAAAGGATACTTTACAGCAAGCATCGATTTAAAAGATGCATACTATTCTGTACCTATTCATAAGGATCATCGTAGATACCTAAAATTTACCTGGATGGGGCAACAATGGCAGTTCAAATCATTGCCTAATGACCTAACATCAGCCCCAAGACTACCAAGATTTTAAACCAGCCTTGGCAATATTAAGAAAACAAATACATATTGTCATGGCATATCTTGATGATATTTTGATAATAGGCAAAACCATGGAATTAGCTAATTCAACTGTTTTAGCTACTAGACATTTATCCACAACTATTGACTATCTGGGATTCACAATTAACTCAGTCCACATGACTGTAACGTTGCCAAAAGAGAAATCAGCAGAATTGGCACAAACATGTAATAAATTAATGGTTAACAATCGACCAACCATCCGTCAAGTGGCAAGAGTAATTGGGAAAATAGTAGCAGCATTTTCAGCTACCCAGTTTGGACCTTTGCACTATCAAAACTTACAAAGAGCAAAGGCGCAAGCTTTAAAATGACATGCAGGACCGAACCATGAAATTGCCCATTGAAGCAATATCAGAGTTACAATGGTGGATAGAGAACATTTGGCATAGTTCCAGTCTTATCATCATCAATAACCCAACGTTAACTATACAAACAGATGCCAGTGCTCAAGGCTGGGGAGCAACTAATACCCTATCCAGTACAGGTGGTAGATGGACTAATCTAGAATCATCACCACTACAGACACTGGGTATATACTATTTGGAAATGTTGGGTGCGTTCTATGGTTTAAAAGCATATTGTACAAATATGCGCAATTTGCATGTTCGTTTGCAGATTGATAATACCACAGTGGTGGCTTATATTAACCATATGGGCGGGATAAAATCGATAACATGTGACAATTTGGTCAACACAATCTGGCAATGGTGTGTCAACAAATATATTTGGCTATCAGCAACTTACCTACCAGGTAAGCTAAATACAGTGGCAGACACCAGGTCACGCAATTTTAATGATAACACCGAATGGATGTTAAACCCCAAAGTATTTGCTGAAATTACAAAGCAATATGGCACACCAGATATCGATCTCTTTGCATCACGACTGAATCACCAGGTACTGATGTATGTCGCTTGGGAACCAGACAATGATGCAGCATCGATGGATAGATATATATTAGATATGCCATTTATTGTCACTATACATGTACAATGAGATTAAAAGCAGCTCGTACTCAGTGCATACATATATTTAGTACAAAAAATTGAAACAGAAAACAAGACAAAAGGGGGGGGGGGATAGGTGCACAATTCTGCGGCGCTATATAAATATATCTGTAAAGGAAAAATGGTGAAGGATGAATAGGTAGTATTCTTAGGCAAATGTTTGAAAATTATATTAAATATTTTTTTTTTAATTAAATATTAAAAATTACAGTTACAATACATATTACAGTTCCAAATTTCAGTACGTGGATAGAATAGATGGAAGTCCGGGTGTTGGGCTGTGAAGTCAGTGCATGTGTGAATTAAGAGTAGTTATGACTTTTGGAAAACAACTATTCCTGAGTCTGTTTGTCCTGGATTTGATGCACCTATAGCACCTTCCAGAGGGCAGCAGGTCGAACAGTCCAAACGCAGGATGGGAGCTGTCCTTGATGATATTCTTTGCCCTGCTAAGGCAGCGGGAGGTATAAATATCCATCAGGGAGGGGAGAGGGCAACCAATGATCCTCTGCGCTGTCCTGGTTACCCTCTGAAGCCTCTCCCTGTCTGCCATGGTGCAGCTGCCATACCATGCTGTAATGCAGTATGCCAGCAGGCTCTCGATGGACGAGCGGTAGGAGGTCAGCAGCAGGTTAGAGTCCAGGTTGTGCTTCCTGAGAACCCTCAGGAAGTGCAGCCGCTGCTGAGCCTTCTTGATGACCGCTGTCGTGTTGTTCGTCCAGGAGATATCAGCAGAGATAAGGACGCAGAGAAACCGGAAGGTGTTGACCCTCTCCACACACTCGCCGTAGATATGTAGGGGAGCTAAGTCGGTGCTGTGCCTCCTGAAGTCGACAATGAGCTCTTTTGTTTTCCTGGTGTTCAGAGCCAGATTGTTTTCTGAGCACCAGGTTGTCAACTTCAGGACTTCCTCTCTGTAGGCTGCCTCGTCTCCCTTTGAAATAAGTCCGACCACAGTAGTGTTGTCAGCAAATTTGACGATGCGGTTGTTGTTGTGGGCCGGACTACAGTCGTAGCTGTAGAGACAGTATAGGAGGGGGCTTAGCACACAGCCCTGTGGGGAACCGGTACTCAACCTGCGAGTGGAGGAGAGGTGGGGGCCGAGTCTCACAGTCTGGGGCCGGTTGGTGAGGAAATCTTTTATCCAGGCACATGTGAGAGTGGGGAGGCCGAGAGTGACCAATTTATCAATGAGAATGTCTGGAATGATTGTGTTGAAAGCTGAGCTATAATTCGCGCTGGACTGGGGGAACTAATTTTTACTATGCCTTTCCCCCCCTTTTGCCTCATCAGTCGGGTACTACGCAAAATACAGATGGACTCTGCTTCAGGCATTTTGGTAGTACCCGACTGGCCTACACAGCCATGGTTCCCAGTGGTCCTTGACAGGGCCATTGAAACACCAATGACTATTCCCTGTGGGCCAGGTCTACTGATTCACCCTGTGTCAGGCGAAAGTCACCCATGCCATGACAGAATTAACCTACTGGGTTGCAGATTCTACAAAGACCTTTGCTGGACCTGGGATTGTCAAACAGGACAGTGGTTCACCGACTTTCCACCATGAAACAATACCTCTCGAGCCTAAGAAAATGGGAAACATACTGCTCAAGAACAGGGACAACCTACTCATCAACCACCATAACAAATGTACTGGAGTTCCTGGCCAGCTTTCACCATGATGAAGTTCTGAGCTATAGCGCTATCAATTGTGCTAGAAGTGCACTATCAGCCTACCTAAGAGAGGCACCAGGACAACAGGCCATAGGGTCTCATCCACTGGTGATCAAATTAATGAGAGGGATCTTCAATTCAAACCCCCCTAGACTTAGGTCTACCAAGATCTGTCTTAGATGTTGCCCTGACATACCTAAGGGGATGTTTACCAGCCAGATCCTTCATTCTGGAACAGCTAACCCTGAAAATGGTTATGCTGATGGCGCTAGTCTCAGCACAAAGGGTCCAGTCCCTTCACTTACTCAGACTGGAGAACATGGTCATAACACCAGACCAAATAACATTCACCATTCAGGAGCTGGTAAAACAGAGCAGACCAGGAATTTCGGTCTTATTATGGAATTCCGGGCATACCCACCTGACCCCGGTTTCTGTGTCATGACTCATTTGCTGTTATACATCAACCCAACTAAAGATTCCCGAGGGAGAGAACAAGCTCTATGGGTCAGCCACAAAAAACCACATGGTCGGGTGTCGAGCCAAATCATCTCTAGATGGCTCAAACAGGTACTGGGAGCTGCCGGAGTGGATACTGATATTTACACATCTCACTCCACCAGGGCAGCATCCACGTCGGCAGCTAAAAGAATGGACGTGCCATTAGACCACATCCTGGCAACAGCGGGGTGGTCCATAGAGAAAACCTTTCGAACGTTCTACGACAAGCTGTTAGCAGAACCTGTATTATTTGCAGAAAGAATTTTGGACTCTGCAAACATATAATTTAAACCTAGGGGAGCATTATTTTTCTTTGTTATTGTTTTCAAATAAATACCATTATTGTTTTATAAACAGATTCATGTTTGATTACGATAACGTACTTCCTCCCTTGGATGACTTCGGCAGTGAGTGAAGACTGAAAATAGTAAGAGTAAATGAGAACTTACCAGTTTGAAGTTTGATCTGTATATTATGAGGAGTTACGATGAGGGATTACGTGCCCTCCGCTCTCACCCTCAATTATAGAGGTCAACTGGTAAGTTAGTTCTCCTTATCTTTACTATGTTTATTTCAATTATTGTGTTGTTTCTGTGATTCCACACCGTTGATTTGAAGTATGTCGCGCATGCGTGCTGGACGGGGTCTTCCCGTAATCCCTTATATTAACTCCTCATAACATACAGGCTATGGGGAGCAGGCAGGAAAATGGGGTTAGGAGGGAGAGATAGATTAGCCATGATTGAATGGTGGAGTAGACTTGATGGTCTGAATGCCCTAATTCCTATACCTTTGACCTTATGACCTTATGAAACCCGTCTGTTAGCCTAACGGTGAAGCCATTATAGCTCTTTTGCTCAGGTTTGACGACGTTCTCAATGATAACGTATAGACTGTGTATATTTATAGAAGGGCTGTCTTCTTTCTGTGAGATTCTGTTTGCCAGGTAACCCTGGGTTACAGCTGAATCACAGGACTAAGTGGTCTGCCTGTACCTTTTCCCTTGCAATCATAGCCAAATTTGCATCCTAACTGAAATTGCTGTGATCACAGCCAATCCCTTCCTATTGGCTTCCAATGGCCTTGCATGTGTGCTTTGGCTACAGACTCGCTAAATCAAGTGAAGCACTAAGATTAATGACTGATTTATTTTTCCCACCCTTTGCCAAATGGAGCGCCCCCATGAAAGCATTTTAAACACATTAAAATTTGATTGACTACGTATTATTCATCAGACCAGTCCATTCTGATTTTTCTAGATTGTTTTCTTTGTTCAATCATCCTCCCACAGCAACACTTTCCTGCACTTACCATCCATATAAGAAAATAGATATATTTCAGGTCCCTTTACTTTGGCTATCACAGTAAAACAGCAACTGTAGAGAACAAAATAGATTGCAAATGACCAGGCAGCAATCCTTCAGTGTTTAGTTCGATCACAAATCATACAAGGTGGGCTGTGAGGGTGTTTAACAAGGTTTTATATGGTTGTCAGTGCCAATCATTTAGTCAGTCTGCTTTTTCCTCAATTGTTCCAGGTCACCACTGCACTTTCTGATAATCCTTCTGCACTGGCTGGCTGTGGTTATTACACTTTATGTGAGAGATTTATGTTGAAAGCCATTTATGAGCTTCAGTTCCCAGTGGATCAGATGATGGAGTTGAAGCAGCCTGTCATCTAAACCTTTATAATGGCTTCTGCAGGGAATACACGGTGTCATGGATTATTGATATGACCATACCTACTCTTCTGCTGATAAACAAAATGCTTTTTCTGGCCAGAATTTTAGTCAAGGAATATTTCTGATAATACCTTACTTTATATTCCATTCTCTACGGATGATGGCTGTGCATTTTTGCTTTATTTGGGATAAGCTGCAATTCTTTCAGTGACGTGTAAGAGGGACGCTATTTTAAACCGAATATAGACACATAAAGCTGGAGTAACCCAGCGGGGCTGGCAGCATCTCCGCAGAGAAGGAATGGGTAACATTTTGGGTCGAGAAGAAACAGTCTGAACAAGGGTCTTGACCTGAAAAGTCACCCATCCTTTTCCCCAGAGATGCTGCCTGTCCCGCTGAGTTACTCAGGCTTTTTGTGTCCGTCTTTCAGTGACATGATTGTTGTAATAGGAAGTAGATTGTGGAGTACCCACAATTCTCCTAAATAATAATTGACAATTAAATTACCTGAAATGACTTCAGCCTAAATCCTCTAGTCTATGCCGTGTTCTGTTCCACCCTTGCATACATAGTAATTTGTTTTAGTGAATTTCACTGGTTTACGAGTATTCTTGATAGGAACATGACAATTATAGTGGTTCTTCTTTTGCTGTTTGTAATGGAATGCAATAACTTTATAGTTTCCACCAGGTGATGAATCATTGCATTATGCAAAACAAAATACTTGATTTTCTGGCGAATATAGGACTTTTTTATGCAATTCCAAGCAATTTAAGCTTTGACAATTCAGCAATTCCGATGTAACAACTATACACAACATTGCAGGGTGATCTAAACACATCAACTTGTTCCTTGATGGGACTGAAGAAGTAAAAAACTGAAAGTTTTGCACATACACACACAGCTACGAAACTCGGCAATTAATGATCTATTCAATTCATTACACACAGTTTAATATTTCTTCACAAGTAAAAGCACAGACATAATGTTAACCCACATCAACTTTGTTCATTCCTTTTATTGAAAACTATTTTTAAATTAGTTCAACTTTTGCTAACAAATCAAATACTCTAACCTCTCCTAGCATTGTTTAGAAACAGTTTACATTTTATAGGATCCACTTGGTTTTCCAATCGAATTGAAAAAAAGACCAGTCTATCATTCATTGAACTTATTTGGAACATTTTTTTTTTAAGGCAACCAAAAGATAGACTTATATTGTTGTATCATTCAAAACAAAGGGAGAACTGAGGAAATACAAGAGTATGAGGAAAATGCAATGGAATAGAAATGATGGAATAACTCTTTCAAAGAAACAGCACACCCACAGATGCATGCAAGGCTTCATTCTTGAATGAATTAATTAATACTTTAATCATAATAATAATCATACCTTATTAGCCAAGTATGTTTTGCAATATATGAGGAATTTAATTTGCGAAGCATCATGCCAATATAAAACGACGACACACAAAATACATTTTAACATAAACATCCACCATAGTGACTCCACCACATTCCTCGCTGTAATGGAAGGCGGAAAAGAAAGTTAAATCTCTTCCCTTCTTTGTTCTCCCGTGATCGGGGGCCTCGAGCCTTCCGTTGCCGGGACGATCTTGGCTCCCATAACTGGCAGTCGTGCCCTCCGCGTCGGGGCGATCAAGCTCCTACATCGGGGTGATGTTAGCTCCCTGCGCCAGGCGATGATGTTAGGCCTCAGAACAACCGGACATATGATCCGGTAAACAATCGCGTCTCCGGCAGGGAAAGAGATTGAAAAAAAAATTCCCCCAACCCCCACATAAAACAAACCAGAGAACACTAACACAAACTTTTAAAACACACTAAAAATAACAAAAAAGATGAAAAGCCAGACGGACCATTGGCGAGGCTGCCATCGCTGACGGCGCCACCCGGTGGAATCTATGTCAAATCTGACATGTCACTGTGAAATTCTTTGCTTGCATACCAAGTAATCGCTCATAAAAGGTGCTTACAAATTTACAAAGGAAAGCACCATGTCCCCCTTTGTTCACCGTCCCCTCCTTCTCCCCCTCCCTCCCGGTGGTCCCTCACTCCGAGTCCGTCATTGTTCTTTCCCTGGTCAGCGGCGTCCTCACTTCCCATAATCCGTCCTTGTCCACTAGCGGCATCATTGACCGCTGCACCAAACTCCCCATGATCACCGCCAGGACCACTCCAGACGCCTCTGTTGCGTCGACTAGGACCCCAGCCACGGGCTCAGTGGACCTCTGTAATTGTATAAAACATTTTACCATAAATAACAAGAATATCCTGTGATTTGGAATATATATGTTGACTTTCATTCCTTGTTAAACCACCTTCCTATGTTTTACCTCTATGTTATTAATACTCATGAGTATCTTTAATTTAACAGAAAGGCACATAAAGATTTTCCTGGCTTTTTCTTCTTTCCGAATTCGAGCAATGCTGTCTTTTAACACATTGAATTCCTGCCAAACTCTAAAGGTCATCTGCTTAAGAATACTTCAACTCATGTGCGGTGATATTGCCAGTCAGTTTCTTGTATATCTAGTGACGTTAAACAACTGATGGTGTGTATCAAACCTATAATTAGGTCATTTTGTATGCATTCTGTGGCATGGAAGGAGTGTTTTTTTAACTGTAGGGTTCTTTGCTTAACAACCAATGTATATGTATGAATAATCTACATTTTTATGGCTTTGTGTACTTTCTCATTTCTTGATACAAGGACGTGGCACCAGGTTTGCTGGGAATATGAGTGCCCAAATGATGGCATGTAATTGTGATTGTTCATCCCTTTATCTGTTCTTGGCAGGCCAAACACATTAGCAGGTTCAAGGAGAAAATAATTCAGCCATTCCAATTCATTTTTGATCCTAGCTTTCTTGCTTGCCAAATTTATGGCAATTTTGCATTCAACATATTGCACATTCAATTTTGCATTCAACATTTCCCTGAATTTCTCCGGAGACACTGTTGATCCACCATCTGTAATGTCCCTGGCAGGCAGTAGTGATCACTGTCGTGCACAGAAACTAAAGAGGTCCTGTCACACTTTTACATTGAATCACGTCAATAAAGTGGCAACTGTGCTGAAGATATACTGGAAAACGAAAAGATGCTGGATTTTACCACCAAACAATTTGTGGGATAGTGTTTAGTTTAATTTAGAGATACAGTGTGTAAACAGGCCCTTCCATGCACCAAGTCCATGCCGAGCACTGATTACCAGTACACTATTGCAGTTTTGCATTTTACACACGCGGGGATATAGAAACATAGAAACATAGAAATTAGGTGCAGGAGTAGGCCATTCGGCCCATCGAGCCTGCACCACCATTCAATATGATCATGGCGGATCATCCAACTCAGTATCCTGTACCTGCCTTCTCTCCATACCCTCTGATCCCCTTAGCCACAAGGGCCACATCTAACTCCCTCTTAAATATAGCCAATGAACTGGCCTCAACTACCCTCTGTGGCAGAGAGTTCCAGAGATTCACCAATCTCTGTGTGAAAAAGTTCTTCTCATCTCGGTTTTAAAGGATTTCCCCCTTATCCTTAAGCTGTGACCCCTTGTCCTGGACTTCCCCAACATCGGGAACAATCTTCCTGCATCTAGCCTGTCCAACCCCTTAAGAATTTTGTAAGTTTCTATAAGATCCCCTCTCAATCTCCTAAATTCTAGAGAGTATAAACCAAGTCTATCCAGTCTTTCTTCATAAGACAGTCCTGACATCCCAGGAATCAGTCTGGTGTACCTTCTCTGCACTCCCTCTATGGCAATAATGTCCTTCCTCAGATTTGGAGACCAAAACTGTACGCAATACTCCAGGTGTGTCTCAATAAGACCCTGTACAACTGCAGTAGAACCTCCCTGCTCCTATACTCAAATCCTTTTGCTATGAAAGCCAACATACCATTCGCTTTCTTTACTGCCTGCTGCACCTGCATGCCTACCTTCAATGACTGGTGTACCATGACACCCAGGTCTCGCTGCATCTCCCCCTTTCCCAATCGGCCACCCAAAATGCAAAGGTTAATTAGTCTACACGCCCGTATGTCTTTGGATTGTTGGAGGAAACCAGAGCACCTGTAGAAAAACAATGCGGTCAGGGGGAGAATGTACAAACTCCTCACAGACAGTACCCGTGGGCAGGATCAAAATTGGGTCTCTGGCACTGTAAGGCTGCAACTCTACGCAGGGTCACTGGATGGTTGGGACATTTATGAATGATTTAAGAATCACAAAATCAATCCCAATTCCAATTGCTTCTGACACATCTGCTTCCGGGTATGAAAAAGATGGCAGCTCTAATAACACACTTTGTGACACAACCATGGTGCAGTTCCCGGTGTCTGAGCCTACATTAGTGCACCACTAAATGCTGCTTCTCACTCAATGTATTGCTTGATTATGCACCAATTTCTTTACATTTACTTTGGGCATATCCAGCATTCAATAGCTATGAAAAGTAATTTAAACATACAATTATTATTCCATTACATCATTCAGTGTTGCTCAGTCGGGTAGAAGACACGGAAGTTTGAAGTCTCACACCACCAGGTTCAGGGACAGGTAATTTTACTTCGGAGTCACGTGAGTGACTTCGTGAAGAACCCCGCTTCCACGCATGCGTGTCATATCGCTACACGCATTGCAACGAGTCACACAGGGGGGAACGGCGTTCCCCAAGCGGGAGAATTTGAACGTCGGGAACAGCAGGTAAGAGATTCTGCGTTTTCCCTCTTTTTCTACTTACTTTTAGGTGGCTGCGGAAAGCTGGCGGGGAGACCCGTGGAGGGCGAGCAGCAGGCAGCAGCAACAGCATGAGTTTCCCTGGGTGGGGAACAACCTGTGCCCGACTTTGCTCCCGCACCGGCAAAATTCACCTCTCGGCCGGGCGGGAAGCAAAGTAAAGAGGTCCGTATGCCAGTCTCAAGCGAGACTGGCTTGGGACCAGTCGCTAGCAGCCAGCGCAGAGGCTGCGGGACAGACAGCACGGACCAGCGGTACCGGGGCTCGAAACACTCAGCGAGTGCAGAGGCACTGATGGAGTAGGAACGGGACGTTGGGGACGAAAACCTTCTCCAAAAGGTAGGCACCGGGATAGGAACAGCCGGGTTTTACCGGCTGCGGAACTGCCGCGAAGGACCAGGCCCGTGGATACCGGGGTCGGTCCGAGCGGCTCGAACCCGCAACGGAAGGAACGACGGTCACCAGCGGGAGAAGGAAAGTCGGGAACAGCAGGTAAGAGACCCTGCGTTTCCTTCAACTTACCTTCTAGGTGCAGACATGGACCGGGTCCATGTAAGCTGCAGAAGGCCGGCGGGTGAACCACGGAGGAGTGGCAGCAGCAGCGGCAGTCGGCAGCGGCAGCAGCAGCAGCAGCAGCAGCAGCAGTGGCAGCCGGCAGCTGCAGGAGTACGGGCGGCTGCAGGAGTACGGGCGGCTGCAGGAGTACGGGCAGCAGCAGTGGCAGCCGGCAGCTGCAGGAGCACGGGCAGCTGCAGGAGCACGGGCAGCTGCAGGAGCACGGGCAGCTGCAGGAGCACGGGCAGCTGCAGGAGTACGGGCAGCTGCAGGAGTACGGGCGGCTGCAGGAGTACGGGCAGCTGCAGGAGTACGGGCAGCAGCAGTGGCAGCCGGCAGCTGCAGGAGCACGGGCAGCTGCAGGAGTACGGGCGGCTGCAGGAGTACGGGCGGCTGCAGGAGTACGGGCAGCAGCAGTGGCAGCCGGCAGCTGCAGGAGCACGGGCAGCTGCAGGAGTACGGGCGGCTGCAGGAGTACGGGCGGCTGCAGGAGTACGGGCAGCAGCAGTGGCAGCCGGCAGCTGCAGGAGCACGGGCAGCTGCAGGAGCACGGGCAGCTGCAGGAGCACGGGCAGCTGCAGGAGTACGGGCAGCAGCAGTGGCAGCTGGCAGCTGCAGGAGCACTGACAGCTGCAGGAGCGCAGGTTGCTGCAGGAGCTGGCAACGGCAGGAGCTGGCAACGGCAGGAGCTGGCAACGGCAGGAGCTGGCAACGGCAGGAGCTGGCAACGGCAGGAGCAGCATGGGCACATCGATTCCCGGAGGAGGAAAACACCTGTGCCCAACTTCGCTCCAGCACGGTGAGAAAATTCATTTTTCAGCAGCAAAGGACTTGGCAGTTGACTGGCTGCAATCTACTACAAGGGACCAGTATGTGAGTACCAGGGTCGGTCCCAGTGGGGTTTTTAGTTACAATGATCGCTTCTAGGCCTTTTGGCTAAGATCAAGTGTAGTATCTGTTCTTATCAGTTTAATATCTGATACGTCCCTTATCTAGGGACCATATATTAAATAAAATCTATAATAGCTGTTATCATCAGTTTTAATGTCTTATATGTTCCTTAGCTAAGGACCATATAAGTAGGAGTGCCCAGAATTGAGGGCATTAGAGTGGGGTTGACCGGCTGCAACGACCATAAGGGACCAGTACCGTCAGTACGGGGGTGGGTCCCACGGGTCTAAGATAAAGGAGCAGCCAGGAGCGCTGAGAGCGTTGGAGCCGGGTTAAAGGAATAGATGGAATCAGCTGTGCCAGTTATCATCCACACCGGCCATATCCACTCCACGGAAGGAAGGACAAAGCTGGAGAAGGAGGACCGTGGAACAGCGGGCAGCCAGCAGCAGCCAGCGGCACTTGGATCAACCGTAGTGGGATCAGCGGTGCCCGATGTCGGCCCCGCACCGGCCAGCTCCATGCGGCCGAGCGGTAGGCTAGACACAAATCAAACAAGGTAGTGGACTGAGAAGGGTCCGACTTTGCATAACCGCCGGCAACCAGCGCCCGAGAGGGCTGGAGCGGGAAGAAGCGGTGTATGGAGCCTTGCTCCAACGTGATAACCCACAGCAGTACCTCTTTGAGGGCTGCACAATGCTTCTACCCCATCAGAGGGGAGCACTGTGGGTCAGTTCTGGGTTGACTTGCAAGAGGGGTCCGCAGAACAAAAGACAAGTGGGCAGCAGTTAAGCCCCACATGGGTACCCCGTGCGGGACCCTAGAGATCTCTAACTCTATAAAAAAGAGTAGGCAGGACCCTGATGGGCCAGAGCCTGGTAATACAGCGTCCCATGATCCTAACACAGCAGGGACTCTGCTGGACATGGTGGCTGATTATTTTAACCAAGTCAAACATGGGTAGACTTGGATCCAGGATGGCAATAGTATTACTATATGTCTGGCCACAAACGCCAACAAGAATAAATTTACAGACACTGGCCAGACATCTGCCACCTGGCAACGGTGAGGCATTACGGGTGCCCAGTGTAAACCAATGCATTTGGCAGCATATGGGGACGAACATCAGGAACCAGGACCTCAAGATCCAGAAAACCTTAAAGGGATTGACGGAAGGCATCATAGAATACACTCGCACCCTGGACTAAATGTAGGTAACCAAAGACCATCTAGACGCAGTAGCTCTGTTTAGTAATATGCAATATGATCTGAACTACACATGGAAGGCGGCCATTCAGCCAGCACTGGGACCCCAAAAAATGCTACCATTTGCAAACAAAGAACCGTGGGTGGACAAAGCCAAGACACTGGGGCTCATCAAGGCCAGCGCAAGGGCCTATTTTTGGAGCATGATACCGGCCACAGGCAACGCCATAAATAATGTGCCTCATACCAGTGGCAGTGCTAGAAATCAATAACCCGCAGGATCCTTTTTTAGGGTATGGCCAGGGCGGCCACCCTGGAAGATGCGGGAACCTCAACCTCACACACAACCCCGAACAAGAGATATCAAACCAGAACCTCCTTTGTCAAAAAACCAAGGAAATAACACAACCACCGGTAACCATGGAGGTAGGTGGGTGGGGTTTTCTTCTGTTTAAAATAGGGACCTATGATGGTAGGGGAGGTTACAACACTACAGTTATGTATGGTATATAATCACTACAGATTCATATAATCTCAGCAGTATTCAGGGTTATCTGATAAGATTTACTCATTCCAATAACCTCAGCACAACATACACCAGAAGGGCATTTTGTCCTTACATAACCAAACAATCTAAAACCCACATGGTCTACAAAAATTGTACACAAAAGATGTGATTGAGCATACTTTTCATGGAACATTAGAATTGTATCAAACATATTTATTAAAAATAAAATAGAGTAGGGTTGCAGGATTATCATTGATTTTAACCCTAAACACATTTGTTCTAGATATTCATTTTAAGATGGATACTCTTTTTTCTTGATAAGACTTGGTGTCAGCTGGGGTTTTCTATATGGCAGGCATTGACACAAAAGAGGAACTTTGGCAATAGTGCTTACAATAGGGGCAATCATTAGCTCCAATATTATTTACTAAAATTCTAAAACCAGCTTGGCATTGTTAGGTAACAAAGCCATAGGGTGATGTTTTTTCCCCCGTTCGGCCCCATCAATGGGGTACTAGGGATAATTCAACTACACTCGGCATCTGGAATTCTCAGAGTTCCGACTGACCTTCTAAATCATGGTATTCGGTCATACAGGGGATGGTTTAGAACCATGTTCCCTATTGAACATAGCCAAAAATTATTAATTTTCCAGTGACTGGAGGCTGTCATCCATGCCATAAGACTATGGATTATGGATTTATAGAGTCTAAAGACCCACTGCACGGCATTGGGCTGTCAGACAGGACGATGAATCTCATCTCACCTGCACTAAGACTGTCAACACGGAAGCAGTACCTTTGGACATCAAGAAATGGGGCATATACTGCTTGGACAACAACCTCGACCAAAAGGCCAAGAACATTCTGGCCGTATTGGAATTTTAACAAGCCTCCATTATGATAATCGATGGAGCTACAGTGCCATCAATAGTGCCACAAGTGCACTCTCCAATTACCTATCACAAGGAACGGAGCGGCACGCGGTGGGAACGCACCCCTGGTAATAAAACCAGGTACTCCGAAATCTGGGACGTGGGTGTCGTTTCTCAACATGCTGAGGAGCTTGTAGCTCATAACAGCGTTGTCACTTCAGTAACAGACCAGGAAGATGGTTATGCTCATGGTGCTATTTACCGCACAACAAGTCCAGCCATTAAGCAAACTGAGCCTGGACTCCCTGATCATCTCACCGAGAAACTGGTGTTGTCATACAGGATTTAATAAAAGAAAACAGATCGGGTTTCCTCGGGTCAAGTGTTTGAATTTATGGTACACCCATATGGCAAACGACCGTGTATAGCAAGACACATCTAACAAAATATGGAATATACTAAGAACATTCGAGGTCAGAAAATGGAGTTGTTTATCTCTTAAAAGAAACCGCATGAAAGGGTCACGACTCAAACTATATTAGGTGGCTCAAATAGGTCCTAAAAATGACACTAATGTTTTAACTCTCATTCCACCAGGGCTGCAGCAACATCTGCAGCAAAAATTGTACAGGGCTATGATTCTCAAATTTTAAAAAATGTTATATATAATTTTTTCATTATACCACACAACTCTTTGTATAATTGTGTTTTAAAATTACTAATGATGCTCTCTCCCAATACCCAAGGCAGTTGTGAAGCATGGACTCGTTCCACGGCATGAGGTCACAGAGCTTTGAAATCTTCACGAAGTCACTCACGTGACTCCGAAGTAAAATAGTAAGATTAAACGAGAACTTACCAGTTTGAAGTTTGATCTGTATTTTATGAGGAGTTACGATGAGGGATTTCGTGCCCTCCGCTCCCACCCTCTTATGATCATATCAAAAACTGGTATCTCTTTGATAATCTTACTATGTTAGATCATTATAGGTTCCTGTGACCTCACACCGCTGCTTTGATGAATGACACGCATGCGTGGAAGCGGGGTTCTTCACGAAATCCCTCATCGTAACTCCTCATAAAATACAGATCAAACTTCAAACTGGTAAGTTCTCGTTTAATCTTACTATTTCACTCAACTATCGGTTTGATGAACCAACCTGCCACAACCCTAACGCTACCTCGCTAATGAAACACTGTGGACTAAAGCCCCTGTCCCACTTAGGCGATTTTTGTACACCAACTACAGGCAACCGTGTTGCCACATGGTCACAGGGTGATGCCAGTATGGTGGTGGGTAGTCTCCTCAAGTTGCCTAAGGAGTCGTAACCTTTTTCTCGTCGCCGCTGGATTTTAAAATGTTCAAAAATGTTTGTCGACTGTGGGCTTGACGTAGCTTGTCTTCTCCTGTCATCATAGATGCTGCCATAGGATGACGCAGGTTGACATCAGGTGACGTTGGTTGTGGCCGGGTCAACCATTCTTTTCATTGTCTTGTAGCACTTGTGTAGTTTATGCATAATTTATGATTTTGCATGATGTCTCTGTCTATGTGGGTCTAATGATCCCCGTACAGGGCCGGTCCCGCAAGCATGCGCCTGCATGCGGCGAGCCCGACCAAACCGGAAGCGGGGACTGTGCGGAGGTCGAGTGAGTGACGTGAAGTTCGAGCGAAGTCCATGGGAAGTTCAAGCGTGACGTACGCCGTTAAGACGCTGCATACGCCATCAAGACGCAGTGCACGCCCGTCGAGGCGGTGCGTACGGTGTCGAGGCGGCTGTGGGCCTGCAGGCCGTTGCCGCGCTGAATTTTTTAACACGGTCAGTTTTTCGGAGCCCCGTGCGATGTCGGGACCAGCTCCGCACAACTCCATACGGCTCCAGCGATCAAAGTGGGACCGGCCCCACGAGGCCGTACGGCTCAAGCGACCACGTTAGGACGCACTTGCCGCATGCAGTCGCATGCTCGTGGGACAGGCCCTTTACTGTTCCGTTAGCTTAGGTGATTTTTTTTCATTCTCCCAATATTGGTCATCCTTAACACACGGGAAAATCATTTTCTCATCAATAGAATCCAGAGTGATTTAGAAATACCCTAAAACTGAGCATGAATTTAAGCTAAATATGCGAGAGGAGAACACGGGTTTCTGAAAACCAGCAAGGAAATTATTAAAGGCATTTTAAAAGAAGAAAAGGATAATTGTTGGAGGTTTTTCAGAAATCAACCACTGATAAAATAGACTTAAAATCATATGTCAATTCATATTTCTGATAAGACATATACATTAGTCTTTAGGTGAGAGACTGCTGGTTATGAAAGTACGTGCGTTGAATAAATATTAGAGCTTATTTAAAATATTCTGCAAAAATGGAGCCTTTTAAAAACATTTTTACACATGGGACCAAAAGCTCACGACTCGTGCAATGCAAACACATGTATTAATCATATAATTAGTGAGACAGCAAAAAGTCGCATGTGTCGTAAAAGCTGAAATTAAAATGAAAAATAGTTTATGTGCTATGCATCAGTCAACATCATTGAGCAAACAGGATTTATGTCCCTGGAAGAGCCTTCCAATAGAATAGATTATGATGAAGGATTTAAGCAACAACAATATTTCATTTTCCCACTCAAATTTCAACTTGGCGCTTTGCTATGCTTTTCCAGCATTTATTATTTTTTCTCCCCTTTAATTGGTATGCCCAGACTCCTGGGCAGTGTGAAGATTTTGAGCTGGAAAAACTGTAATCCCGAAATTGGAGTTGTGTCATCCTGTTGGTCAGTAACCAAGCAGCAAAGAAAAATAGTATGTGGCAAAAGAGTGGACTGCTTTAAACACTTACCATGGACCTTTGGTAAGAGATGCAGTAGTGCAAAATATTTGATCAATGTTTAATGGTTGCATTTTCACTGGATCTTTTTTACTTAAGCAGCAGAAATTTGAAATTTGTTTTTTTTTTAAAATGCTCAGGGTAGAGGATTTATCCTCTAATCTGGAAGACTCATCTTCCGAGGTAAGTGGATGGGTAAAAAGGGAGATGATGTGATTAATGCATGGTCTAGGCTTATGGATGTTCCTGATGAAGGGACTCAGTATTTTCAGAGCCATCGTGAATGTTCCTTTTTTCCATCTTCAAGAGTTGCAGGTCAAAGTTTTCTTCTAGTCAATGAGGATGTTCTCAAAGAATCTCTAAGAACATTCATTGATATTTCCTTTTGTCTACCAGGTAATGTCTATAATCAACAGAAATAGGAAGATTCGCGAATGGTATGTTAGCTTTCATAGCAAAAGGATTTGAGTATAGGAGCAGGGAGGTTCTAATGCAGTTGTACAGGGTCTTGGTGAGACCATACCTGGAGTATTGCGTACAGTTTTGGTCTCCAAATCTGAGGAAGGACATTATTGCCATAGAGGGAGTGCAGAGAAGGTTCACCAGGCTGATTCCTGGGATGTCAGGACTGTCTTATGAAGAAGGACTGGATAGACTTGGTTTATACTCTCTAGAATTTAAGAGATTGAGAGGGGATCTTATAGAAACTTACAAAATTCTTAAGGGGTTGGACAGGCTAGATGCAGGAAGATTGCTCCCGATGTTGGGGGAGTCCAGGACAAGGGGTCACAGCTTAAGGATAAGGGGGAAATCCTTTAAAACCGAGATGAGGAGAACTTTTTTCACACAGAGAGTAGTGAATCTCTGGAACTCTCTGCCACAGAGGGTAGTTGAGGCCAGTTCATTGGCTATATTTAAGAGGGAGTTAGATGTGGCCCTTGTGGCTAAGGGAATTGGAGGGTATGGAGAGAAGGCAGGTACGGGATACTGAGTTGGATGATCAGCCATGATCATATTGAATGGCGGTGCAGGCTCGAAGGGCCGAATGGCCTACTCCTGCACCTAATTTCTATGTTCTATGTTTCTATGACTCAAAGACTACAAATCCTAGAAACCTAAACAAAATATCAAGTGTCAGGACTCGGCTTCAGAGATTCTGGTGAGCCACTTACAGCCGGAGTTTCCCGGTGAGCCGTGGCCAGAAGACCGAGGAACTGCCTGGAAGATGCCACTCGCCTGTCAGAAACCGGGAACTTGCCTGCTGTAGACAGCGCACCTACCCAGTAGGCCCGACTCTCCCCACTTGGGTAGAATAACCACGCCATGGGCTGGGAACCCACCTGGAATGCCCAGCTCACCCACCCAGAGTGGAAGAAATCAGATGGAGGTCCGGTAGCAGACCAACTGCGGGGAGGCCCTGCTACATCCTGGTGCTCAACTGGCCCAGGCGACGCTCCAAGAGGACAAGCACATGGACCGCACACGGCCTACAGTGGTGGATGTAGTAGTGGAGAACACCAAGTGCCATGTTTTGCCAGGCTGACTCTGCAACGCTACCAAGCCAACTGACCTTCATGATCAGGTGAAAAACCCTGCAGTTACAACAACTGGGACATGAAAATGACACCAAACTGGCAACTCTTGGTATGTTTTATGTGGGGGATAGGGGAGGGGATCGGGGGAAACTTTTTCCAGTCACTTACCTCGATGGAGATGCAAATTTTCTCTGTGTCACACCTCCGTCCCCCACTGCGGCCTAAAACATGGAGTGGTGCGGCCGTTCCTGGAGAACAGCACGGAGCTTCAAGCCGCGGGCGTGGCGTGGACTTATCATCATGGAGCCTTGGGATCTTTCACTGAGGGGCCAGTGAACTTTAAGACCATGAAGCAGCGGTCTCCAGTAATAAACGGCCCACTCAGGAGCTAGGAGTGTTCCAATCCATCCCGATGCTGGAGTTTCGATCATCCCAACGAGAGGGCTTGAACAGCGAACCGTCGGCAATGGCAATTGCGAGAGTTCAAGGCCTGGGCCACGGGTGAACAAAGGAGGAAGGTGACTGAACTTTAGTGCCTTCCATCACAGTGAGGAATGTTGATTCCACTGTGGTGGATGTTTATGTTAAACTTTATTTTATGCACTGTGTATTTTTGCTTTTTTACTTAGTATGGATGTATGCTAATTCAAATTTCAAACTGTACCTTAATTGGTACATGAGACAATTAAATTGAATCTTGTCTCAGTATACTACTGCTCTACACTTGTACTGTTTCTGAGATACTTATCCAATATGTATCTAAGTGCTTAAGTGTAATGATAATTATACTGAACTGCATACAAAAATGAATTTCACTGTACAAGTGACAAATAAATTACCATACCATACGATAGGTAGGAGTGAAGGGATTTGGACTCTGGGCATGCAAGTGACCTGATTAAATGTAATTCGGGCCATAGTGCTGGGGTTGCTTGAATGGTTTTGTTACTCCTTCTCGTTAATTTGGATATTTTTTTGAAGACAGTGCATCTCCAATGATTTGAGTGCATGATTAAAGAGAACCTGTGGATGTACTACCTTTAAATTGCAGAGAGCATTTAATCAAGTGCCAAATCAAAGAATATTGTGAACAATGAAAGTCCATGTATAGGATGCAACATATTAGCAAGGATAAAGGATTATTTGGCTAACAGGAATCGGAGGGCATACAAGGTGTCTTTCTTTAGCTGGCAAGATGCAATCAGTGATGTGCCAATGTTGGATGAATGTTGGAACTCCAATGTTGGGGAAGGCATGGTGGCACAGCAGTAGAGTTGCTGCCTTACAGCGCGAGAGACCCGGGTTTGATCCTGACTACAGGTGCTGTCTGTATGGAGTTTGTTTGTTCTCCGCATGACCATATAACCATATAACTATATAACAATTACAGCACGGAAACAGGCCATCTCGGCCCTACAAGTCCATGACGAACAATTATTTTCCCTTAGTCCCACTCATACCATAACCCTCCATTCCTTTCTCATCCATATGCCTATCCAATTTATTTTTAAATTATACCATCGACCACTTCCACTGGAAGCTCATTCCACACCGCTACCACTCTCTGAGTAAAGAAGATCCCCCTCATGTTACCCCTAAACTTCTGTCCCTTAATTCTGAAGTCATGTCCTCTTCTTTGAATCTTCCCTATTCTCAAAGGGAAAAGCTTGTCCACATCAACTCTGTCTATCCCTCTCATCATTTTAAAGACCTCTATCTAGTCCCCCCTTAACCTTCTGTGCTCCAGTGTATAAAGACCTAACTTATTCAACCTTTCTCTGTAACTTAATTGTTGAAATCCAGGCAACATTCTAGTAAATCTCCTCTGTACTCTCTCTCATTTACCAGCACCTCACATTTATCAGCATTAAACTCCATCTGCCATCTTTCAGCCCATTCTTCCAAATGGCCTAAATCACTCTGTAGGCTTTGGAAATCCTCTTCATTATCCACAACACCCCCTATCTTGGTATCATCTGCATACTTACTAATCCAATTTACCACACCTTCATCCATGTCATTGATGTACATGACAAACAACAAAGGACCCAACACAGATCCCTGAGGCACCCCACTAGTCACCTGCCTCCAACCCAACAAACAGCCATCCACCATTACCCTCTGGCGTCTCCCATTCAGCCACTGTTGAATCCATCTTGCTACTCCTGCATTTATACCCAACAGTTGAACCTTCTTAACCAACCTTCCATGAGGAACCTTGTCAAAGGCCTTACTAAAGTCCATATAAGTAACATCCACTGCTTTACCCTCGTCAATTTCCCTAGTAACCTCTTCAAAAAATTCAAGAAGGTTAGTCAAACATGACCTTCCAGGCACAAATCCATATTGACATCCTAATCAGACCCTGTTTATCCAGATGCTTATATATATTATCTCTAAGTATCTTTTCCATTAATTTGCCCACCACTGAAATCAAACTAACAGGTCTATAATTGTTAGGTTTACTCTTAGACCCCTTTTTAAACAATGGAACAACATGCACAGTACGCTTTAAACTGCACCTTTATTATATAAACAAAAAGCACTGTACCTTTAGCCCACTGTACCCTTGGCTCACTGTACCTTTACTAAAGCACTGCCCCTTTAACCAGAAAGCAGAAATGCTAACCTTAGGTTGCACCCAATCAGCTGCTTCCTCTAGTCTGCTTCCACCAATCAGCGGCTTCCATCAAAACCCTCCCTATGAAGTGTGGAACGTTATAGATTTTGGTAAAAGCCCTGACCCTCCTCCACTCGCTCCAACGGTTCCCGGGCCTCTGTGAAAGAAAGCCCCGTGCTCGATTTAAATACTCACAGCCATGACCCTCCTCCACTCGCTCCAACAGTTCCCAGGCCTCTGGCCATGTGGGATTTCTCCGAGATCTTCGGCTTCTTCTCACACTCCAAAGATGATCAGGTTTGTAGCTTGATTGGCTTGGTATAAATGTAAAGGATGGGGGCATTGTTAAGCAGCAGATTTTTATCAAGGCGGACGCTCTTTGATGAATGAGTCAACAATTACTTGGTGCTCTGCCTCTGAAAACTACATGAACAAGAATGGTTTGTTTGATGCAGTTTGATTGGGGGGGACCTTGGGTCTGAAGTGGAAGCTACTTTGTTTGAATAGGTTTGGTTTATTCATCCTGAAGGTTAGTCCCACGCCAGCTGGACGTTTGTTAAAGGTAAGATTCAGTTTTGTGGTGAGAGTGTTGAGAAAGTGTTGGGGCAATGATATAGCCTTGCTTAACACTGGTCTGCCTTAAGATTGGATCCATCAACGTTTGTTAGATAAGATTGGCCAGGGGCTCCAACATCAAGATCCGGAGCGCGGCCTTGCATCGCCCAGCGCGGCCTTAACGGTCTGAATCAACTCCAAGATTACTTTGAACAATCAGGGCTTTTGCAGTTAGAGTAGTTGAGACAGCCGAGCCCCTCACACCAATGCCTGGCACAGGAATAGGAACTTCAACATTATGATTGGACATTCAGGGAGATGAGTTGGTTGGGCAGAGCATGACTGTCCCACAGCAAGGGTGCAAATAATTTCAATCACTGTCTTTTAGTTTACCTAGTATTGTGTGATCTCTTAAGTACATCAAATGCTCCAAATATTTATAATATTGCAGACATTTAAGACATAAAACCTAGTGAAATTTGGGAAACGCTCTATTAAAATGTTTTTTAAACATTAAAAAAAAGTTCTAATTGTCCGTCTCTGACCTCCCTATCATCGAGGGGGTCTATCACAGGGTCGCTGCCTCAAAAAGGCTGTCAGCATCATCAAGGACCCACATCATCCTGGCCATACACTCATCTCCCCGCTACCTTCAGGTAGAAGGTACAGGAACCTGAAGACTGCAACGTCCAGGTTCAGAAACAGCTTCTTCCCCACAGCCATCAGGCTATTGAGCTCAACTCAAACAAAACTCTGAATATTAATAGCCCATTATCAGTTTATCTGCAGTTTATATGTTTTATTTATTCATGTGTATATATATGTATACAATGGTATATGGACACACTGATCTGTTCTGTATTCATGGCTTCTATATTCTGTTGTGCTGAAGCAAAGCAAGAATGTCATTGTCCTATCTGGGACACATGACAAACTCTCATGAATCTTGCTTTAGAAATTGATACAGAATTTGCTCTACATTACACCGTCCCCCATTAAAACTAATGGTATGGTTGTAATAAAGGACTACTGGCATATGGCATGTGATGAGACAAATTCATGTTCAACCTTTCAAAACACTTCTGTGGATGCTGTTGGAGACAATGTTTGAAATCAACATAGCACCAACACAGCACCAGGGGAATTTCAGCAAAGATTAATGGCTGCGTTGAATTATAACTTTTAACATTTGTAAACAGGCATTTATTACTTTCCAGCACATTTTTCATGAAAGCTCTACCCTTGTTCTGTTCTCCTATCAAAATGCTAAGAACAGCAACTTGGCTTAGCAATGGTGAGAGAACAAATGGAAAGAACAAGAAGATGCTGTTGATGAACCCACTTAGGAGGTTAGTCGACATTTTGGAGAATAGGTGGGACCAGCAAGAGATAAAATATACCTGCAAGTCATCGAGGAACATGACAGGAAGCATAGAGCTAGCACCAGCTAGAAAATGAGATTTAGCCCATGTCCTTTTACAGGGGTTGCAATGAAACCTATGTCACTATAGTGTAATTTAACTGAGAACTTTTGTCAGCAGTCGCAGGTGTATATATCATAAACTATCAAGTGTAATTCTCTGCCACAGAAGGTAGTTGAGGCCAGTTTATTGGCTATATTTAAGAGGGAGTTAGATGTGGCCCTTGTGGCTAAAGGGATCAGGAGGTATGGAGAGAAGGCAGGTACAGGATACTGAGTTGGATGATCAGCCATGGTCATATTGAATGGCGGTGCAGGCTCGAAGGGCCGAATGGCCTACTCCTGCACCTATTTTCTATGTTTCAAGGTTTCTATGTAATGTTCTATTACAGTTGTAATATTTAAAGCATTGGAAAAAACTAATTTGGCAAATAAGACAACAACTAAAAGCTGTCATTGTTCAGTGTCATGAAGCTGTACAACTTCATCCCACAATACAATTGATTTTCCTTTATACCCATCTACATTAATCCCATTTGCCCACATTTGGACTATATCCTTCCGTGCGTTTTGAATGCATCAGTTTAAATGCATCTTCAAACACCCTCATCTCACCCTAAACAATGTGTTCTTGTTTTTTATACCTCCTATCATGTAAAAATGATTCTGCCTACCATTTTTAGGCCTCGTATTCTTACATGCTTCCATCAAAATTCTTTGGTTTTCACTTAGTGAGTTGTCAAAATATGGAACAAGCTCTCTGAAAAGGTGGTGGAAGCTTATCCCCATAAGTAATTTAAAGACCATGTCAGAGAGGGATTAAGGATGAAGTATTAGTGCAGATGGCCTCTCTCTATACCGTTAACCTCCCTGTTTCATAAAAGATTCATGATGCAAGTGCATTTTATAGTCTTTTCTAAAAAAATCTAAAATAAATCTCAGTTCTGCCACTTAATGAATCAGCCCTCTGGACTGGATCACTATACAAAGTGAGCGTGGGCGTGAGCGTGGGTGGCATGGTGGCCAGCAGTAGATTCAGATTCAGATTCAATTTTAATTGTCATTGTCAGTGTACAGTACAGAGACAAGGAAATGCATTAGAGTTGCTGCTTCACAGCACTTGCAGCGCGGGAGACCCATGTTCAATCCCGACTACGGGTGTTGTCTGTACGGAGTTTGTACATTCTCCCTGTGACTTGCATGGGTTTTCTCCAAGTACTTCGGTTTCCTCCCACACTCCAAGGACATACAGGTATGTTGGTAAATGTAAAAATCGTCCCTAGTGTATGTAGGATAGTATTAATATGCGGGATTATGTGCCGAAGGACCCTTTTCTGCGCTGTGTCTCTAAACTAAAATTAAACTAATGTAAATGATTAGTGTTTCTGGTTCTCCATTATATTGGCAGCCAATGTTTATGGAAAAAAGTAATTGCTTGATGAGTGATGTTAAAAATTCTGTCTCTTCTCCCTTAAAATATACTAATGCTATGAAACCAGCTCCAAGGCAGATTGGTCAGACCAACTCAGTCAATTGCTATAATTTCAAAGGTCCTCACACATCATTATCTTCTCAATTAATAACAGACAATTATTTTGTTTGCAAAATAGGAAATTCACAATTTGACAGCCTGAAGATTCAAGGGCATGGCAAGCAATAAAAACAAATTCAGTGGCAATTCAAAATGATTTGAATGGGAGACTTCATATTCTGGAAGCTTATTCAAGGCATAAAGAGATAAAGATAAATACTTTATTAATCCCCTTATTCAGGGGAAATTCAGATGTCCTTGCAGCACACTAATGAAAATACAACATGGTATTCAAGAAGTTTAACATAAAAACATAAAAACATCCCCCCATAGAGGTTCCCACTTTGGGGGAAGGCACAAAGTCCAGTTCCCATCCTCTTGTCCACCCAGAGTCGGGCCTATTGAGGCCTTCACAGTCGCCGTTATGTGGACCCGATGTTCCCGGCCGTTCTCGCCGGGTGATGGTACTCCGGCGTCGGGAGAGCCCTCAGCAGCTTGGGGTGCCAGGAACGGCCGCCTTCTTAACGGAGACCGCGGCTTCACAAGCCAACAGACCGCGCTGAACGGAGCTTCACACACTGGCGATCTCGACGAGAGATCCCAGGCTCCGGGATGTAAAGTTCAGCGTCGCAGCTGGCCGCTCCACGGAACCGCGGCTCCACGATGTTATTATCGGCGGTCCCAGCATACTGGAGTTCCAGCGCGGCGACCCAGACAAGGCATCGCCTGCTCCGCGATAGTGCTCCAGCGCCGCGCCGCCGCCAAAGCCGAGGTTCTGGCCAGGTCCCCTCAGGAAACGTCGCTCCAGGACCCGCTGGTAGGCCGCGAGGACAGGTCGAAGGTGCTGCTCGGAGGAAGGCAGCCTCTCCGACCAGGTAGGGACTTGAAAAAGCAGTTTCCCCCTTCCCCCCCACCACCCCCCACACATAAAAAGATTAGCCCCCCCGACTACACACTTTAACGTACTAAAAATAATAAAAAAGAAGTGAAAGAAAACGGACAGCTGCAGGACTGGCAGCCGTACAGAACAGCGCCCCCACTCAATTGGCACGAACTGGATTGTGCATTATTCATGCTACATATCACAAATAAACTTAAAAATTAAAAAAAAAAAAATTATTTGGGAGACATTCTAACAAGTTTAGCTGGGTTTTTTTAAAGAAAGCAAAATTGAACTGAAATAAAATGTTCTGGTCACATTTTACAGGCACTAGGTGAAATGCAGCACAGAGTTCAACATAGTTGCCCATCAAGTTATGAAAATAGGCTAACTTAAGAGGGGAAAAGATGGGTTGAAACAGAAGGTAAATTGGAAACACATCATTAATGCTTCAAAGTATATCTTGATAGATAACTAGATAACTAGCAATACATTTCAATGTCTTTAAAGGCAAATACATTCCATTATGAGTGCATCATGCACATTTGTATCAGATGAGATTTAAGCCCAAATCGATCCCTTATATTAACCATATAACCATATAACAATTACAGCACGGAAACAGGCCATCTCGGCCCTACAAGTCCATGCCGAACAAATTTTTTTCCCCTTAGTCCCACCTGCCTGCACTCGTACCATAACCCTCCATTCCCTTCTCATCCATATGCCTATCCAATTTATTTTTAAATGATACCAATGAACCTGCCTCCACCACTTCCACTGGAAGCTCATTCCACACCGCCACCACTCTCTGCGTAAAGAAGTTCCCCCTCATATTACCCCTAAACATCTGTCCCTTAATTCTGAAGTCATGTCCTCTTGTTTGAATCTTCCCTATTCTCAAAGGGAAAAGCTTGTCCACATCAACTCTCTCTATCCCTCTCATCATTTTAAAGACCTCTATCAGGTCCCCCCTTAACCTTCTGCGCTCCAGAGAATAAAGACCTAACTTATTCAACCTATCTCTGTAACTTAGTTGTTGAAACCCAGGCAACATTCTAGTAAATCTCCTCTGTACTCTCTCTATTTTGTTGACATCCTTCCTATAATTTGGCGACCAAAATTGTACACCATACTCCAGATTTGGTCTCACCAATGCCTTGTACAATTTTAACATTACATCCCAGCTTCTATACTCAATGCTCTGATTTATAAAGGCTAGCATACCAAAAGCTTCCTTTACCACCCTATCTATATGAGATTCCACCTTCAAGGAACTATGCACGGTTATACCCAGATCCCTCTGTTCAACTGTATTCTTCAATTCCCTACCATTTACCATGTACGTCCTATTTTGATTTGTCCTGCCAAGGTGTAGTACCTCACATTTATCAGCATTAAACTCTGCCATCTTTCAGCCCATTTTTCCAAATGGCCTAAATCACTCTGTAGACTTTGGAAATCCTCTTCATTATCCACAACACCCCCTATCTTGGTATCATCTGCATACTTACTAATCCAATTTACCACACCTTCATCCAGATCATTGATGTACATGACAAACAACAAAGGACCCAACACAGATCCCTGAGGCACCCCACTAGTCACCTGCCTCCAACCCGATAAACAGCCATCCACCATTACCCTCTGGCTTCTCCCATTCAGCCACTGTTGAATCCATCTTGCTATTCCTGCATTTATACCCAACAGTTGAACCTTCTTAACCAACCTTCCATGAGGAACCTTGTCAAAGGCCTTACTAAAGTCCATATAGACAACATCCACTGCTTTACCCTCGTCAATTTCCCTAGTAACCTCTTCAAAAAATTCAAGAAGATTAGTCAAACATGACCTTCCAGGCACAAATCCATGTTGACTGTTCCTAATCAGACCCTGTTTATCCAGATGCTTATATATATTATCTCTAAGTATCTTTTCCATTAATTTGCCCACCACTGAAGTCAAACTAACAGGTCTATAATTGCTAGGTTTACTCTTAGAACCCTTTTTAAACAATGGAACAACATGCGCAGTACGCCAATCCTCGGGGACTATTCCCGTTTCTAATGACATTTGAAATATTTCTGTCATAGCCCTGGCTATTTCTACACTAACTTCCCTCAATGTCCTAGGGAATATCCTGTCAGGACCTGGAGACTTACCACTTTTATATTTTTTAAAAGTGTCAGTACTTCTTTTACTTTGAAACTCATAGTATCCATAGCTACTCTACTAGTTTCCCTTACCTCACATAATTCAATATCACAATGTGATACATCTGTACACAAAAATGCTGGAGAAACTCAGCGGGTGCAGCAGCATCTATGGAGCGAAGGCCTATTTCCTTCGCTCTATAGAGCCTATTTCCTTCGCTCCATAGATGCTGCTGCACCCGCTGAGTTTCTCCAGCATTTTTGTGTACCTTCGATTTTCCAGCATCTGCAGTTCCTTCTTAAACACATGTGATACGGCTGCTGTTCATAATGTAATATTAATTCTTTAGCAGATGCATGAAGACCCAAATAGACACAGGTCAAATGTCATTACTGATTCCACAGTGGAGTTGAACTGTTCATCAAACCAAGTGATATAGAAAATATTTACTTTCAAATTTTATCAGTTGCTGTTCCACTGCAATTGTCACAAATTGTGAATTCGAAAGACACTATTGGGAGTCTTAACTTATGGAGCGGTGAGCTCACTGATCATCAGCCTTCAGAGCCCACTGTTGCTTGGAGCATACAACTGTGTACATGCTCCCAAATTATCAGTGAGGCCTGGCACAGCACAAGACTGCCCTAAACATAATGGACAGGTTCTCTCCACTGGACTGCTGTGATAGTCAGTGAAGGCTCACTCCCAGTCTCACCAACTATCACATGTATTATTTAAATTTGATATCCATTAAAAATGTTGACACCATAAGTAGACTAGCGGCAGAGAAGACTGTCAGAGATTGCACCATCTGTCAAATAGGAAGTTCAGCACCTATGCATTGAACTCCCACACTATTGCCATTTAAATAGTTATGTGCCAAAAGGCACTGAACAGCTGGCATTAAGAAGCAACATCTGGCCCTTTATATAATATAGAAAATGTTATTCATTATTTAATATAACATTTTGCTTTCATTATAATATTGTAAATTAAAATACTCTAATGTCTGCAGATTATAAAATTTTAAAAAACCTCTTAACCAGTAAAATGAAATAATGAAAATATATTATTTGGGAAATAACAGTCATTGATAGAAATTGCATTTTTTATTGTTATTGTTTTAGTAACGTAATGATAATAATTCATTTCCACCTTTCAGATGAAAATATTACTTACCTACCAATTAAAATATAAACTGACTTGCAAAATGAGACAAAAGTGGACCGTTACCTGAGAAAGATATTGATAGGTTGCTGATTGACAGAAGTTGTCAGTGGCTAAATATTGAGGAAAGTTCTGAACTGGTGGTGCAGTGATGAGATAAAGCATTTTAACATAATCTTGAAGTCACAATTGCCTCCCCCATAAGGGATGCAGAATGCCTTTAAGCAATGCATTCTGGCCTTTTGTGCGCAAGTTATGGTAATCAAGCCCCTGCTGAGAATTGCCAGCAATAAATAGGACACATAGCATGGACAAATGAGGAGGGATTACTTAAAATGCACGGCAATGTGTGTGCATGTGCATGTGTGCATGTCTGCCTATTTGTTTTTTGTGATTTGGCAATAGAGTGTTTCTCTGGTCAAAATACTTTATATGAAATCTCAAACCTTTCTCATGGGCTCCTACAAATATCATAATCCCATGTCAGGAAGAGCTCTCCTGCAGCCCTGATATTTATTTGTAAATCAACATCATTAATACTGAAGGTCTAGCTGTTGTTTGAGTCTCTGGTAAAACTGTTTCATTGCAGTTTTGACACAGGCATTCACCCAATAGTGTGGGAAATTGCTCAGGTATATCTTGCATACAAAATGCTTGATCAATTTGAAGACCAGCATTCCATACGTTGCCTGGGTAACCTACACCTCAATGGTATGACCACTGAATTTTCACATTTTAGATAGCCAACACTCCTTGTGTTCCTTTCCTACTCCTAACACCCCATTCATATTAGAGACATAGAAACATAGAAAATAAATGCAGGAGTAGGCTATTCGGCCCTTCCAACCTGCACCGCCATTCAATATGACTAGTGGGAGTCTTAACTTATGGAGCGGTGAGCAATTTCATCCAACTCAGTATCCTGTACCTGCCTTCTCTCCATACCCCCTGATCCCTTTAGCCACAAGGGCCACATCTAACTCCCTCTTAAATATAGCCAATGAACTGGCCTCAACTACCTTCTGTGGCAGAAAATTCCAGAGATTCACCAATCTCTGTGTGGAAAATGTTTTTCTCATCTCGGTTTTAAAGGATTTCCCCCTTATCTTTAAGCTGTGACCCCTTGTTCTGGACTTCCCCAACATCGGAAACAATCTTCCTGCATCTAGCCTGTCCAACCCCTTAAGAATTTTCCCTGTTCATTGTTCCCTTCCTGTTGCCTATATTTATTGTCTTCCATCACCTGCATCTTCCTCAACTGTGGTTCCACGTATCACTTCCCAGCCCTTGTCTCAACTCTCCCACTCATGCCTTTATACTATCTATTTTGCCTTACAGACTTTAAGCTTCTTGAATAATGTTTGCTACTGGAGAATATTTCATAACTTTTCTTGTGGCTTGTATTGATGGTAAGCTTTTGAGGCGTTGGACACAGGATACTTAGTATTTGACCTGCTAATGACAGTCAGAACTTTTTTTCCCCCTAGAGTGGAAATGTCCAACACTAGAGGGCATAGCTGTAAGGTGAGAGGGGAAATGTTTAACAGAGATGTGCAGGGCAAGATTTTTACACAGTATGGTGGGGGCTGGAATGCAATGCCCAAGGAGGTGGAGGCAATTATGATAGTGGCATTTAAGAGGCTTTTAGATAGGTATATGGAAGTGCAAGGAATCGAGGGATATGGATCCTGTACAGGCAGATTAGATTAGTTTAACTTGGAATCATGTTCGGCACAAACATTGTGGACTGAATGGTCCGTTCCTGTGCTGTACTCTTCTATGTTCTATGACTCTGATGAGGACTGAATAAATTGTAATTGTTTTCACTGACATACAGAAATCCAAATGGCTAACAATAATCTGGAAATGGTGCAGAGGGATCTACTGTAATTGTTGCAATCCAACCTGGATCGAGCAACAACAGAGATATTAAGGATGAGATTCCAGTAAGTGAGTGCTAGGGTGGGCTAAATTGATTGAATGTGGAATAATAATTGGTAGTATTACCTGCGCCATTTGCAAATTATCATAGTAGGTATGTTGCAAAGCCTACCTGAAGCGCCGCTGAAAATCTGTCCCAGCCCGTGTGCGCGATTTTGGTGCCGTTTAGAGGGCGGTGGGTTTAAAACGCGATTTCCCCTAGGCTGTTCAAATCGAGGATGTTCAGCCTAGTTAATTATTAACGAAAAATCGCTGGAAGATTCCGTCGCTTTAGCTATTATTACTTTTAAGGGCTTTATCTAGTTGTTATAGTAGTTTAAAAATTAACCTCTAAACCCCCGACCGCCGGCAACCAGCCAGATCTCATACAGGGGACAACAGAAGGTAGGCTGTTTATTTTTACATTAAAAAGGGCTTCTTAAGATCCCTTTATACAAAGTTTAATGTTGCGAGTAGCTAATTTTGGGCCCATTATATCCCGCAGTATTTTTCTGTGCATTTGAGGGCACAAATCTAGCGCAATGTGAACGTTCTAAACCAGCGCCTTCACAGGATCCCACTGGAAAGCTGATTTAAATTGACTTTAATTTACAGCAATTGAACACTAAATTCCTTCCACTTGGCCTATAAATTAATGTAAATTAGATTTAAAAATCATGTTTTATTGTGAATTATTTGTGAATATTATTTGGACACTTAGGCTATTTAAAAATGTTAATCATTTATTAAGAAATGGATAGATGTGGTGAATCTCTGGAACTCTCTGCCACAGAGGGTAGTTGAGGCCAGTTCATTGGCTATATTTAAGAGGGAGTTAGATGTGGCCCTTGTGGCCGGGGGGATCAGGGGGTATGGAGAGAAGGCAGGTACGGGATACTGAGTTGGATGATCAGCCATGATCATATTGAATGGCGGTGCAGGCTCGAAGGGCCGAATGGCCTACTCCTGCACCTAATTTCTATGTTTCTATGTTTCTATGATGTTTAGATCTAATAATTGAAGTTTGAACTTAGCTACAATTGGGTAACTAACTAATTATATGCTTTAATTTCAGGTTATCCAAGTAAGATTATTTTATATTTGTTTCAGAATGCTTCAATCTATGATAACTGAAAATTTCATTCAGTTCTCTTAATTTTTAAGAAAGTTATGGGCTTTTGACTGTCCACGATCCCAGCTTTTTTGTTATGTCCATAGAAAATCAATAGGGAACAAGATGCTAATTTCCGAGTATGAAATGGCCATAACTTTTTAAATACTTGAGATATGAAAGTGAATTAGGTGTCAAATTAAACTTCTTTTAATGCTTTATCTGATGGGATAAATTGCAGACTTGATTTTTAAAATCTCAAAATTTTATAACATTGCTAATCATAGGTAGAAAAACATTAGGAATGTAATCAAATTTCAGAATAAAAGGACATGTTTAGAACGGAGGTGAGGAGGAATTTCTTTACTCAGAGGGTGGTGAATGTGTGGAATCTGTTGCCACAGATGCCTGTGGAGGCCAAGTCAATGGATATTTTTTAGGTGGCGATTGACAGATTATTGATTAGTAAGGGTGTCAGGGGTAATGGCAAGAAGGCAGGAGAATGGGGTTGAGAGGGTAAAATACATGATTGAATGGCGGAGTAGACTTGAATGTCTGAAAGGCCTAATTCTGCTCCTATTACTTATTAATTTATGAAAATAGCTAAAAGTTTAACCATGGAAAGAGCATTTCATATTCAAATGAATTTTCAGAGGGGAAGTGAATATACCTAGAGCATGGGCTCCACTGGAAGTAGATATTGGACCAAGATCCCAGTCGAATAAGTAAAAAGGAAGCCACTAGAATTGATAGAAATGTAACAAATAAAGAAGTATGATAATAAATAGACAGATAAATAAATAAACAAATAAGCAAACAAATAAATAAATAAATAAATAAATAGATGCATAGATAAATAAATAAATAAATAAACAGGCAGATAAATAAATAAACAAACAAATAAATAAATAAATAAATAAGCAAATAGATAAATAAATAGATAGATAGATAGATAGATAGATAGATAGATAGATAGATAGATAGATAGATAGATAGATAGATAGATAGATAGATAGATAGATAGATAGATAAATGGATAAATAAATAAATAAATAGATAAATAAATGGATGAATACATAAATGATAACCCAATTAAAAAAGTTAAATCAGACTAATGGAAGGATGTGAGAATATAACCATCTAGAAATCAGCTCAAATTACAAAAGTGAAAAGTCAGGGTTTTGGCCCGAAACGTTGCCTATTTCCTTCGCTCCATAGATGCTGCTGCACCCACTGAGTTTCTCCAGCATTTTTGTGTACCAAAGAATCAGGCATCATCTGTTGAGAGAAATGGACAGATGATGTCTTGGGTTGAGACCTTCCCTCAGGCTGATGAAGGGTCCCAGTCTAAAATGTCACCTGTCCTTTTACCTCCACAGATACTGGCTGAATTCCTCCAGCTTTATTTTTGCTCAAAATTCCAGAATCTGCAGTCTCTTGTGTTTCAGATTCAGATTCAATCTTTATTGTCAATGTGCAGGCTACAGTACAGAGACAACAAATGCAGTTAGTTTATTCCTCACATACACATAGGAGATGTGCAGTGAACTGAAAAGAGGCAATGCTTGCGGACATTGTGCAAAAAGACAAACAAACAAACAACCATACATTTACTATGAAATATTGTGGGTGGAAGGAAAAAGGTTCAGTAAAGTTATTCCCTGGTGAGATAGGAGATTATAGTCCGAATGGCCTCTGGGAAGAAACTCCTTCTCAACCTCTCCGTTCTCACCGCATGTCAACGGAGGCGTTTGCCTGACCGTAGCAGCTGGAACGGTCCGTTGCAGGGGTGGAAGGGGTCTCCCATGATTGTATTGGCTCTGGAGTTGCACCTCCTGATGTATAGTTCCTGCAGGGGGGTGAGTGAAGTTCCCATAGTGCGTTCGGCCGAACGCAGTACTCTCTGCAGAGCCTTTTGTCCTGGGCAGAGCAATTCCCAAACCAGATGGTAATATTTCCAGACAAGATGCTTTCCACCGCCGCTGCGTAGAAGCACTGGAGGATCCTCGGAGACACTCTGAATTTCCTCAATTGCCTGAGGTGGTAAAGGCGCTGCCTTGCCTTACTCACGAGTGCTGAGGCGTGTGATGACCATGTCATATCCTCGAAGATGTGGACTCCCAGATATTTAAAACAGTTCACCCTATCCACAGTATCCCCATTTATCCTCAGTGGAGTGTACGTCCTCGGATGATGTGCCCTCCTAAAGTCCACGATCAGCTCCTTAGTTTTTTTGATGTTCAAGAGGAGGCTGTTATCCTGGCACCAGAGTGCTAGATCAGCCACCTCCTCCCGGTAGGCCTGCTCATCATTGTCTGAGATCAGGCCCACCACCACAGTGTCATCAGCAAACTTAATTATTGAGTTGGAGCTGAACCTAGCCACACAGTCATGTGTGTACAGGGAGTACAATAGGGGGCTGAGGACGCAACCCTGGGGTGATCCTGTGCTCAGGGTGAGGGACATTGATGTATTCCCTCCCATCCTGACTACCTGGGGCCTGGCGGTGAGAAAGTCCAGGACCCAGGCACACAGGGAGGTGTTGAGCCCCAATTCCAGTAGCATCTCGGCCAGTCTGGTGGGGACTATCATGTTGAAGGCTGAACTGAAGTCTATGAACAGCATCCTCACGTAGCCCCCCTTCTGGCTGTCAAGATAAGAGAGAGTGGTGTGCAAAACCTGGGAGACCGCATCGTCCGTGGATCTGTTCGGACGGTATGCGAACTGCAACGGGTCCATGTTGCGAGAGAGGAAGGCGCAGATGTGTTTCTTCACCAGCCTCTCAAAGCATTTCATGACTACCGAGGTGAGGGCCACCGGACGGTTGTCATTCAGACAGGCTGGGGAGGCATTTTTTGGTACCGGTACAATGATGGATTTTTTGAAGCAGGCAGGGCCCACGGACTTGTCCGGGGAGAGGTTGAATATTGTAGTGAGCACCGGAGCTAGCTGCGTAGCACAGGACTTGAGTACTTGCCCCGAGATGCCATCAGCTTTCCTCGTGTTCACTCGTGTTAGAGCCCTCCTGCATTTGTCCTGCTGAGTTACTCCATCTTTTTGTGTCACCTATCCATGTTCTCCAGAGATATTTCCAGACTGATTGAGTTACTCCAGCACTTCGTGTCTTTTTATGAAGAAAATAACACTCATAAACTTGCCTTAATTTTGTTTTCTGTTTTCACTACTGCAAACAAAATAGACAATTTGCTGAATGCGATCAATCATTAACAGTAAGTACAATGGTCACATCAAGCCAAGACAAGTCAAGAGAGTTTACATAGTGTGAGCATTAGTCAATAAGGGGGCCATTTAATTTTAAATGACCATTCGAATAGTCAATTGTTAGGCAATAAGACATCTAACTGTAATCAATTAAGAAAACTCAGTGGGTGGTAACTAGAGAAACTAGGGGATATTAATCTGGAGATAAGGGATGGCAGGTTTTAGCAGTCATATATATCAGGAGTGGAAATTGGCAAGTAAAGGGTGGTGCTGAGTTAAAGACATTGGTGTAAATAGCATTTTTTTTAAATAGTAAATAAAATTAATTTGCTTGCTCGTCAGACATAGCAATGCAGGTAATGTATGAGGGAGGTGATGAAAAGTATTGTGATCCATGGTAACCATGTATGCAGTACTGTCAGCACCTTGAAAAACGTGGGCTTCAAGGGCCTGTCCCACTTGGGCGTCATTTGCGTGTCATTTACGCAACATCATTTACGCGTCATGACGCATGACGCGCACGTCGTGACGCGCATGTGATGCATGCACGGTGTGCATTACGCACGCATGGCGCATGGTGAGGCGTGGCGGCATAGACAGTAATGCGCGGTAGTGCGCGGCGACCCAGGATTTGGGGATTCACAAAATCTTTGCGCGCCACCTGCGGGATGTGCAAATGACACCCAAGTGGGACAGACTCTTAACGTTAAAGAGTTAAAGTCCATGGACAGCCTGCAGTCTTAAACACTTCAGAATTGTCCAGGTAAAGAGGACTAAGGGCTGTGATAGTTAGTCAAGTGGGGTCTGGCTGTTAACCCTGGAGGAGTATCTGCCATTGTATTTGTCTTATGGCCAGTGTGGATAAAGCAGAAGATGTGTAAAATGGCCACTTATCCATCATACAGACTATTTAGTGGCTCAGTGGCGCAGCGGTCAGAGCTGCTGCCTTATAGCGCCAGAGACCCGTATTCAATCCTGACTATTGGCTCCTGTTTTACGGAGTTTTTTATGTTCTTCCAGTGATCATATGAATTTTCTCCAGGCGCTTCTGTTTCCTCGCACATTCCAAAGACATGCAGGTTTGCAGGTTAATTGATTCCCGGAAATTGTCCCTAGTTTGTAGGATAGAATAAGTGTACAGATAATTGCTGGTCAGCATGGTCTCGGTGGGCCGAACAGGCTGTTTCCATGCTGTATCTCACATATGTCATTCAAGTGGTGGAATAAAGAGGAAAGTAGTAGTAAAAGGGAACTGTACAGTTAAGGTGATAAATACTGTCATTATGTACTGAAGGATGTATGTGGTTGGGTTAAGAATTTTTCTAAAGGTTGAAAATAAACTTAAAGTAGAAAGGGGTTTATCCATGAACACAGGTAGAACCAAGAAGGAAACGTATGTTGTAGATGCAACAAAATACAGGTGTTGGTTTACAGACATAGAGCTGGAGAAACTCAATGGGTCGTGCAGCAGCCGTGTAGAACATGGATAGGCAATGTTTCAGGTTGGAATCGCTCTTCAGATGGATTGTAATAGAAGGAAGAACGCTAGAAATAGGTGTGGGGGTGGGGGCAAAGCCAGTCAAGTCGTGGGTGGATTTCGGTGAGAGGGGTTTTTAAATTGGCAGATAGTCAGAGATGGGAGGAAGACAAAAGGCTGTGAGATAAGGAGGGAAGAGGTGTGAAATGTGGCTACAAGAAGGGACACAGGTAGAAGGGGACAATGGAAGGGAAAGGGGGTGGGATAGCAGGTGAAATGGTTCTGCAACCAGATGGGCATAAGGAAATGAAGGGGACAAAAAGAGTGGGAGGGGTGTTATTGGCTTGATACCTAAAATTTGAATGTAATGTTCATACCATTGCCTTGTAAACTACCCAAGCGGAATATAACATGTTGTTCCTTCAGTTTGCGTGTGACCTCACTCATACTATGAAGGATTCCCCGAACAGCAATGAATGTATGTTAATGCGAAGGGGAGTTAAAATGGTTGGCAACAGCAGATCTTTGTGGATCGTGTGCAAGTGCTCGACAAAATAGTCTCTATGCTTAGAATAGTCTCTATGAATAGCCTATGCTTTGTCTCACTGGGGTAAGGGAATGCCTGCTGAAGGTTTATGTGCAGTTAGCATACAATTCAAAAAGCAGAACCATGAAGATAATAATATTTGAAGAAATCCCTGGAGTGCATAAGTGATGGTTTTGTAGATCAGTATGTCATCAAACAGCGAGGGAACATGGTCATTTACAATAGATGTGGTATAATACAATGTGATTGTTAATAACTAGTTGTTGTTAAGAATGATTATGTTATGATAGAATTTCATATCAAGGATGGAGGGGATTTGGTACAATGTGAAACCAGAAGCTTAAATTAAAAAAAAGAAACATATTATTTGTCTCTGACAGCTTAGAAAATTATATCAGAAGTACGACATGGTTGACATCGGATGTTCAACAAGGAACGTAGCCAAGCTGTGGTGAACAGAAGAAGTAAGGCATGGAGGTTAACTGGATAGTTAGTATTGGAATAGTTAACAAAATAATAGATTCTACATTTTAATTGTGGAGTAATAGTTTCTCATAAAGATCATATAGGTTTTATATTAAGTCTGAAAAAGTGTCCACACCTGAAACATCTGCATATCATTCCCTCCACTGATGTTGCTTAACCTGCAGAGTTCCTGTCCAACTTTGTACTTTGCTTAAGATTCCATCATCTGCAGTCTCTTATGTCTACAAGTTAAGGATGGTGTCAGATCAAAGTCTACAATTTTGCTTCAAAAAGTAATTATTGAAAGGAATTTGAAACTTCAGATCGTGGTGAAAAAGGCAAAAAGTTTGATAAGGGATAAAAAAAGTAGAATTCCAAAGTAAGCTAGTGAGGAACTTGAAAAGCGACTATAAAACATTAATTTTGTTAGCCCTTGCTGTCTCCTGCCCTTGCTTAACCCTCTAGCTGTCTCCTCCCACCCTCCTATCCGCCCGCCCTCGGGCTCCTCCTCCTCCCCTTTTCCTTCCTTTCCCCCCCCCCACCCCCCATCAGTCTGAAGAAGGGTTTCGGCCTGAAACGTCGCCTATTTCCTTCGCTCCATAGATGCTGCTGCACCCGCTGAGTTTCTCCAGCAATTTTGTGTACCTTCGATCTTCCAGCATCTGCAGTTCCTTCTTGAAGACTATAAAACATTGATTGATGTATAAAAGTAGAAAATGTTAGCAAACATTAATGTAGGTTCTTTATAGACAGAGACATGAGAAATTATACTGGGGAATAAGTAAATGGCAAAATAATTGAATACATATTTCATATCTGTCTTTGCAGAAGAAAACAAATGAAATCTCTTGAAAATAGTTAAGGACAGCAGGTATATAGTGAATGAGGAGCCAATCGAATTATAGTGTTAGTGGAAAAAGCATTTAAGAAATTAATGGTAGTGAAATATTAGAAATCCTGAAAACTTAGTGTTTTGCACCTAAAGCCAGATCCACTGCAAGAATGCATTTTACTCAAAATAAATCAATATTAAAGAGGCAGGCAGCTGTAGTGTAAAGGCATTTTTGTGCACTTCATGCATAAAACTTGATCAAGCTTAATTTTCCAGCATGCCATGAAGAACCAATGTTTTTTTGATGAACTGTTCAAACAAGATAATAAATTTGGATGAATTCAGAGAGACATGGTTGCAAAGAGAACAACATTGTGAATTAATTATGACTGAGTACTTAACTTTTAGAAGAGAGGTTTTTAGCACCAGTAAGTCTCAAAGTTAGGACAATCAGTGACAGGTCAAGGAACATAAAGACAATTATGGGCGCAAGTATTTTTATTTCAATGCAAGGATTATCATGGGAATAGTAGATTAACTTAGAGCCTGGATCAGTGCTTGGAACAAGGATGTCGTGGGCATTATGGACGGAAACTTGGCTGTGAGAGGGACAGAACTGGCAGCTCGACGCTTAGGGGTTTTGATGTTTCAGATGTGATAAAGAGGGAAGTAAAAAGGATGGAGGAGTTGCTTCAGGGAGAATGTTATAGCACCACTCAGAGAGAACATAATTGAAGGGCCTGTTTCCATGCTGTATGACTCTATGGGAGATAATAGAAACATAGAAAATAGGTGCAGGAGTAGGCCATTCGGCCGTTCGAGCCTGCACCGCCATTCAATATCATCATGGCTGATCATCCAACTCAGTATCCCGTACCTGCCTTCTCTCCATACCCCCTGATCCCTTTAGCCACAAGGACCACATCTAACTCCCTCTTAAATGTAGCCAATTAACTGGCCTCGACTATCCTCTGTGGCAGAGAGTTCCAGAGATTCACCACTCTCTGTGTGAAAAATGTTTTTCTCATCTCTGGCCTCCCCCAACATCGGGAACATGTTTCCCGCCTCTAGTGTGTCCAAGTCCTTAACAATCTTATATGTTTCAATGAGATACCCTCTCATCCTTCTAAACTCCAGAGTGTACAAGCCCATTCTCCCAGCATATGGCAGTCCCGTTATCCCGGGAATGAACCTTGTAAACCTACGCTCCACTCCCTCAATAGCAAGAATGTTACTCTTCAAAGTAGGGGACCAAAACTGCACACAATAATCCAGGTGTGGTCTCACTAGGCCTAACCCTATACAACAGCAGAAGGATCTCTTTGCTCCTATACTCAACACCTCTTGTTATGAAGGCCAAAATGCCATTCACTTTCTTCACTGCCTGCTGTACCTGCATGCTTACTTTCATAGACTGATGTCGAAGGACCCCCAGATCCCGTTGTACTTCCACTTTTCCCAACTTGGGTAATTTTGATAGTAATCTGCCTCCTATTTTTGCTACCAAAGTGGATAATTTCACATTTATCCTCATTAAACTTCATCTGCCATGCATCTGCCCACTCCCCCAACCTGTCCAAGTCAACCTGCATCCTCATAGCATCCTCCTCACAGTTCACACTGCCACCCAGCTTTGTGTCATCTGCAAATTTGCTAATGTTACTTTGAATCCCTTCATCCAAATCATTGATTTATATTGAAAATAGCTGCGTTCCCAGCACCGAGCCTTGCGATACCCCACAAGTCACTGCCTGCCACCAGACCCTGGGGATTTATCAGCCTTCAGTCCCTTCAGTCTATCCAACACCATTTCCTGACTAATGTGGATTTCCTTCAGTTCCTCTGCCACCCCAGATCCTCTGGCCACTAATATACCAGGAAGATTGTTTGTGTCCTCCTTAGTGAAGACAGATCCAACGTACCTGTTCAACTCATCTTCCATTTCCTTGTTCCCCAAAATAAATGAACCTTTTTTGGTCTTCAAGGGTCCAACTTTGGTCTTAACTATTTTTTTCCTCTTCACATACCTAAAGAAGCATTTACTATCCCGCTTCATATTCTTGGCTAGCTTACCTTCGTACCTCATCCTTTCTCCCCGTATTGTCTTGGTTATCTTCTGTTGTTCTTTAAACATTACCCAATCCTCTTGCTTCCCACTCATCTTTGTTACGTTGTACTTCTTCGCTTAATTTTTATACTGTCCCTGACGACCCTTGTCAGCCATGGTCATCCCTTTCTCCCCTTGGAAACTTTCTTCCTCCTAGGAATGAACTGATCCTGCACTTTCTGTATTATTCCTAGAAATACCTGCCATTTTTGTTCCAATGTCATCCCAGATTGTGTATCTGTCCAGTCAACTTTGGCCAGCTCCTCCCTCATGGCCCCATAGTCCCCTTTATTCAACTACAACACTGACACCTCCGACCTACTCATCTCCCTCTCCAATTGTAGATTAAACCTGACCATGTTATGGTCACTGCCTCCTAATGGCTCATTAACCTTGAGGTCCTTTATCAAATCTGGCTCATTACATTACACTAAATCCAGAATTGCCTTCTCCCTGTTAGGCTCAAATACAAGCTGTTCTAAGAATCCATCACAAAGGCACTCTACAAATTTTCTTTCCTGGGGTCCAGTACCAACCTAATTCTCCCAGTCTACCTGCATGTTTGAATCTCCCATAACAACCACAGCATTACTTTTACTACATGCTAATTTTAAATCCCGATTCAACTTGCACCCTCCGTCCCAGCTCCTGTTTGGGGGTCTGTAGATTAGTCCCATTAGGGTCTTTTTACCCTTACAATTCCTTAGTTCTATCGATACTGACTCCACATCTCCTGTTTCAATGTCACTCCTTGCAAGGGACTGAATTTCATTCCTCACCAACAGAGCAAACCCACCCCCTCTGCCCACCTGTCTGTCTTTTCGATAGGAGGTATACCCTTGAATATTCAGTTCCCAGCCCTGGCCCTCTTGCAGCCATGTCTCAGTAATTCGCACAACATCAAACTTGCCAGTTTCTAACTGAGACTCAAGCTCGTCCACTTTATTCCTTATAATTCGCGCATTCATATACAACACTTTGACCTCCGTATTCATTTCCCCGCTCGCACCTGGCCCTGACCTTACTCTGTTGTCCATTCTCAAGCTTTCCTTCCCACTAATTCGAGAATCTTTTGTAATTTTTCCTGTAGCCACTTCCCCTTCAACTCCATTTTTATACTCCCAATTTGTCAATCTCTCCCCCCCACTATGTAGTTTAAACCCACATGTGTAGCCCTAGCAAACCTGCCTGCCAGAATGTCGGTCCCCCTACAGTTAAGGCATAACCCGTCCCCTTTGTACAGGTCACCCCTACCCCAGAAGAGATCCCAGAGGCCTATAAATCTAAAGCTTTGCTGCCTGCACCAGTCCCTCAGCCACACATTCAGATCCCCTATCCTCACTAGCACGTGGTACTAGAAGCAATCCAGAGATAACCACCCTTGAAGTCCGGCACTTCAGTCTTCTTTGCAACTCTCTGAAGTCATGTTAGAGAACCTCCTTCCTCTTCTTCCCCATGTCGTTTGTGCCCACGTGCACAACTACTGCCGGCTGTTCACCTTCTCTCTCTCGAGGATGTTCAGAATTTGGCTTGTGACATCCTGAACCCTGGCACCAGGGAGGCAACAGACCATCCTCGCATCTCATCTGCCGCCACAGAATCTCCTGTCCGCTCCTCGTTCAATGGAGTCACCCACCACTAGGGCTCTGCCCGATGTCGGTCTCGCCGGTCGAGTCCCATCTCCAGGATTGGAGCCACCGACGTGTCCGCTCTCGGACTGGAAACATCGTCTCCCCGGACAGTTCCCAAGAGGGCATACCTATTTTCATTAGGCACAACCACCTGAGTCTTCTGCACTCCACGATTTCACCCTTTCTTTCCGTCACACACCTTGGTTCTTCCCGTATCCTCAGCGTGACTACCTCACTGTAGGTCCTGTCCAGGAAACTCTCATTTTCCCGGATGACCCTGAGGTCATCCAACTGCTTCTCCCGCCTCAACATGGTCCTTTAGGAGCTGAAGCTGGACGCACCTGCCACAGTTGTAGCAGCCAGAGGCTCCATCCATGTCCCTGGGCTCCCACATTCTGCAAGCCTCACACTGTCTCATCTGCCCCGACACGTGTTCACCACTCTCCGTCTGCTCGAGCTTTATGCATAGCCTCCTCTCCTCAGCCTCCTTACCAAAGTTTCTCGAGCCAAAGATTCACACTTTTCTCACAAAGCACTTCCCTCACTTCCGCTCCCGAAGAGCCATCTTGTTTATATTGACTGATAAATTGCCTAATTTACCAATTTACCAATTTACAAACCAAATTCCTCAGTTTTAAACTGTTTTCCCCCTCTGACTCACTTTTAACTCTCCTCCCACTCGGACTAGAGCCAATCAGAGCTTTTTCTTGCTTCTCTTTGCTGCTGTTTCTTCAAACTCTATGGGAGCTCTGAGTCAAGTCTGCCTGTGTTTTGCCTCTCCTTTTCAACTGTTTCCCCCCTCTGACTCACTTCTAACTCTCCTTGCACTCGGGCTAGAGCCAATCAGTGCTTTTTCCTGCTTCTCTTTGCTGCTGTTTCTTCAAAATCCATGGGAGCTCTGAGTTCAATGAAATTATGAAATTAGTTGGTTGAAATTGTTTATTTTCTAGTCAGGCTACATTCCCTCACATTACTATTCATGCAATAAAATTACATTCTATCTCATGGGTTCTCCAGTCTCGAAAGTAATAAGCTTAGAATTCCATCCCACGGTGCTATAATAAGAGGTCCCCAAAGCAAATATCAAGCCTTTGCTCATCGCTTCTTTCACAGCCATGCTAAATCATGCGTGTTGCAATGGTGAAAAACCTGGAAGATAAGGCTAAATTCACAGCAATGCTCATACCATTTGGCTGCAGAACATCGAGCAGGTAGACAAAGATTCCTTTGAGCCTTATAGTAGAAGAGGCCAGACTGAGATTGGTAATGAAGGCAACATATTGGAATACAGGATCATGTGTGCAGATAGGACACCGAGTCTAAGTCATTGAAGCATTTATCCATTCTACATGTTCGCTAACATACAGGGGAAGCTATTTGATCAGCAGTGGACACAGTATGGCTGATTAGAGAATGTGCAATGTTATTGCTGTGTCAAGGAGAAGGGGTTCCTGAGGCTTGCAAACAGCTGAGAATTGGTTGCAACTCTTCCCTTATTTAATGTATATATTTGTTTCCACTTACGCTCAGGATATATTTTAACAAGTGCTACGTAGCTCTTTACAAGTTTCCCAAGGAGAACAACAAAGTATTTGTGCTTTGGAATGAGAAAGATTTGCAAATATATTGAGACTTACATGAAATCAGAATGCCCTGTAATGCTTTAAAGCCAATGGAGGCAAATTGTCACCTGTCCTATTTACACATGGTGTCAGCATGACCTGGGTGGCAGAGTATTTGAAATAATTTCAAAAAATCATCTTCATTCATTTGAATCTGCAAGATATGATCATAATTGTCAATGGGGAATTCACCTACCGGGCATTGCATTCAATTTAATTAGATACTGGTCACCACTGAACTGATTTTCCTTCCTGAAGATCTCTTGCCTTCATTCTGTTTCTTTTCATCTGGGATATCAAGGAATTGTAAGCTGCAGTTTCCCCTGTGGCTGCTAAAAATGCTGCAGCGTTGTGATGAGTTGACGGAGGTGTATGCGGATTAGAGACAGTCAATTTGCAGCTTTTCCTACCCCGAGGAACTCTGCTCTATTTCTCAAAGACTCTCCACTTACCAGCTTGGACAAAACTCATTACAACCACAGCTACAGTGTCAGACAAGCCCATTTAATTCAACGCAGAAGGCAACTCAGGAAAAGTTACACCACGTTTAAAGTGGAAAGTAGAGCAGCCACAAGGGAACCTCAGAACTGACCTATTGACCTAATTAAAATCACATCAAAACAGACAAATTAATAGCCAAATTCAACTCCATGAAATCCTGACTTAGGTTCCTTGGTTTTCATCAGCAGCAGAAACAAAACACAAAAGTAACATTTTAACAATTTGCACCAAAATGCAAACAAAAACACCATGGAAATTGAAAGAAAATCCACTGGGAAAAAACACTGATGAGAGCAAGCAAGTCTGTCAGTGAGAGATTCACACCTTGGGGAAGGAAATACTGGTCCAGTAGATATGGTCAATCATGAACAAGCCTTTCATCATCACAAATAGAGAGCTGATAGCCCTTTATTACAGCTCCATGAAACAAAGAAACTGCTAGCCATTCCCCAACAAATAAACTAATGTACTGAAACAAAATAATTAATTTTGACCAGCAAACTGGTAGAGTTGCTGCCTTACAGCACCAGAGACTAGAGTTTGATCCTGACTATGGAGTTGGTACGTTCTCCCTGTGACCACATAGGTTTTCTCCAGATTCTCTAATTTCCTCACACGCTCCAAAGGCGTATAGGAATGTGGATTAATTGGCTTAGTTAAAAATTGTTAATTTTGTAAAGATTTTAAACATTCTTGTGTGTCGGATAGGGTTAGTATAATCACTTGCCAGCATGGTCTCAGAGGACTGAAGGGCTTGTATCTGTGCTGTATCTTTAAATTCTAACTTCTAAAGACCCGCTGAGTTATTCTATCATTTTGTGTCATGTTTTTGTCAATGGAAAATAGGGGGAAATGTTTAACAACTTGTTTATTTATATACCACCTTAAACCTAGTAAAACATTCTAAGATGCTTAACAAAAGACTTATTAAACCCAATATAACACAAAGCTTTGGCAGAAGATACTAATGCAAATGAACAAAATTATTGTAAGTGAATGAGTTATATTTTACTTCGGAGTCACGTGAGTGACTATGTGAAGAGCCCGCTCAACACGCATGCGCGGCATTGCGTTCAGCAGTGCAACAGCGGCCGCAGCGGGAGTCAGGCGCTCCCGCTACAGTTTAAAAGACGGACCGTCAGGTAAGTTACTCTGAGCTCGGTTTTCAGTTGGCAAGGAGAGCCCTCTGCTTTGTTTCCACAGCATGACTATGAACAAGAAAAGGCTCTTGAAGAAACCTGTTCCCCGCTCGACTCCAATGGAGGAGCGTTCCATCAGTGGGGGGCAGGAGGCGGTAGGACCGCTTACCCGGCGCTCCGCCATCTCCGACATCGGGCCGAGCCCAGTCTCACTAGCGCCTGAGCAGTGGACTGGATGCAAAGCCACCAGGAAGACCATCCGGCCGGTGGTTTCCGATTCGTCGGACGGGGACGTCTCACCACCCGTTCGGGGGAGAGACAGCCGCCTGAGCCACATGGAGCGGCACGTGGAGCAGGTGCTCCAGCGAGACTCGCTGCGTGAGGAGCAGTCTCGCAGGGGGAGTTCAGGCATTCCCTCCACAGTGCCTTGTGCACTGGCCATCGCTTCCCCCTCATCCGAGGGAAGCATTGGCGACCAGGGCTGGGCTGGTCAGGAAGAGGGGATGCTGGCTGAAGAAGTCGGGAGTACGCCAGGAGTGCAGGAACAGGAAGAGCTGCTGGGTGTGGTGGGCCGCTACATGGCAGCCCCACGTGCAGGAAAGCCATTAGAGCCTAAACTAGTGGCCAGCATTAACCACCTTTCCAACCGGTCTCTACGGGAGCAGGTGGTTAATGAGGTCTTAGAATTATACACAGCTCCTGAAAATTGTGCCAGCTGTCAACAGCCAAATCTGGGGGCACGTTGGGACAAATATTCGAAATCAGGAGCTGAAACTGCAGTGGATCCTCAGGCTCCTGACGTCAGCCATCACATCATTTGCTCATTCTGTGGACAATACAGAAATGACCACAAACCAACAGGACACTATCGCACTGTTGTGCAACACGCAGTTCGAGATAAATAACCTGTGCAAATAAATTATAAGACCTGCCCTCAATCCAAAATTCGCCGGGTTGTGCAAAATCCCAACCACTGAGCCAGACACACTGCTCTTTGGCAAAGACCTCACTAAAAAAGTCAAGGATATGGAAGAGGCCTCTAAAACTTTCGGTCTCATGAGGGCAGGCCTCGGGCCGAGCAAACCCAAAACAACAATACCCAAGCGGCAGCACCCCATTGCGTCCACCAGTCGACGTCTACCCTATGGGACTGGTGAAAGCTCGGGGTCCGCATATCACCACCGGAAGTCTTTTTTAGACCAAGGTCCAGAGCGGACCCCATGGAAAATGCCCCCAAACATCATCGCCACGTCAGACAACGCACAAGACTCGCTGGTCTGGGAAGAGACAGAAGAAACACCCTTAACCATGGAGGTAGGTGGGTCTGGTTCGTACCAGCATATAGAAAGTAGGGGGCGCAATACTAACAGGCGGTAGATTACACCTGTTTAAGGAAGCATGGGAGTCTATCACGAGTGACAAAACATGAACCCTAGGAATTTGTGTCAAATATATTCACTAAAACTAAAAAAGATGGTGGGTGTCGCATCATCATTGACTTAACTTCACTAAATATGTTTGTTAAGTATGTACATTTCAAAATGGAAACGTTTGTTACTGCCAAACAACTGATTCCCAAAGGATACTTCATGGCAAGCATTGACCTCAAAGATGCTTACTATTCAGTACCCATTCACAAGGATCATCTCAGATACCTGAAATTTACCTGGATGGGGCAGCAATGGCATTTTAAAGCATTACCCAATGGTTTAACATCAGCCCCAAGATTATTCACCAAGATACTAAAACCAGCCCTGGCAATATTAAGAAGACAAAAACATATTGTCATGGCATATCTTGATGATATCTTAATAGTAGGCAAGACCATGGAATTGGCTATATAAGCTGTGTCAGTTACCAAACAGTTGTTTGAAACCTTGGGATTTGTCTTACATCCAGATAAATCTAAGTTGAAGCCATCCACAACCATGGACGACTTGGGCTTCACAATTAACTCAGCCCACATGTCTGTAACTTTGCCAAAAGACAAAACAACTGAATTTGCACAATCATGCAACAATTTAATGGTCAACGAGCGACCAACTATTCGACAAGTAGCAAGAGTAATTGAGAAAATGGTCGCAGTATTTCCGGCTACACAATTTGGACCTTTCCACTATCAAAACTTACAAAGAGCAAAGGTACAGGCACTAAAACGACATGCAGGTCATTATGATCGTATCATAAAATTATCCACTGAAGCAATATCAGAACTATATTGGTGGGCAGAAAACATTTGGCATAGTTCCAGCCCTATCATCATCATTAACCCTACTTTAGTTATCCAAACAGATGCCAGTGCTCAAGGCTGGGGAGCGACTAACTCCATATCCAGCACAGGTGGTAGATGGGCTAACCTAGAGTCATCATTGCTACTTACACTGGACATTAACTATCTAGAGATGTTGGGTGCCTTTTACGGTTTAAAAGCATATGCATCCAAAATGCATCACTTGCATGTTCGGTTACAAATAGGCAATACTACGGTGGTGGCCTACATTAACCATATGGGCGGCATAAAATCGATATCATGCGACAAATTGGTCAACACAGTTTGGCAATGGTGTGTCGAAAGACATATTTGGCTATCAGCAACTTACCTGCCAGGTAAGCTAAATACAGTGGCAGACACCAGGTCACGCAAATTTAATGACAACACCGAATGGATGTTAAATCCCAAAGTGTTTGCAAAAATTATTAAGAAATATGGCACGCCAGATATCAACCTATTTGCATCAAGGCTAAATCACCAGTTACCTATGTATGTCGCTTGGGAACCAGACCCTGAGGCAGCAGCGGTAGATGCGTCAGCGCTGGATTGTGGAAATTTCTTCTTCTATGCATTTCCTCCCTTCTGCCTCATCAGTCGGGTACTACGCACAATACAAATGGACTCTGCTTCAGGTATTTTGATAGTACCCGACTGGCCTACGCAGCCATGGTTCCCAATACTCCACGACATCCCTCCGAACATCCACAAAAAAACAGCACTTGTCCAGCATCAAAAAATGGGAGAAGTACTGCTTGAATACAGGGACCACCTACTCAACCACTACAGTTACCAACGCACTGGAATTCCTGGCGAACCTTCACCATGATGAAGGACTCAGCTACAGTGCCATCAACACAGCTAGAAGTGCCCTGTCTGTCTATTTAAAACCAGCTCCAGGACAACAGGCCATGTGGTCCCACCTGCTGGTGGTCAAACTAATGAATGGTATTTACAGCTCTAACCTCCCCTAGACCAAGGTACACCCATATATGGAATGTCAGTGTGGTCCTGACATACCTCAGGGGATGGCCACCAGCCAGATCCCTCAACCTGGAACAATCTACGCTCAAAAAACTCATATTGATGGCACTTGTATCTGCACAGAGTGTCCAGTCACTGCACCTATTGCGACTGGACAACATGATCACAGCTCCACACTAGATCTCTTTCATTATCCAGGGACTGATCAAACAGAACAGACCAGGAACACCTAGTCCAGTCGTGGAATTCCGGGCTTACCTGCCAGAACCACGATTATGTGCCATGACCCACCTACTGTCCTACATAGACAAAACCAAAAATATTCGAGGGAGTGAAAATGCCTTATGGGTCAGTCATAAGAAACCTTATGGTCGGGTGACGAGCCAAACCATTTCAAGATGGCTCAAGCAGGTGCTAAAAGCTGCTGGGATAAACACTAACATGTACAAATCTCACTCCACCAGGGCAGCATCCACGTCGACGGCCAAAAGAATGGACGTGCCTATAGACCACATCCTGGCTACAGCAGGATGGTTGGGGGAAAGAACGTTCAGAACTTTTTATAATAAGCCGTTGGCAAAACCTGCTTTATTTGCAGATACATTTTTACAGACTGCAAATATTTAATTTAAGCCCAGGGGAGCAATTTAATTTCTTTGTTGTTATTGTTAATAAATACCGTTGTGTTTTTCTACAAACAGATTCATTGGTTGATTACGATAACACACTTCCTCCCTCAAGGACTTCGGCAGTGAGTGAAGTAATAACTGTTACACGGTTTGAAATCACAGAGCTTTAAAATCTTCACGTAGTCACTCACGTGACTCTGAAGTAAAATAGTAAGATTTAACGAGAACTTACCAGTTTGAAGTTTGATCTGTATTTCATGAGGAGTTACGATGAGGGATTACGTGCCCTCCGCTCCCACCCTCAATAATATGGGTCAAATTGACAACTGATGCCTCCTTTTCTTTACTATGTTTATTTCAATAATTGTGTCTATCTGTGATTCCACATCGCTGCTTTGAAGTATGCCACACATGCGTGCTGAGTGGGCTCTTTGCGTAATCCCTCATCATAACGCCTCATAAAATACAGAACAAACTTCAAACTGGTAAGTTCTTGTTCAATCTTACTATTTTGTTTAATTTATTATTTTCATTTGCATCCAAATGCAGTGAAAAGCTTGTTTTGCACGCTTTCCAATCAAATTGCACTATACTTAATTCATTCATACACAAGTAAAACAAAATAAAATAAAAGTAGGTAAACCTTCCTCTTGGACAGCACACAAAGAATTGTCATGGTCCAGCACAGTTTTTAAACTTTTAAATCGCTAATCTAGAAAAGACTAATTTTGCCCTAAGCCAATAAGCAATTTCTTATCTTTCCACTTAAAGGCCCAATGGCGTGGTGGCATGGCATCGATAATGTAGGGTTGGTCTTGCCCAGCATGATGCTGTTGGCTAATTTCCCCATTATTTTGTGCAGTTGCTGCAGGCTGAGCTTGTTCTTCTCGCTCGCCCGCCTGGTGCAGAACCTATAGCAGCCACTTCCAACACCATGATCACATTGTGACCACGACAACTGCGCGGTTTATCATCTCCCACAGGCGCCCCTCTGCTTCCATGCACCGAGGTGGACACATCCCATGTCCTGAACAGACCAAACAATTTCCGGCTGTTTTCTGAGGACATGGGAGATGAGCTGGCAGACCATTTGCAACCCTTGATTTGTCCCTTTACTTTCCACTGCTGCCATCTTGAAAGCCAGCTGGTACATAGGTCAGCAGGGGCAAACTTTGCAGCTAGCTCTTCAAGAGACATATCACAATATAGTCAACACACATGTGCAGCCATAAGGGTCTGTTACTGCTGAATGAGTAGACGCTGCAACAATTAGAGAGTGTGGAAGATTGAGCCCAAGAAATGAGAGGGGCCTGGTCAGTCTTGTGAGGGACAATGCTGGGGCGGAAAACCCGGGGGAGCCAGAAGAGACATGCCCCCCCATGTTTTGAGAGGTGGGGGACATCCCCTCCAAGTATTTGTGACCCCGATTTTAAAATCTCCACTTTTAGCGCTGGATTGAGCCTCCGAAGCGTCGCGCATGTGTGTGAGTGTGCGCATGCGCGCGTGGCCGCCAAAAAATTGTGTCCCACGTCCCCTCCATGTTTTGATAGTCAGTTCCGCTCTTGCATGTAGGAGATATATTTGTTCATGCAGGTCATAGAAACCTTCCTGGGCTTCAGCCAGACACTTCCGGCACAAAGCTAAACATACACAGTAGGATGTTGGGTGCTCTATCCTTGTTAGCCATACATATAAGCACATACCCAAGTCTGTGGAATTCCTTTCTTAAATATTTGCCTGTACTTTTGAAAGCCTGCATTGCAGGCAAATGCCCACATCCAATTAGTCAGTTCCTGGAGCTGAACAGAAAGTAGCTGAAATCCCCTTTCTTTAAGCAAGGAGTTTTAGTGACCATGAGAATGCAGGGAATCATAAGGTCTCACTGTGTACAAAGTTCGCAGTTTCTCTTTTGGCTCTTTGTAATGTACAGTTCGAGGTGAAACAGAGGGTCTCAACCCAAAACGTCACCCATTCCTTCTCTCCGGAGAAGCTGCCTGTCCTGCTGAGATACTCGAGAGTTTTGTATCCATCTTAAGGGGCTGTCCCACTTTACGAGCTAATTCAAGAGAATTACGGTAATAGCCGTCTCCCCAGGTACTCCAGTTTCCTCCCATACTCCAGGGATGTACAGGGTTGTAGGTTAACTGCTTTTGGTAAAAATTGTAAAAATTGGTTCTTGTGTGTTGGATAATACAATACAATACAATGGAATACAATAGTCGGTGGGGGAACTGCAAGCCGGTGCCCTGTCAGCAGTGTGTCTGTTTTTTTCAATTTTTTTGTTATTTTAGTATGTTTTAAAGTATGTTTTTTTTATGTTTCTTAGTGTGTCTTGTGTGGGGGGTGGTGTGGGGGGGTGAGGGGGAAGCCTTTTCAGTCGCTTCCTCCGTGAGGCGACATTTTCCAGGTCGCCTCCCCCGTGGCATAACAACGAGGATCGGGCAGCCTTTCCCGGAGGTGCGCCCGGGGCTTTAGCGGTGGGCGCAGCGTGGACTCTCGACGTGGAGCGGGCGAGCCCTCACTGGGGCATGCCGGAGGGGAGCGCTCCGTTTCGATAGCCCACGGCAGCCGGCAGCCAGAAGCCGCGGTCTGCAGAGCTCCAGCTGGCGCGGTGTCTACAGCCTGGGATCCCTCGTGGTGGACCCAGGAGAAGAAGAAGCTTCCACTGCCGGCCCGCGGCCAACTTCTACCGCGGACCCGGCGTGGACTTACCATCACCCCTGGAGGGGAGCTTCGACCGCCGGCCCTGCGGTCTGCGGTGCTTCTGGCTGCGGCGTGGACTTTAAATCTTCGACCGCCGGCCTGCGGCCTACACCAACCTACAGCCGAGGTCTCCGGTGGGGAAGAGCTGACTCAGGACTGGCTCTGGACTCTGGTCCCGACCACGGGGGGAAATGGAGGAAGACCGGCAAAATTTTGTGCCTTCCACCACAGTGATGAATGCTGTGGTGGATGTTTATGTTAAATTTTTATTGCGTATTGTGTGTTCTTTCTCATTGTACCGCTGCTGGCGAATAAAACCGTATTGTATTGTATTGTAATGCGGTTTTATTCGTCACATTGCACATAAAGTGCAAGTGAAATTAATTTACCAGCAGCGGTACAATGATAAAGAACACACAATACCCAATAAAAATTTAACATAAACATCCACCATAGCGGTAGAAGTTGGCCGCGGGTCGGCATTCAGAGCTCCTTCTTCCCCCGAGTCCCCCATGAGGGATCCTGGGCTGCAGACGCCGTGTCAGCTGGAGCTCTGCAGACCGCGACTTCAAGCTGCCGGCTGCCGCGGGCCAGCGAAACGGAACGCTCCCCTCCGGCGAGCCCCAGCGAGTGCTCGTCCGCTCCACTCTGAGAGTCCACGCTGCGCCCGCCGCTGAAGCCCCGGGCGCATCTCCAGGAAAGGCCGCCCTGATCCTCGATGTTAGGCCACGGGGGAGGCGACTTGGAAAAAGTCGCCTCTCCATGGATTGGCGACCAAAGTGGTTTCCCCCCTACCCCCCCCCCCCCCCCCCCCCCCCCCCCCCCCACCCCCCCCCACACACAAGACACACAAAGAGACATTAAAAGCACACTTTAAAACATACTAAAAAAAAAATTAAGTTGAAAAAAACTAACACGCTGCTGACAGGGCGCCGGCTTGCAGCACCCCCACCGACCACTAATGTTAGTGCACGAGGTGATTGCTGTTCGGTGCAGATTCGGTGAGCCTAAGGGACTTCCACATTGTTTCTCTCAAGTCTAAAGAGAAGATATAGCTACACATTTAGGGGAACTATTTATAACTGAATTTCATAGGAATTTCTCCTCACAGTGGGTGATGAACTTTTGGAATTCTCTACATTGGAGAGTTGTGAAGGCTAGAATACTGAAAGGGTAGATATATTTCTAAAATATATTGAAAAGGAAGGTGGAGTTGTAGGCTATGAGGAAGTGGCACCGAAGAGAAGTTGTGGCATGATACACCCACCATGACCATATTGACTTGTGGGACTGAGTTGAGTGGTCAGCAGCACCATTCCTTCTCCCAAGTACTGGAGGACCTCAGTACTGAAGGATATCAAAGAGTCAGGCTGCCTGGCACACTGTTCCTCTGGTACATTGTGTTGTGCCTGCATTTTGTATACATTTCCCTCAGCTGCAACATCTGTTGGGAAATTCATCCTCCTATTCCGTGATAGGAATTGTGCTATCTCTAGTACTTTTATTTATAACACTCTTGAATATGTGAACAATGGCTTTCCATGCAAATTCTCCCTGCTGTGAGAGAGTTTTAATCTAAGTGGTCATCAAGATGGCAGTTCATAATTAGCGATTTACTAATTTAGAAACATGGAAAATAGGTGCAGGAGGAGGCCATTCGGCCCTTCGAGCCAGCACCGCCATACATTGTGATCATGGCTGATCATCCCCTATCAATAACCCGTGCCTGCCTTCTCCCCATATCCCTTGACTCCACTAGCCCCTAGAGCTCTATCTAACTCCCGCTTAAATCCATCCAGTGACTTGGCCTCCACTGCCCTCTGTGGCAGGGAATTCCATAAATTCACAACTCTCTGGGTGAAAACATTTTTTCTCACCTCAGTCTTAAATGACCTCCCCTTTGTTTTAAGACTGTGGCCCCCAGTTCTGGACTCGCCCAGCATTGGGAACATTTTTCCTGCATCTAGCTTGTCCAGTCCTTTTATCATTTTATATGTTTATATAAGATCCCCCCCTCTTTTTATTTTAGGTTTTTATTAATTTCACTCACTTAATGTTTTCTTGCAACTTTCGTCTCCCATCAACATAAACTAGATCTGCTACAAAAGATACAAATGTGATGCGTGAACATGGAAGTAGATCATATGCTGTGATCAATTCATTTATTGAAACTGAAAACCCTGATATCCTAATCGGGTCTGAACCTTGGCTGGACCCATCAATCAAATCTGCTGAGATTTTCCCTCCTCACCTCCAAATATTTAGAAAGGACAGAAACTCGCATGGAGTTAATGTCTTCATCGGAGTTAACAATACCATTCCCTGTTTTGAAAGAACTGACTTAGACAGCGACTCTGAGCAAATCTGGTGTCAAGCTACACTCGAGGGTCAGTCGTTACAGATCGGAAGCTTTTACCGACCACCTGACATGAAAACGGAGCCTCTTTTAGATCTTGGATCAAACATCTCCAAAATTAACGCCTCGTCACGCTCTCCACTTATCATCCTGGGGGGCGATTTCAATGTCCCGGGTGTAGATTGGTCTGACGGCATACAAAGCGAACCAAAAGGGGCTCTCCAGGAAGCACTAGCTGACCTTAATCTGGAAAATCACCTGTCCCAAAATGTCACTTTCCCTACCAGGCGTGATTAGACAAGTGGCAACGAAAATACTTTAGATTTATCGTATACTTCGCATCCAGATTTAATTTCGGAACTTTCATCGCATGCTGGAATTAGCGATCATTATATTATCCAAGCAAAACTGCACTTAAAGCTTAAAGTTCCATCAAAACCACCGTGTAAAGTTTCCCTCTGGAGAAAAGTAAACAGTGAGGAATTTAAAGACTTAGCAAAAAAACTGGGGAAAGATTTCTTCAACCTGCGACCAGATAAAAGATCCGTAAAAGACAACTGGGTGAGAAACTCTTTAAACAATATTGTTACAAATCATGTTCCTCAAAAACTCATTAAGGGCCGTATGCGTCCTCCTTGGTTTTTGGCAAAACTGAAACGTCTCTGCAGTAAAAAAGAGAAGTTTTATATCCGTGCCAAAAAAAGGGGTACAAAACTGGACTGGGACAATTTCACTAGAGTGCAAACGCAAGTCGATCGTGCAATTAGGAGTGCTCTTAGACAACATGTTTCTTGTATTCTAGGGGGAGAGCAATCCAAGGCTTTTTGGAGATATGTGAAATCCAGACGGACAGACAACACTGGTGTCCAGATGCTTAAAGTGAACAACTGTCTGATCACTGAGGACCAGGCGAAAGCAGAAGCTCTTGCAAACCAATTTCAACACGTTTTCACCCGGGAAGATGTGGAGCCTTCATCATTTCCAGTCCTACCGCCCAGCCCGTATGCTGATATGCCTGGTATTAAAATTGAGGTTGAAGGTGTCACAAAGTTATTGCTCAACATCAACACCACAAAAGCAATTGGACCAGATCAGATACAGAATCAAGCCCTCAAGATCGCAGCTGAAGAACTGGCTCCAGTTTTGCAGTTCATTTTCCAACAATCACTTGACTCGGGTGATGTTCCTCTGGATTGGAGGAAGGCTAACATCACTCCTCTCTTTAAGAAGGGTTCAACCACCAACCCAGCGAATTATCGTCCTGTTTCATTAACAAGTACATGCTGCAAACTGCTGGAGCATTTAATTGATAGTAATCTGATGCGACACGTGAGCAAACGTAACATTCTTACTGACAACCAACATGCATTTAAAAGGCATAGATCATGTGAATCTCAGCTTATCCTGACGACAAATGACCTGGCCAAGCACCTTGATGGTAACGTCATCACGGATTTAGTAGTGCTCGACTTTTCTAAAGCGTTTGATGTCATCCCACACCAGAAGCTGCTTCGGAAGCTTGACTTCTATCGTATTCGTTCCAACACGAAACGATGGACTTCCAGTTTCCTGACAAAACGTCTTCAGCGTGTGTGTGTGAACGGAAAGAGCTCCAATTGGCATCCAGTGTTGAGTGGTACACCTCAGGGCACAGTACTTGGCCCACATCTATTTTTGCTTTACATAAATGGCATCCATGAAAAAGTCACAAGTGTGACCAGACTATTCGCTGATGATTGTTTGCTGTACCGTCCAATTAAGTCAGCTGATGATGAAGATGCTCTCCAAAAGGATCTCGATACTATGGTTGAGTGGTCACAACAATGGGGCATGCAGTTCAACCCTGTCAAATGTGAAACCATTCATGTCACCAGAAAGAGGAATCCAGGCGAAACATCTTACAATATACTTGAAGAATCCAAACAAACCAAGTATCTTGGCATCAAATTGCAGAATGATCTGCGTTGGAATGGTCAGACTCATCATGCAACGGGGAAAGCAACAGGTGTCCTAAATTTTCTGAGGCACAACTTTCATCATTGTTCAACTTCTGTCAAGGAGAAGCTATACTTCACCCTCGTTAGACCTCAGTTGGACTACGCAGTTGCAGCATGGGACCCATACACAAATAAAAACATTCTTCCATCGAACGTGTCCAAAGACAGGCAGCTCGATTTGTTACTAACACCTATGAGAGAGAAGCGAGTGTTACCAAACTTCTGAATTCACTGGGGTGGAACCCTCTCCAAGACAGACGTGAAGCTCACCGTTTGACCTGTTTTTACAAAATGCTAAATGGTCAGCTCGACATAGACTACCAAACCTACACCAAACCCAAGGAGCAGACGAGGGCATTCGATCCAATTTGTGATTCCAGCTACCAAGACAAATGTACATAGCAATTCATTCTTCCCCCAAACAATTAAAGCATGGAATAGTCTTCACCCTACCATAGTTACCCAACCAGATGCAACTAAATTTAAGGTAGCTCTTTCTTCCCAAAAAACTTTCTGGCTTAAGTCCTCCCTCCACCACCTCCAGTTTAAATTCCATTTGGAATATTTTGGAGGACCAAGAAACCAAGAACCAAGATCGTGTCCTATCCATTGGAGTGAAGGCTCATTATCCCCAAACTCTGACAACTGTCTCCTAGTCAATGCCTCAGTTTCCATGGTCTTTCACATAGCCAATAATCTCTTGGATGATAACTAAGTTCAGTACAACCATAATTATATACATATTTATAATAGCTCTCCTGATTTCAGCAAGTATTTGATCCCCTGTGTAATATTATATTTCATAATTTGGCTTTGATCATGAACCGTTGGCATTTAAACAAAAATCTTTCACACTTCTACAGCATTATTTTTGTGTGTCATTTAGCCGAGTTATTAATGAATGGCATCCTTTCAGTGTCAATGCATGCATTATCTTTTCATTTCACTTGGTTTTGTATCAGCTACTAGGTGTAAGCAGCAGGCTGTTAATGGGAGTTTCTGAAACAAACAAATTAAAATATTTCTGTTTACAAGGTTCCTCAAAACATTAAGTGAATGTCAATCTGCTGCATTTGACCGTCTGCTTTCTACCATCTGACTGTTTTGTTTCCCTTGTATGTAGTTTCAGAAAATTTGCATGTCCCCTACTGTTTGTTATGCTGCAATGTAATTGCTGCTTTAATTGTTTGGGTTCATTCCATATTGAAGATCCACCAAAAATGATGAGTCTATCATCTGTTCCATCTGATTAAGAACCTTGTACAAAAAAAACCCATATTAAATTATATTCTAAACTGTTAGTAATTTAATTCCAATTTATTGTCATATGAAAATGGTAGTTCAGCCATTAGTGATCCTTTGTGTCACATTAACATTAGTTCTGGTGTTGTATTGCATGCATGACTCAATAATAAATATTTTGGATCAATGAAGTGAAAGTAGCAATTGACCTAATTATTGTAGAATGGATCCAACTAGCACATAGTAAATATTCTGTATGTTAAAAAAGAACCCACTACAGTATTGTGATTTTCAATTTCAGATGCATTTAAGATGATGTTATGCACTTGATTTTGCATATGATATTCTATTTTAATGTTTCTGTTATTCTATTGTGTTATACTGACTGTACAAGCTGGAAATGGATACAGTTGCAATATTAACAAAGGAAAGAGGATTTATCTTATACTGGCCATATGTTGATGTCCTTGAAACATGAGAATACAAATAATGACAACTTTCATTTTCATAATACTTTTGCAACATGAAATATCCCAAGGCACTTCACAGGAGGAAAACCAAACAAAGTGGTGCCATGGCACATGAAGAAATATTACACTTTGAAGTTTGATCAAAAAATCATAGCTGTAAGAAGGAGGTTTTAAGGAGGAAGGAGCTGAAAGAGGGGGTCAAATTTACGGAGGGAATCCCTGATGCGCGGGCATTGGTATCCAGAGGTATAGCCATCAACAGAGCTTAAAATTAGAGATAATTGAGATTCCGCTTTGCAACTGAGAGCAGTTAGTACACTGGAATGAGTGTTCCTAGTGGGTGTAAAGAAAGGAAGGCAAACACCAGTGGAGCGACCTGTTGGGAGCAGCTATGTGAAGGTGCAAGTGCCATATGTAGGCCAAGTGTAAAGGGCCTGTCCCACCAGCATGTGATTGCCTCAACTACCTTCTGTGGCAGAGAGTTCCACAGATTCACCACTCTCTGTGTGACATTTTTTTTTCTCATCATGGTCCTAAAAAAATTCCCCGTTATCCTTAAACTGTGACCCCTTGTTCTGGACTTCCCCAACATCGGGAACAATCTTCCTGCATCTAGCTTGTCCAACCCTTTAAGAATTTTGTAAGTTTCTATAAGATCCCCCCTCAATCTTCTAAATTCTAGCGAATACAAGCCAAGTCTATCCAGTCTTTCTTCATATGAAAGTCCTGCCATCCCAGGAATCAGTCTGGTGAACCTTCTCTGTACTCCCTCTATGGCAACAATGTCTTTCCTCAGATTAGGAGACCAAAACTGTACGCAATGCTCCAGGTGTGGTCTCACCAAGGCCCTGTACAATGGCAGTAGAACCTCCCTGCTCCTATACTCAAATCCTTTTGCTATGAATGCTAACATACCATTCGCTTTCTTCACTGCCTGCTGCACCTGCATGCCTACTTTCAATGACTGGTGTACCATGACACACAGGTCTCGTTGCATCTCCCCCTTTCCTAATCGGCCACCATTCAGATAATAGTCTACTTTCCTGTTTTTGCCACCAACGTGGATAACCTCACATTTATCCACATTATACTGCATCTGCCATGCATTTGCCCACTCACCCAACCTATCCAAGTCACCTTGCAGCCTCCTAGCATCCTCCTTACAGCTAACACTGCCCCCCAGCTTCATGTCATCCGCAAACTTGTAGATGTTGCGTTCAATTCCCTCATCCAAATCATTAATATATATTATAAATAGCTGGGGTCCCAGCACTGAGCCTTGCGGTACCCCACTAGTCACTGGCTGCCATTCTATGGACTTTGATTGCACTGCGGACGTTTGTTTTTGCAATATTTTGGTTACCTAGTTTTAAGGTTATTAATTTATTGTATTGTAATTAGAATATATTTGTCTCTGTTGTGATGTTTATGGGCCTGTTAAGCTGCAGCTAGGAAGGATTTCATAGTTATGTTGCCTATACATATGACAATTAAACACTCTTGACCTTCTTGTTCCTTGAGGAGATTGCTAATTGCATTTGGTATTCTGATTCATACATGCCTTCTAAAACTCATATTGTCATTAATTATTCTTCCTCTCTATCATTTTTACTCACTCCAATTAAAATGAAAATTCCAAACTTGCAACAAATGTGGAAATAGTGAAATGTCTTGTAGCTGGTGTTGCCAAAACTGCTTTGTTTCCAAGCAGACTTCTTTCAGTAGCACTTGTCTTCAAATACAGTTACTTGATGTAATCTTGAAGACAACTAAGGCATTAAGAGAACAATTATGGGTTCCTGGATCAATATTACATCGGTAACATAATGCTTCCAGCATTTGAGCTGATGCAGAGAGCAGTTAGGTGAAGTGATGTATATGGAAACTGATGAACAGGCAATACACAAAAGATAGACATAAAATGCTGGAGTAAATCAGCAGACCAGGCAGCATCTCTGGAGAGAAGGAATGGGTAACGTTTGGGGTCGAGGCCCTTCTTCAGACTGAAACGTCACCTGAAATGTCACTCATTCCTTCTCTCCAAAGATGCTGCCTGACCTGCTGAGTTACTGTAACATTTTGTTTCTATCTTCGGTTCAAAGCAGCATCTCCAGTTCCTTCCTAGGCAATACACAATTTTGTTTTAAACTTTAGAATAAAATTAAACAAGAAAACATGTGCTGTTAAAGGTATTTGCAATAGATATTATATAGACGGACAAACATCATACATTTTTAGCCAAGAAATTGAGGGTTGTGCTTCACAAACCTTCACCCTTAAGGCAACATAGTGATGCATCTGGTAGAGCTGCTGCCTCACAGAGACCTGGATTCGATCCTGATCTTTGATGTGTTTGTCTATAGTATGCAACCTCTCTCTGTGGCCCTGTGGGTTTCCTTTGGGTTTTCATGTTTCCTCCAACATGCGGAAGATGTGCGGTTTTGTAGGTTAATTGGACTCTGTAAATTGCCCCTAGTGTGGATGCGAAAGTGGGGTAACATAGAACTAGAGTGAACGATGAATAATGTTTGATGTGGACAGTGCCTATTTCAATGCTGTATCTTTCAATCAATCAAATTTACGCACACAGAAATGGAATATGAATTCAAGTGTCTACCTGGGGCTCTGCAAATGTAAAATGGAACCTTCATTTTGTTCATTCTCCAGCAGAAAATTGGTCTATCACTTACTGATTTGTAAAGTGCATCACATGTAATGAGAATAACAGATAGCTTCATTTTGTGTTGGGCTGCCCTTGTATTCTTCTGATTTCCCAGGGCCCTCAACAACATTCAGACTTAAACTAGACGAGGGAGCCAACTAGCCTCATGGTTAAGCTGAGGACAACAACTGGAAGCGTTTTGTCTTTCAGGGTGCATAAGGTGATACTTCTGCAGGAAGGGAAAATGATAGCAGAGTGCAGGAAATCCCAAAGGGAAGCAAACCTGGCTTTTACTCACCCCCACCCAGACAAGCCTTCCTCTCTCACATAATGTTCCAGGCATATTCTCTGAGCAAGAACAGAGCATAGAGATTTCTATTTACGCTTTACATTTACAGTGCATTCAGAAAGTATTCAGACCCCTTCACTTTTTCCACATATTGTTACTGACAGCCTTGTCCTAAAATGGGTTACATTCATTTTTTATAGTCATCAATCTACACACAATGCCCAATAATACAAATATAAAAATAAATAACTGAAATATCACGTTTACATAAGTATTCAGACCCTTTACTCAGGACTTTGTTGAGGCTGCTTTGGCAGCGATTACAGCCTCAAGTCTTCTTGGGTATGATGCTACAAGCTTGGCACACCTGTATTTGGGTAATTTCTCCCATTCTTCTCTGTAGTTCCTCTCAAGCTCTGTCAGGTTGGATGGGGAGCATCGATGCGCAGCTATTTCCAGGTCCCTCCAGAGAAGTTCGATTGGGTTCAAGTCCGGTCTCCGGTTGGGCCACTCAAGGACATTTACAGATTTGTCACAAAGCCACTCCTGCATTGTCTTGGCTGTATGATTAGGGTAGTTGTCCTGTTGGAAGGTTAACCTCCGCCCCAGTATGAGGTCCAGAACACTCTGGAACAGGTTTTCATTAAGGATCTCTCTGGACTTTGTCCCGTTCATCTTTCCCTCGATCCTGACTAGTCTCCCAGTTATCACCATGCTTCATCGTAGGTCTGGTATAGGCCAGGTGATGAGCGGAGCCTGGTTTCCTCCAGACATGACGCTTGGCATTCAGGTCAAAGAGTTCAATCTTGGTTTCATCAGACCAGAGCACCAGAGAAAACACCCCTCATGGCAAACTCCAAGTGGGGGGTCATGTGTCTTTTACTGAGTTGTGGCTTCCGTCCGGCCACTCAACCATAAAGGCCTGATTGGTGGAGTGCCATGAATATAGTTGTCCTCCCGGAAGGTTCTCCCATCTCCACAGAGGAACTTTGGAGCTCTGTCAGAGTGAACATCGGTCACGTCCCTGACCAAGGCCCTTCTCCCCCAATTGCTCAGTTAGGCCGGGCAGCCAGCACTGTGAAGAGTCCTGGTGGTTACAAAGTTCTTCCATCCAAGAAGGACAGAAGCCACTGTGCTCTTCCGGACCTGCAATGTTGCAGAAATCGTTTTCTACCCTTCCCAAGGTCTGTGTCTCAACACAATCCTGTCTCGGAAGTCTACAGACAATTCCTTCGCCTTCTTGGCTTAGATTTTGCTATGACATGAACGTGGGACCATATATAGACAGGTGTGTGCCTTTCCAAATCATGTCCAATCAATTTAATTCACCACTGTTAGGCTCCAATCAAGTTGCAGAAACATCTCAAGGATAATCAATGGAAACAGGATGAACCTAAGCTCAATTTTGAGTGTTATGGCAAAGGGTATGAACACTTATGTAAATGTGATATTTCAGTTATTTCTTTTTAATTACGTAACAAAAATTACTAAACACTTGTTTTCACTTGTTCTTTCCGGGGTATTTTGTGTAGATTGATGTTAAAAAAAAAAATGAATTTAGTCCATTTTAAAATAAGGCTGTAATGTAACAAAATGGGGAAAGAATGAAGGGGTCTGAATACTTTCTGAATACACTGTATGTCTTGGGATGCCAAGCAAGAAATATGATTGTGTGTTAGCTGGATATGTTCTGAAGGTACCTGTGAGACATTGGCAAGCATTGTGGAGCATTACAAAAGGTAGCTAAGGTAGGTGAGGGAACAAGCGGAGAAATAGTAAGGAGATTAGTAAGTTTGAAACATGCTGTGGTAGTCACGTGCAAACATGGTCATATCACCTGCAAATAGAACAGGGTGCCTTAACATGTCATTTCTGGGCTCTAGATAAGGTGAACTGCCAATGAAACCAACATGTTAAGGTAGCAATCATGTGTTCATTGCTAATGAGGGACCTGGCTCTGCCATGTCTATAGTTATACACTGCTGTGCAGTATTGTAAAGTCTCCTGGATATGACACAAACTATCAGACTTCAATTTAAAATATGCACAAAAGAACCCCACAAGATACCAAAAGATGACATCTTCGCACTTCCTTTTCTGGTTTTCAAATTAAATGCCCTGTTAAAAAGTACTGACAAAGGCTTAAGGTACATCACCTAATGGTATTGTGTTTTTAAAAAGCAAAAAAAAGTCCAGATAGAGAGTGAATAGAGTTAACATTTCTGGTCGATAGCCTGTCATCAAGTAATTGACGATATATATATAAATTATTCTCTCAATAGATGCTGCCTGGCTTGCTGAGTATCTCCAGCATTTTCTATGTTTATCTTATCATTAATATGCTATATTCAGCTTAAACCCATCATACCTAATTGAAATTAAACTAATTAACTTTGCTTCAAATTTAAGGCCAGAGATAATTAACAAAATGAAATAAAAGCAAACAACATTTAAACTATTTTTTATTGTAACTAATTTTTCTTTTAAAGTTGTTTGTCTCAACTAACAAAGCTAGCAACTGCTTCTGTGAGCAATATTTTCTGCACACTGGAGCAAGGGGGGGGGGCTGTCTGTTGCGCTAGTATGGGTGTTGCGGGCCAAAGGTACCGGTTTCCAGAGGGCTAGTATAGACACTGTGGGCCGAATGGATTCATGGGCTGGCAGCCAACTGTTGCAACAATTTTAAAAGCCAAGCCAAGGCAAACAATTGGGCAGCAGCCACCCGAAAACCAAAATTCATTTTGGGAACACAAACTTGTTAAAAAGGTGAGGCAAACAATTGGGCAGCAGCCATCTTACAGCTGCTTAGAGGGGACTCTCCATGGAGTAGACGTGCGTTCAGTGTTATTCGCAGCTCAGAGAGCCGTGACCCTCTCGCTTCCTGGGTCTGGCAGAGACTGAGTGAGGGACTACACTTCCGGGTTTTATAGTCCCTTCCCCCTGCCACCAGCGGGGCAGCTGAGACAATGGGGAATTTAAAAAAAAAAATTATATCTCTCTGATTTTTCATCGATGGGAAAAATCCTCCGGTACCGGAGGGTGGAGCGAGGCTCTGAGCGTGGTGGCCAAAAATGACGGCCGTAGGCGGCGGCGTTCTCTCGGAAATCACACCACAGCGAGCCAAAAGCGGTCAAGATCAGACTTTTAGTAATATAGATTATTGGGGAGTTTCAGAAACTGCATCAATGCCATTTGCAGTAGTGCTTACAAATTTCACCGACAGCAGCACCTCTTTTGTGTTAGTGATAGTTAAAGATCAGTTTACCCCATGTAATCTAGTCTAGGGCAAGATAAAATTCCTCATGCCATTATGCAGCAGTGTTCACTTCCATTACCCAGGAAGTGATCAGGTGACTTTCAATCAATGAAAATTGAACGCAACCTTGTTTCACTTGCTCAACTCCACTTGCCTTCCGATATTTACATTTAATTATCGATTCCACCAAATAGTGTTAAATCCCTATTCACCATGTAGAATGTATTGTCCTGCCTCAGAATTAATGCCAGAGACAGAGTGGAGGTTCCCATGGCTATCCCATTGATTCAAGGTGGATTTCTGGGTTCAGATTTGTGTTCTAATCCATACACTGATTACAAAGCTATCAAGTGTATTAACATAAGATGTGCTTTTTTGATGGAATGGCATGATACCAACTCTAGAAAGTTAAAAGCCATTAATTGATTGTGTGACACGTAATGCAACACATCTTCACAGTGTAACACGTATTTTTATTAATCGTACATACCAGAACCATGTTGTCTATCAACAAAATACAGAGCCTAGGTGAGAGGGCAATTCTTTCGACATGTACTTTCACAAGGGACAATATTTAGTTGTGCATCCCTGTTTGCTAACTTAAATGTTAAATCCAGCACCAGCATTTGTCTTCTTTGTCTGAATTTAATTCAATGATGGAGACATACTCCTTGGCAATTTCACTGTAATCCCAGCATTGTATTTTTCCATTTGAATGAAGTTTATAATCTACTCCCGAAATGTGAAAATTACTTTCAGTGTCTATAATCTTCGTTTGTGCGCTTAAATAATATCCACAACCTTCCTCGTTCATAAGTATTACATATACAGTTTCAGGGTAACAGAGTGAAACAACACACCCCTTTTGATTTTATAGTTTAATTTATGTTATGTCAATTGACATAGTTTTGTCATCTCCAAATCATCAGGCTATGGCTGCTATCCCGGAATTGTATTTCGTTTTTTGCTAGCAGTTCCACAAATAACCATTGCCGATGTCCTCTTTGTGGGTCAGCTTGATTCTAATTTTACGAACAAAGAATGGGTCGACTGGGCTTAAATTTAGAAGGATGAGAGGGGATCTTATAGAAGCATGTAAAATTCTTAAAGGTTCCCGATGTTGGGGGAGTCCAGAACCTGAGGTCACTATTTAAGAATAAGAGGTTAAGAATAAGAGCCATTTAGAACTGAGATGAGGATTTTTTTTCACCCAGAGAGTTGTGAATCAGAAGGCAGTGGAGGACAATTCACTGGATGTTTTCAAGAGAGAGTTAGATTTAGCTCTTAGGGTGAGAGGAATCAAAGGATATAGGGAAAAAGCAGGAACAGGGTACTAATTTTAGATGATCAGCCATGATCATATTGAATGGCTGGCTCGAAGGTCTGAATGGCCTACTCCTGCACCTATTTTTCTATGTTTCTACAATGCAGAAATCAGAAATGATCCCTGGGTCAGATTACAAGCTTCACCTATGGATTCAGCGCCGAGTCCCGGAAAAGAGCACAAATATCCTGAGCTAAAAGGTCAGGTGCATTTTGCATCGATTCCTTCGCCTTTTGCCAGGGATGGCTGGCACATGGAACACAACACCATCAGCAATTTGTGGTCAACACATCCAGAGGTTCACCATGTCAACATGAGGGAACCAATGGCTCTGCAAACACGCACAATCTACAAATCGCAAGGGTGGAAGAGTGAGAGATGAATCTTTTCCCGTAGTATTAACAATTTACAAACACATCATGAAACTGAAGTTCACAGAACAGGGACTCCAAATGTCCATTTTCATGCAAAAAGTTTTGGAAATGCTAAACAATCAAAAACTATTGAGTAGGAAAATATCAGAAGTGCATTTCAACACTGTGAACACACAAAGCAGACAAATGAAGCCATCCCCTTGTGTTTCAAGTTGGCAAACAAACAGAGATCTACACCAATGGAAACTTGCTGTGTCCTGTTGGTCTTCCATTTCCCAAAACTTCAACCAATATATCTTTAATATATCTTTAAGTCTTAAGAAGGGTTTCGGCCCGAAACGTTGCCTATTTCCTTCGCTCTATAGTTGCTGCTGCACCCGCTGAGTTTCTCCAGCATTTTTGTGTACCTTCGATTTTCCAGCATCTGCAGTTTCTTCTTAAACACAAATATCTTTAAGTATGTTTTACCCCAGTGCTTTATTCTTTTGAGTCAAACAAACAGACACGTGTGATTCCAGTGTCAATGTGGCTTTAAACACACTCACACGTACAATTAATCATGCAGTATTTAACATTGGCTTGAACCATTTGACCACGATGTTCTATTTTCTTTGTAATGTTCTATATAGAAGCTGTTCCCATGGTGTGCAACTCTGGGATTCAAAGAAAATTATTAATCAAATGAAGCCAGTGGAGAGACAAGTCCTGGTGTTTGTGTATTCCCATGTGTAAACCCATGGCAAGTTTATTCCAGTTGAAGTATATATCTCAAGCTAACAAATCAACCTGTGTTCCCCTACTTGGACAACAATTCAGATTAGGACCTTGCATCATCATAAAACAATATCAAACAACTGACACCAATACCATACAGACAAAGAGTGGTGGGTATGAGGGATCATGATTGCATATACATTTAGTAAACTCTTTCCAAGAGTAGAAAGGTGGGACATTAAATGCAAGAACAAAGGGAAACTGGAATTGCAATTATTAATACCTAACAAACTCTTCAGCACATAGGTACTGCAGTCAGGGAAGGTTGGTCTGATCAGTCAGCAGAAGTCATGCTTCAGCATATTGTTGTTAAATTGATCATCGGGACAGTCGACGAGGCTCAGCATGCAGTATGGAGCATGCATTGGAGGGAAGTTACCAAAATATCAAAATAAAGTCTATATAAAGTATAGAATAAGGAACACTGGCCTCTTGTCACTTCTTAAATTCTTGGCCTCAACTCTTGCACAAGTGACAGAAAATCAATCTCCAACCGATCATGAGCAAATGTAAGTAAGTAATAGGAAATGTCAGCCCACGTGTCTTAATTTGAAAGGTAAGCTTTGCATTTATTTTAACGCGTCTTTATGTTTTTATTAATGTTTGAAACTTGAACCTTCCATGGTCCAGATAACGTATTTCATTTTGGCTAGTATTTCACATCATAAATATATTAAATTTGTGCTCACTGTTCTCACATAAAACTGCAATGTAAAAGCTCCAGGGGAGGCAGCGATCACATCTGCCTCACAAGGGGGCGTGTCTTGAGCCCAGTGGAGGAAGAGCGAACGTCAATTACGTAGGCTCAGCCCACTTAATTGACGTTACCTCGCTCTCCCTCCACGTTAGCTAGCTTCTGCAGTGGCGGCGCAGTACTACATTCCACTGCTGGCAGCGCTGACTTCCCAGCCGCGGGCGCCGTTGATCCGTTGACCTAAACATCGTGGGGGTCGCCAGCGTTGAATCTCGGCCTGTGGACTTCAGAAGCCGCGGTCTCCGGTAGGGAAGTGGCTGATTCTGAGGCTCTGGGCCATAGCCGCGACTGCAGAGACCTCAATAGGCCCCGACCATGGGTGAACAGAGGAAGGGGACTGAACGTTGAAAGTACAGTCCTCTTCCTCTGTTCACACATGGTCGGGGCCTGTTCAATGTTGGTGCCGTCCCTCACAGTGGGAAACTTTGATTCCGCTGTGGGGGGATGTTTTTATGTTTAATGTTAAATTCCAAAGTGTTGTGTTTTTTGTGTGCTGCGTTGATACGGCTAAATGATGCGAATAATATAAGAAATATATTGAATGGATTTCTGGGCTAGATTAGAAACATGTAAAAATTGAAAATAGGTGCAGGAGGAGGCCATTCGGCCCTTCGTGCCAGCACCGCCATTAATTGTGATCATGGCTGATCATCCCCTATGAACAACCTGTATGCATGTGTTGTAAAGAATGCTGATATGAAATATGAAACATACGGTAGTCATTGTGCAACCTGCCAATTGGATGGTGAATTTAAGCTACCTCTATCAGGTTCATTTGTGTGTAAATCTGGATATGATACTAGCCAGTGGTTCCCCAGCCAATACAATACAATACAATATAATACAATACCATTTATTGTCATTTGAGCCTCAGTGAGGCTCAAACGAAATTCCGTTTCCACAGCCATACAAACAAAGACAATTTCCTACCGACAAACACACAATTTAATTCACACAAACATCCATCACAGTGAACCCACTGTGATGGAAGGCAAAGTCTTTTCTCTCCCCTGTTCTCCATTTCTCTCCCGATGTCCAAGCCCTAGGCGGGCGATGCTAAGTCCCACGGCCATTTTAGGCTGTGCCGGGCGATGTACGTCCCCGCTCCAGGTCGTTCCAACCCCGCGACACGGGCTGGAGAAGTCGCGTTGCGGGAGCTCCGGGAAGCGGTCTCTCCCCCCGGACCCGCGAGCTCACGATGTCCCAGTCCACCGGACCTGCGGCTGCATTGCTGGAGCCTCCGAGCCCCAGGAATCGAGTCGCAGCAGCGAGTCACCACCGCTCCCCACGCTCCGATACCGGCCAGCCCCACGATGGTAAGTCCGCAGCTCCGCAGGCTCCGTGACTGGAGCCTCCAGGTCGTTCAGGCTGGAGACCGCTCCACGGCGCTAGGCCCCAACGACAACGGAGACCCGACAGGGAAAAGGTTGGGTCTCCCGGACAGGGAAGAGATTTTAAACAGTTTCTCCCCCCCCTCCCCTCCCCCGCCCCCCACGTATACACATTTAAAACCAGTATTAAAAAAAACCCACCAACACTACATTTAACTAGACAAGAAATAAAAAAAGACAGACAGGCTGTAGGGGCCGCTGCAACGGGTGAGTCACACCGCCAACCTGGGCTGCCATTAACCTCACCACACATCAATGTAGTGTACAGTTCTTCAGTGGAGGGAAGGTTGCAGCCAATAACCTTCTCAGCTGATCGGACGATTTGCTGCAGCCTCTGGGTGCCGTGCTTGGTGGCTGAGCCAAAAAAACTGCTGTCAAAAAGCAATTGGGCTAATATGGAGCCTGATTACAGAATCCGTCATCTGAGGCTTAGTTGCAACTCGTGGACCAATCTGCCTCAAGCAATAGCCACAACATGGGCCTCAATGATAATGACTAGAACTGCTGCAAAATGCTTGTGCAGTTATGGGAGAAATATGGATAGTAGTCCAAATTGAGAATAATCTGTTCGGTTATTTGTTGTCACTATTCCCTGATGTATAAATTATTGTGCTCATTTATATGCGAGAAAGAAACGTAAAGTGCTTTTCTATGAGATAAATAAATAGTTAAATCAGGTGTTCAGCGGTATTTGAATATCCCTGCATACAGTTTAACTCATCATGATGATAAAAAAGTCAGCACATGAAACCATTAGGTACCTAAATGGTATGATAGTCGTTTTGACCTATGAAGGTTGAGGTGTAAGAATAACATTTTTGATGCAATTACACAGGGCTTTGATGAGAGAATGACTGCAGTATCACAAACATATATAGATCAGTCCGCATGGGTAAAAATATTGACAGCCTCAATTTTATTAAATGGCAGAGGCCCTGCTCAGACGTTATGATTTTTTCCATTCTATCAAATTTCCCATTGGATTATTCACAGGGACCTGGGATCCAAAACATCAGCTGTGGTGTTCGGTTTTTGATCCAAACAATTTCTTCCGACTATTCCTCATGTACAAACTGTGTAATGTAGATAATTATACTTGCTTATAATAATAGTTGGCGTCAATTATGAATTGTAAATCACTTGGGAATCTCAGCTCAATATTTTGGTTACTTGTTTTATGGTTTAATGGCTGTTATTGCCAGATGGAGGACAACTATGGCATTTTTGATAATTGGTACATTATTGCAGAGATGAAAATTTCATGGCCTGTGATTCGTGTGAGCAGAATATGTTTCTTGGGAATGTGACACTAAGTGCTTATGTAGGAATTCCAGAAAATAATAGCTGGATTAAGAACCTTAAAGGCATGTGTTGCATTAAAGGGGCAATGCTGAAGACTGAAAATCAAAACAACAACCTCCACATATTGAACATTTGAAATAAAATAGAAAATGCAAAGCAAGCGCTCAGAAATAAATTTAACTCTGCACGTCCAATTTGTCAATCTGAAAATTTATCATTCTTTTCCCACAGATGCTGCCTGATCTACTGAATGCTTCCATTACTGATTTCACTCTGCCTAAATTCAATACCTTTATTATAACCATATATAACCATATAATCATATAACAATTACAGCACAGAAACAGGCCATCTCGGCCCTACAAGTCCGTGCCGAATATATATTTTCCCTTAGTCCCACCTGCCTGCACTCATACCATAACCCTCCATTCCCTTCTCATCCATATGCCTATCCAATTTATTTTTAAATGATACCAACGAACCTGCCTCCACCACTTCCACTGGAAGCTCATTCCACACCACTACCACTCTCTGAGTAAAGAAGTTCCCCCTCATGTTACCCCTAAACTTCTGTCCCTTAATTCTGAAGTCATGTCCTCTTGTTTGAATCTTTCCTACTCTCAAAGGGAAAAGCTGATCCACATCAACTCTGTCTATCCCTCTCATCATTTTAAAGACCTCTATCAAGTCCCCCCTTAACCTTCTGCGCTCCAGAGAATAAAGACCTACCTTTCTATGACCTCCTCGCTCTCCCTGAGCAGACAGAGGTCATCGAGTTGCTGCTCCAGGTTCCTAACATGGTCCCTTAGGAGCCCCATCTTGATGCACCTGGCGCAGATGTGGACGTCTGGAGGGCACTCCGACTCCATGACCTCCCACATCTGACATCCAGAACAGTAAACTGCCCTGGCCCTCATTCTCCCCCTTATTCGAATACAATAAAGCCTTACCCGGGGTTGCAGCCAATCAGCTCCTTCCTCTGGTCCTCTTCCACCAATCAGAGGCTTCCACCAGAATCCTTCTCTGGAAGTGAGATGGAACGTTGCAGATTTGGGTAACTCACAGCTCCAGGCAACTCCTCCTCGCACCAACGGCTCCCCGGGCCTCTGTAGAAGCAAGCCCCGCGCTGTTTTTATACTCACAGCTCCAGGCAACTCCTCCTCGCACCAACGGCTCCCCGGGCCTCTGTAGAAGCAAGCCCCGCGCTGTTTTTATACTCACAGCTCCAGGTAACTCCTCCTCGCACCAACGGCTCCCCGGGCCTCTGTAGAAGCAAGCCCCGCGCTGTATTTATACTCACAGCTCCAGGCAACTCCTCCTCGCACTAACGGCTCCCCGGGCCTCTCTGATTTTATCATGGGAATCCGAAATGTAGTTGTACCTTGAACTGGTAAGAACTACAGGGAAACAAGGCAGCATGTGTTTGAACATGGAAGTATTTAAATATTACTGTAGTACATAAACATAGGGGGTTTGTCTTTTGTCCTGATGCAGTTCACAAAGGCAACAGACAGCAAGGTGTATTAAAGCAAATAGCTCAATGCATAAATCTTATCTATGGTGCTGACATGTGAAAATTCATACTGTAAAGACATTGTTTTGGGGCTACGCTTAGCTCAACCAAATTATATTTTATCATTCCTATTAAACCTTATCATCTTCCTAATCATCTGATGTGTGAGGAATTCATCCTGACCCTTGCTATAGAGCCCTTCCCATATTACACAGATAATCAAATAATAGCCCTGAACTTTGTCACCTCATATGATCTGCATTTAGTGTCAAATATTTGTTGCAGTGCCTCATCGCCAATGCATTGCTATGGTGTTCTCTTCTTTTCTGTCATTTAATTTCATTCAAGAAGAAAGCAATCTACCATGTCCTTAGTTACTGTACATCCTTCAACACATGAAGGCATAGACTGCTGACTTCCAGCAACTTTCCTGTATGCTGCAGGTTCCTGCCCATGCAACCCTGTTGCTGTTGACATTAACCCTCTTGTGAAAGCCAGATTGTTCTTTTGAACGCACATATCTAAAGATAAAGGGATGAAAAAAAATAATTAAAATGGAAGTCAGAATATCTCATCTCAGCTTTGAGATACACCAGGGAATTGTCGTTGAGGGAAAGAGAGCTTTAGAAGTACTTCAGAGTATTCTGTACTGGCAAGGCAAGTGCTGAGAAACATTATGTATACTCGGATAAGAAGGAAGTGAAGGAGGTCAGTCAAAGAGACCAATGTTTCCATCCACCAGGGTTTGAAGCAAGTGGTCTTGGTCTCTGAAGACAAGAACTGAGACAGAGAGAATGCTATCACGAGAAATGCTTTTAAATACCACAGGGTGAATTAAGTGTTTGAGTCAAAGTCTCAAATATTTGTGATGCCACTGGAAGGATATCAAGCTATTGAATACACAATAGATATATTCAGGGGCATTCGCAGAATACCATTAACATGGTGCAGTAATAATATTGTATTCTTGTATTGTATTCAAATGTATTGTCATTGTCTCAATTTGAGACAACAAAATAAATTTCCCTTACAGGCAGTATCACAAAAAAAATCATAAAAAATAAATAAATAATAAATAAATAATAAAACATATTAAAAATAAAATTGAAATTGAATTAAAAAAAAGCACAAACACAGAAAGTCCACGACACAACATAACATAAATGGCACCAAGGTGAGGATGGCACCATAGTCCAGCCAGCCTCCCCTCCGTGTTCATCCGTGGTCGGGGCCTTCCGAGCACCCGCAGTCGCCGCCCCGGGTGGCCCTGTAATAATATTAGTTCAGGGGCACAGCTCTGCAGCACAATGGCATAGCTGGATGGTGGCATAGTACTGCAGCTGGTTCAGCTAGTGCCAGAGGAGGTAGATGAGCCAGGGACTATCCCAACATTTAAGAAGCAGCTAAACAAGATATGGATAGGACAGGTTTGGAGTGATATGGACCAAATGGTGGCAGGTGGGACTAGTGTAGCTGGGATATGTTGGCCGGTGTGGGCAAGTTGGGCCAAAGGGCCTGTTTCCACACTGTATCACTCTATGACTCACAGCAACAGAAACCCAGTTTGATCCTGAATTTGGATGGTAACTTCGGTAGTTTGTACATTCTCCCTGAGATTTTATGGGTGTCCTCCACGTGTTCTGGTTTCCTGCCACATCCCAAAGATGTACAGGTTTGTAAATTGTCCCTCGTGTGCAGGGAGTGGATGTAAAAGTAGGATAACATAGTGTGAATGAATGATCAAGAGGTGGCGTGCATGCGGGTACCGAAGGGCCTGTTTCCATGCTGCACCTTTAAACTAAACTAAAATTAACATTAGGCTAGATTTTCGGTTTAAAACACAATAACCTTGTGAAAAATCAATTGGTTCGATTTCTGTCTGTCCATTCACAACTGGACGATTATTTGCAATAGCTTATCATCTTTTCCCTGCACATTTATCTCTGGCACAGCTACGATCTAGCTGTTGTTCCTGCCTACTTCTTACGTAGAAGCTGCTCTTGACAACATCTTCTGAGAAGTCACCTATGTGACACACAATTATGCTTCACCTTGTAATCCCTACATTGTGTCTAAACTATCTGGCATTCAGTATTGGAAGAGCATGTGTTGCGGAAGTGCAAAGTACTGCCGTCAGTTCACACCAATTACACTGTGGCTGAACCACAAACTCAATCCTTCCCCAGAGAAATTCCACAATGACTGGACACATTATTAAAACGGTCATATTTGTACAACGCATGGAAGAGCAATAACCCAGAATAAAAATGTGGAGACACCCTCCTCTGCACACATCAGGTGCAAATGAAATTAATGAGTAGGAAGGAACTGCAGATACTGGTTTAAACCAAAGATAGACCCAAAATGCTGGAGTAACTCAGTGGGACAGGCAGCCTCTCTGAAGAGAAGGAATAGGTGATATTTCAGGTCAAGACCCTTCTTCAGACTGACGTCAGGGGGGAGGGAGATAGATAGATAAGGAAGTTGAAGGTGTGAAAACAATGCAAAGGGAATGGAGTTGAAAGAAAATGTAGAATAGATCATTGTTAGCTGTGAGAAGGTAACAACAAAGCAAACAGAGGTAGACAGCAAGACTAGTCAGACAACTGGGAGCAGGATGGGATGGAGAGAGAGGGAAAGCAAGGGTTACTTGAAGTTAGAGAAGTTAATGTTCATATTGCTGGGGAGTAAGTTGCCCAAGCGAAATATGAGGTGCTGTCCCTCCTATTTGCACGGAGCCTCACTCTGACCATGGAGGAGGCCCAGGACAGAAAGGTCAGTGTGGGAATGGGAGGGGTAGTTAAAGAGTTTCGCAATTGGGTGATCAGGTAAGTTTAGCCCGACTGAGTCGAGGTGTTCAGCAAATTTTTCATTGATTTTTATCGCATAGCCCCTTTTGATTTATGAAAGAGTTTTTTAAACTATACTTTTTGGACCAGTTTTCTCAATTGACATGCTAAAATTCCAATGGAATTATAGTTGTTTTGCAGCTAATTATGTCGCAGCAATGTACACTGAAATATTGTGTGACTATTAACATGCTGAAATGTCAAAAACTAATGTAAATCAGTACAAACAACCAGGGAATTGCTGAAGCTGAAACCATCTATCTTTCTAAAAACCTTTTCTATCTGATTCATGGTCAGAAAATTAAGGTTTGAAGCCAATAAACTAGCATTTGAGGACATTAAATATACCTTTAGTGTAACAGACTTTTATGCCAGAGGGAAAAAAAGTGATAAATGTATAGAAAGTCAAGTTCAGATCTTAGTATGGAGACTTAAAGCAATCATTACAAAACAATAGAAATAGTGATTGTATCTTGTAAACTCCACCACTTTGGAGCAGCCACAGGGGAACATGACAAACTACATTTTTTCCCCCAGCAATTCTCCATCCAGACTTGGAAGTACTTTGCAATTTCCTTCAACATTGCTTGATCAAAAACCTGAGACTTGTTATGTCTCAAAATGGTAATAACTACAACACAAGAGTGCTTCAAGAAGATGGGTTTCTGCCACTTTCTCAAAGGAATTAGGAGCAATAAACACTGGAATTACAAATGCTGTCCATATTCTATGAGCAAGTAAATAATGTTTTTTTAAATATGTTAGTTTGGCTGGTATAATAAAGTCTGAGTAAAGTTATGTATGGAATTGTATTTTCATAGCACAAGTGCAACTCCACAAAGTACAATTTCAACTGGAGGAAATTGCCATCTCTAATGTTTGCAATTCAGTTACATTGAAAGTTTGAAGGAGACTTTAGATCATTTTTCATCATATAAATCCTCTCACTGTCATGCATACCCACTTACCCACTCCACCTTCACAGGATCAAATAAATTGATAAGGATAATCAAAATATTTATGAGTGGGCATACTATAATGTAAAATAATGACATTTTGAGAAAGGTGTGTTTGGAGCATCCTCAAAGTGAATGGCACAGTGGGGTATTGAGGAGTTTAAAAGATTTAAACTTTACAAAAGTGGATTCAGCTGAAACTAAAGACAGGCTGTTACCTTTCTCTTATTAATTGCAAAGCCAGCAGAAAGCTCTTACCCTTGCTCATATTAAACTAACATGGCTAACAAGATGTTTTCCCCATAAACACAAGCAAGATAACAAGCACAACTTCACAAATGTCTCCTATAATATAAACATTAAGAGGATATTCAGACTCTCGGCTCCTACCCTTGCTCTGCAAGATTATAATGTGCATCATTAGTAAACAAAAAACAAGATGCTTGATCTGCATAAAATAGCCTTCTCATCATAAACATATATGGGCTTACCCTTTCTCTCGGAAGAACCTGTCAATCTTAAGAAGCTGTCAATCTTAAGAAGCAAGAGGCTGTACCAAGCTCTATAGATAAGGTATTGCTGAATGAATCGCTGAGTAATAGAGTAGAAATATATGAACTTAATCACTGCCCCTTTGTATGAGAATTGTCTGTATAGTCTGTATCTACATACAGTAAGAGTCTTTACCACACCTGCTTGGCAAAATAAAGATTTCACTGCTAGATTACTGATTGTATTTGCGTTTTTGTCTGTTTAGTGAAACTGAACCAGAACATTGGCGTAGTCGGCAGGATCTTGCTGGAAATAATTGCTGAAGACTCAAAGAGGCTATAGTTTGGCCGGGGTCTCGAAGGGGGGAAGAATGTTTACTATCAGATCCCTTGATTCTGAACTCCTGAGAGTAAATGGGAACACTGTGGTCCTTTGTCTAAAGTGTTCTGGTTCCCTGCCAAGATATTTCAGAACAGACAACGCAAGGTAAGACAATGTTTGGGATTGTTGACTCAGACTAAGTTGGCTGTTAAGCCGATGTTGAGCGGAGTAATGGGATAGGCTCAGGATAAGAGTAATGTGGGAGTTCCGGTACATGGGAGCTTCAGTTCAGCATATGTGCTGTTTGGATCCGGGAAAATGTAAAGATTACATAATTAATTTTAAAACAGAGAGAATACGGTTGGCCAACATAATATTAAACAATTGGTATGTAAAAATGGATAACCTAATCAAAATATCCCTGGAGACCCCTTGTCTAACATGGTGACCTTGTTTACAGAGAGAGAGGGTATGAGGAATGGTTGGAAATGGTATAGACCACCTCCCCCATGCCCTGGCCACCAGTCACTAACAGCAGGAGCTACGACACTAAGATCCCATGAAGAGGAAGGGAGCTCCAGTGCGCCTACAGGGAACGGCACCCCCCAGAAGAAGGAAGAACTGATAAAAACCATATCCCACTGGACGAGGCAAGTCACAAATTCTCCTGAGTTTTCCCCTGATTCAAACTCATAGGAGTTTGTGGATCTCGTAGCGGCTCGTAATGCTAATGGCAGGTACTCGGGAAACCCGGTAACTCGTGGATTTTTTTTCAGCACTGTGAAAAATGTCCACCAGTAAAAAAATACTTGTGATGAAAAAAATGTGTACTTTTAACTCATAGTTACTTTGTGGGCAGACTGTAGTAGACTCGCTGTCAACAAAGGAAAAAATGTACGAATTCTGCCCAATGCGCTATTAAAATTAAATGAAAAATGACACTGTTCACTCAGTTAAAATCACTTTCCTTTAGTCTTTCAGACCTAAAGATACTGAGGAGAAAGGGTTGTTTTCTGTCCAGTACAACGGAACAAATGCCTTAATCAGCTAATGTCAGCACCGATAAAACCTGGGAGTGATGATTTGTATATATAGTGTGTGTGTGAGTATATATATATATATATATATATATATATATATATATATATATATATATATATATGACTGTATGTCTGTATATATGTGTATTTGTGTGTGTAATGTGTGTATATTTGTGAATTTGGGTATGAGTCTATGTATACGAGCGTGTATGTATAATGTGTGTGTATATATGTGTGTATTATGTGTGTGTGTGTGAGTATATATATATATATGAGTGTATGTCTGTATATATGTGTATTTGTGTGTGTAATGTGTGTATATTTGTGAATCTGCGTATGAGTCTGTATGTATACGAGTGTGTATGTATAATGTGTGTGTATATATGTGTGTATTATGTGTGTGTGTGTGTGTGTGTAAAGTGCCGGGGGCGTGGGGTTGGAGCTGTGGTGTAAGGGTTTGTGAGGTGAGAAGAAAAGCAAAGATCACAGATTGAAACGTTTCCACAAAAAACCCATCTCCAGTGTATTTTTTGTGCTCAGGATAGTGCACTGCGGGACAACGCTCCTGGGTTTTGGGCTTTTGCTCAGTCTTGTTTTGCCCGAGGTGGAACGGGAGATGTGGAAACAGCCAATAAAACTGGATGATTCCACCACCAAGAGCTGTCTCCTTTGTTTGTCAAGAAGAAGAAACAGGGCATCTGATGCCACCTCTTGATATTTTCTATGTTTCTATGTCTGATTTTGTTTTTTAACTCGGGAGAGCTCTTGATTAAACTCGTATCGTTGGACAGGGCCTTAAGGAAGATGAGGAAGAAGAAGGGAGAGGGCTTAAGGTAGAAGAGGAAGAGCAGTAATGAATCCAGCAGTGAAAGAGTTAAACAACACACAGCACCAGAGAAAGGGAAAACACAACATAAAGCAGAATGGTGGCTCCCAAGGTACTGTACCTTAACCACCCCGCAAGAATCGAGGCTGCTCACTTTTGTCCTAAGAACTTTAACATTTTGCAGCCAACAGTCAGTACAGTTGAAAACAAACTTGCACCAAAAGTCTCAGACCTGTTTGTAAAACAGAGCTCATCTCCCTGGTGCAGAGAGAGGGGAAAGTCTGTGAGTAACGGACTAATCCCATTTCTGGGCCTGGTTAATTTCTACCGCCAGTGGATACATTGCTGGTGTCCCTGCCAAGGCACAACGGCAACTCTCTCTCTAAAGGGCCTGTCCCACGATCATGCGACCTGCATGCGGCAAGCGCGACCAAACCGGAAGCGGAGGCCGTGCGGAGGTTGAGTGATCCCCGTACAGGTCCGGTCTCACCAGCATGCGCCTGCATGCGGCGAGCGCGACCAAACTGGAAGCGGGGGCCGCGCAGAGGTCGAGTGAGTGACGTGAAGTTCGAGCGAAGTCAGCGGGAATTTCGCGTGTGACGTACGGCGTCAAGACGCTGCGTACGGCGTCAAGAAGCTACGCACGCCTGCCGAGGTGGTGCAAACGGCGCCGAGGTAGCTACGGGCCGGCAGGCCATTGCCGCGCGGAATTTTTGAACATGGTCAGTTTTTCGGAGCCCCGCGCGATGTCGGGACCAGCTCCGCACAACTCCATACGGCTCCGGCGATCGAAGTGGGACCGGCCCCGCGAGGCCGTACATCTCAAGCGACCACGTTAGGACGCATTTCCCGCATGGAGTCGCAAGCTCGTGGGAGAGGCCCTTAACTCTCTCACTCCTACAAGAAGAAGACTTTTGCAACTTAAAAACAGCGCTTGCTACTGCACCAGCTACTGCATGCCTTAACACTCTCAGGCCAACTGTCCATTATTAAGTGCAACGCCCATACAAATGGCCACATCAAAGTCACCCGGGGGAATGTCCCAGCTGACATTATTGCCCACACAGCCGATTACGAATTCTGCACATAGGTCCCCACAGATTCTAGTAGACATACAGCTCTTTCAGACAAGGGAATGTAAAATTAATTAATTATGTTGTGACGATCGTTGAGAATTGTAAAGAAACAGCAACAATGTGCTTCAATTTAGCGTCTGTGTAAGATGTAAATCAAGACAAATGTATTTGCGACCATTGAAATTAATTTTAGCATGGATAATAAAGGGGGATGCAGGAGGAGCTGAGAAATGTTATGACATAATTATGCCTTCCTCTAAATTTCATATTAAATTTGTACCTGATGTATTTTTCTTTTACACAATATACACTTCCTTACGCATGCTGATAAGGAGGGAAGAATGTGGAAAGGAGCTTACACTTTGAAGCTTTTAATGAACTGACCTGTGTCTAAGAAAGAGAGAGAGTCCACAGTGTGTTTTGGGTTGAGACCGTTCTTCAGTGGGTGTTGTATTTATGAACAAAGTATGAACATTTTTGGTGAATGATTTGATTAATTGTCTTGGTCAGTAAAGTTAGTGGAACACTGACCATGGCTAGCAAAACAACATTCCAGCTGTGTTTGAATACATTTTGTAATTGCGTGATGGAATGATATCCTGTATCTCCAGTGGTATAAACTCAAGGTTATGTAAAATGTCTGGCTGACAAATTACATTTTCCTCTGATACTGCCTATGGATGAATCTTGTCTATAGGACAGCTACCTTATTGTTTTTCTTAAATCATATTTAAGAAAAACAATAAGGAGTGAGAAGTGTAAAAAACAGTGTTTTACTCTTGAGTGAGAATGTTATTGCTTTAACGTGTGTGAATATCTGAGATTCAGCATATTGCATGAGGTGTGGAAATTTGTGAGTGAATGGCACAGAAAAGAGGGTGTAGAGTGAGTGGGTTTAAAGACTGTTACTTGCTCGTGGAACTGGTTCTAGATGAATGTTGAATTAATCATATAGTTAAGATGAAATAGGATGTCATTGAACGAGCTTACTCATTTATGTGATAAATCTTTGTAGAATCTCATGGGTTTTAAAAGGTAGTATCTCTTTAAGAAGTTGCAGCTGTATGGGGATTGAGCCTGGGACAAAGTTATTTTAGTTTCCTTTGCTCTTTGAAAATATAATGGCTATCTATGTGGAAATTAACGGTGTATTCTCTGTCTTTTCAACTTTTATTAAACAGTGGATGTGGCTCAGCAAAGAGACTGTCCATTTCCTTCGCCGCAAAACCTGGCATTAGGATTGGTGATCTTGTCGGTATTTAAAGTTTGATTTCTTCCTATTTCTTCAAGAGAGATCTGAATTGTGCACTGGCCATGTGGGTTTCAGCTTGAGGTGTTGGATGACAATTGGGAATAATTTTTAAATAGTTTTTTCTTTATAATGGCCTATTTTTAAAGGGTCTGCTTGTAAGTAGTTTAAGAGTTTAAGCAAAGCCTTGACTGAGACTGGACAGGAACTTAGTGTACATTAGTTACATGTGCACAGCAATTGACCAGAACCTTGTTAGTCTTACAGAAACCATTGAACCAGAGAAATGCAGAACTGACCATAACGGCGAATCATTACTATCAGGAGATCATGAACTAATAAGAAATTGGGATTGGAGGAATTTGGGAGAACAGTGGAAGGAGCCCTTCCCAGTACTACTGACGACACCTACGTACTGTGAAGGTCGAAAATAATTCTCGTTGGATAAACCTAACTTATTGCGAAATAATTGGAAACTGGAAAAAGGAAGCATGAACTTGGATGTCCTCCTGTGAGACTGGAGGTAAAAGGAAGCCATACTCAAATAGAAACGGCCAGTATTTACAGTATCTTGTTAAAAGCAGCCATGAACATAAGCAAATGCACTGCACTGAATTATATACATGCCTCCCTAATCCCTGATACTTGGAACGAGTCTCCCCCTGGTTGAATAAACTTGAACAATTAACAGTGACCCCTTGTTCTTTGGGGTTCCGGGATTAGGAATAAAACCAAAGGGATCGATTTGAAATGACAGACACCTCTGAGTCGCACTGAATCGTAACTACTCAACCTCCAGCAACTGCAAAAGAAGTAAGAAAAATAATAAATGGCTGAAGGACAAACAGACAATTCATGTTCTTAAGTTGCCAATGACACAGAAGGAAAGATCACATAGGTCAGAAAGGAATGGGATACCATGAAAAGCAACAGCTGCAAAGGCAAAGCATAAGGATCATGTGGGATGAGTGTATTCAGCCCCTGAACATAAAGTGACTATAAAAAAAGGGGAGCTCCCTTGACATCAATTAAAACAATATTGACTGGCCCCGGAGGCTGAAGAAGGGATATAGTCTTTATGATTGACAGGATTGTCTTAATTGCAACGACCACTATTAGCGAAAATGCAAATCTGTGTAATAGATCCCGAAAGTGGGATGGCATTTTATCTAAGAGCGATAGCCTATTGTTCCATGGCTTTGCTAGCAGTGGTGGAATAACATGCCAGCCTGCTTATGCGCTGTAACGGCGAAGGGCTACAATTATAGAAATGTTAAGCAGTGGACTAGCTGCTGTAAGGTAAACAAGCTTATTTATCTGATTAGGATTTTGGGTTTGTGCCATAACCCCTTACAAGCTCAAGGACAGGTTCAAAACCAAATTACAATCAGACACATAATGCTTCTAGTTCATAGTATCTTGCAACATTTGAACATATGGATGTTAATCTCTTGAAGAAGCTAAAAACTAATCTGCAGATCCCAGTCATGAATAAATGGCATGAAGCAATTAAAGGGGAAATTTGTATAAGAGTTAATGGTAACACTGAAACGTATACATTCTAAATAGTACTCATCATTTGTTTTATAAGCTCTGCATGAAGATAGTTGACTGCTCCACTCTCAATTCTTGATAAATTTGTATGTAATCATGTTAACTGTTTTACAACTAATGTGTATTAAAAAACGTTCTTACTATGACATAAGTATTGATCATAAAGATCAACAAAGAAGAACCTGCATTATAATAAGACGAATGTTGTACCTAGATCCCTGATGAATCCTCTAATATAAATGACCTTGCTACCCACATTTCCCAAGGAATGGAGACAATCCATAAGGTTGGCAGTGACATGCATGGGTACAATGAAGTAAAATGGGAGATGCTGGCCTTTCAGTTGGCTTGATGGACTTTGGAATACTACATTACACTATGGCTCTATTGTTTTATTAGTCATCGCTCTAATTTTTATTGTTAACTGCTTGCGACCATTATGTACCTACTGGGGATTGTGAATGTTATCATAAACTGATAAAGAGGAAGGGTCCTTTGTTGTTTGTCATGTACATCAATGATGTGGATGAAGGTGTGGTAAATTGGATTAGTAAGTATGCAGATGATACCAAGATAGGGGGTGTTGTGGATAATGAAGAGGATTTCCAAAGTCTACAGAGTGATTTAGGCCATTTGGAAAAATGGGCTGAAAGATGGCAGATGGAGTTTAATGCTGATAAATGTGAGGTGCTACACCTTGGCAGATCAAATCAAAATAGGACGTACATGGTAAATGGTAGGGAATTGAAGAATACAGTTGAACAGAGGGATCTGGGTATAACCGTGCATAGTTCCTTGAAGGTGGAATCTCATATAGATAGGGTGGTAAAGAAAGCTTTTGGTATGCTAGCCTTTATAAATCAGTGCATGGAGTATAGAAGCTGGGATGTAATGTTAAAATTGTACAAGGCATTGGTGAGACCAAATCTGGAGTATGGTGTACAATTTTGGTCGCCCAATTATAGGAAGGATGTCAACAAAATAGAGAGAGTACAGAGGAGATTTACTAGAATGTTGCCTGGGTTTCAACAACTAAGTTGCAGAGATAGGTTGAATAAGTTAGGTCTTTATTCTCTGGAGCGCAGAAGGTTAAGGGGGAACCTGATAGAGGTCTTTAAAATGATGAGAAGGATAGACAGAGTTGATGTGGAAAACCTCTTTGCTTTGAGAATTGGGAAGATTCAAACAAGAGGACATGACTTCAGAATTAAGGGACAGAAGTTTAGGGGTAACATGAGGGGGTACTTCTTTACTCAGAGAGTGGTAGCGGTGTGGAATGAGCTTCCAGTGGAAGTGGTGGAGGCAGGTTCATTGGTATCATTTAAAAAAAAATTGGATAGGCATATGGATGAGAAGGGAATGGAGGGTTATGGTATGAGTGCAGGCAGGTGGGACTAAGGGGAAAAAACATTTGTTCGGCATGGACTTGTAGGGCCGAGATGGCCTGTTTCCGTGCTGTAATTGTTATATAGTTATATGGTTATATGGAATGAGGAAGTTTAAAATATTTAAATTTTACAAAAATGGATTCAGCTGAAACTAAAGACATAGAAACATAGAAATTAGGTGTAGGAGTAGGCCATTCGGCCCTTCGAGCCTGCACCGCCATTCAATATGATCATGGCTGATCATCCAACTCAGTATCCCGTACCTGCCTTCTCTCCATACCCTCTGATCCCCTTAGCCACAAGGGCCACATCTAACTCCCTCTTAAATATAGCCAATGAACTGGCCTCAACTACCCTCTGCGGCAGAGAGTTCCAGAGATTCACCACTCTCTGTGTGAAAAAAGTTCTTCTCATCTCGGTTTTTAAAGGATTTCCCCCTTATCCTTAAGCTGTGACCCCTTGTCCTGGACTTCCCCAACATCGGGAGCAATCTTCCTGCATCTAGCCTGTCCAACCCCTTAAGAATTTTGTAAGAATAAGATCCCCTCTCAATCTCCTAAATTCTAGAGAGTATAAACCAAGTCTATCCAGTCTTTCTTCATAAGACAGTCCTGACATCCCAGGAATCAGTCTGGTGAACCGTCTCTGCACTCCCTCTATGGCAATAATGTCCTTCCTCAGATTTGGAGACCAAAACTGTACGCAATACTCCAGGTGTGGTCTCACCAAGATCCTGTACAACTGCAGTAGAACCTCCCTGCTCCTATACTCAAATCCTTTTGCTATGAAAGCCAACATACCATTCGCTTTCTTCACTGCCTGCTGCACCTGCATGCCTACTTTCAATGACTGGTGTACCATGACACCCAGGTCTCGCTGCATCTCCCCTTTTCCTAATCGGCCACCATTTAGATAATAGTCTGCTTTCCTGTTTTTGCCACCAAAATGGATAACCTCACATTTATCAACATGCTGTTGGTAGAGCCTTTGGTCAAAGAAGAAATAGGGTATTTGAAAATCAAACCTCAGACCTGTCATAAACAGCAGTAAAACATCTGCACAAACAATTACTAACAAAAAAGCCAGGGTAACAGGAAACAGCTTCAGAGAAACTTCATCACTCTCACAATCAATATGTTTAAGTGATACAGATTGAGATATTTTTGAAACACAAGTGCTGAATGATTTCTAAGCAAAATGTAACTATTTTGGGCAGAAGGATGGGAAAGGGTGAATAGCAAAAAGGGCAAAATGGAAGAGATGTGGTCGACAATTTTGTTATCAACAATAATCGGGAACTGGTTGTGATTTGGAATGTCACATAAAGTGGTTTAAATTTCTTGCAGCTTTATAAAAATGAAAGCTCCATCCTGTAGATATCTGGGATCCTGATCTATCTGTTATTGATGTACTCTGCACATTAACAAAATGAGCGGGTTGCAGTTCAATGCCCGAAGATATCATGTATATTCACAAAGGTGCTATCACTGGAATCTACCAGAAGTAACTCTAACCAAACTTCTTTCAAATCATAACATTCAAAATTCTGATATTGTACAGGATAATAAGAGATCAAAAAGATGAAAGATAGAAATCCAATAACAGTTTCTTGGCATGAATGAAACTATAGTTCCTCAACATTTCTTTGAAAAATCTCTGAAGAATTTACCCTTTAGAGTTTCATTCTCTTGGAGGAAAAATAATGAGAAGGGCAAGGTGGGAACTAATGAAACATGGACATCAGACATTATCGGCTCCATGGGTATCAGTGTCGCACAGTCTATTTGTTGCAGCAAACCTTTGATTAAATATATTTGGAGTCATAAACTAGTATCAGTAATGCCAAGCATGAAGGAGATTATTGTTAAAATCCCACCTCATTCACTAATTTCCTTTTAAGGACACATGCAGTCATTTAAGCAGTTGGATTTACATGTGACTCGAACAACACAAATGACTCGCAACTGGATTCATAAATGTCCTCGCAATCCATTATGTTCAAGGGCAATTAACCAGCAATTTGTCACATCTGGTGAATAATGATTTTATTTTAATGGAGCTTAATCATTGATAGGGCCTGACAAGTTTGAGGTTTGCCCTGTCAGTTGAAAGAGATTTGCCTTGGAGGAAAAGCTCTGAATTCTTCCTGTCAGCCCTCGGTGAGATTAGCTTGCTAATAACATCTTCGTATTTTGTAGTTCAGAAACCACTTTGATCAGTCAGGCCTCTGTGTTTGTTCTTTTCAACCCAAACCCAGAAAAATTGAAGGTAGCGAGAAAACATTGTTAGATCATTCTGTAGTTGGATGTGGGAAGTCATATAAAAACCTGCAGTTGGAAATCACCTGTCTAAAATCTTCATCATAGGGTCATAAAGTCTTAAGGAATAGGAGTAGAATTATGCCCTTTGGCCCATGAAGTCTACTCTGCCATTCAATCATAGCTGATCTATCTCTCCCTCCTAACCTCTTGCCTTCTCCCTACAACTAATCACCTGTACTAATCATGAATCTATCCATCTCTGCCTTAAAAAAGATCCACTGACTTGGCATCCCCAGACTCCTGTGGCAAAGAATTCCACAGATTTATCACCCTTTGACAACATTAATTTCTCCTTATCTCCTTCCTAAACGAATGTCCTATAATTCTCAATTAAATTCAGATTCAGATCACAGGAGATAGAACAGTAGAGCACAGGAAGGTCTTCTTCAGACAAGATGTTTGTGCTGACCGTTAAACCCAATTGCCCGTACAAAATCAATAAACCTCAACAAAACATTTTTAAAAACTTGCTGTGGAACTCAGCGGGCCAGGCAGCAGTTATGAAAGGAAATGGACAGTCAACTCTTCATGTTACATAGAAACATAGAAACATAGAAAATAGGTGCAGGAGGAGTCCATTCGGCTCTTCGAGCCAGCACTGCCATTCATTGCCATCATGGCTGATTGTCCCCAATCAATAACCCGTGCCTGCCTTCTCCCCAAATCCCTTGATTCCACTAGCACCCAGAGTTCTATCTAACGATCTCTCAAATCCATCCAGTGATTTGGCCTCCACTGCCCTCTGTGGCAGGGAATTCCACAAATTCACAACTCTATGGCTGAAAAAGTTTCTTCTCACCTCAGTCTTAAACGTTCTACTTTATTCTAAGACTGTGGCCCCTGGTTCTGGACTCACACAACATTGGGAACATTTATCCTGCATCTAGCTTGTCCAGTCCTATTATAATTTTTATTATAGGCTGGGAGCTCAACATCCAGGGATATTCAATATTCAGGAGGGATAGACAGAAAGGAAAAGGAGGTGGGGTAGCGTTGCTAGTTAGAAAGGAGATTAACGCAATGGAAAGGAAGGACATTAGCTTGGAGGATGTGGAATCAATATGGGTAGAGCTGCGAAACACTAAGGGGCAGAAAACACTAGTGGGTGTTGTGTACAGGCCACCTAACAGTAGTAGTGGAGTTGGGGATGGCATCAAACAGGAAATTAGAAATGCATGCAACAAAGGTAAAACAGTTATAATGGGTGACTTCAATCTACATATAGATTGGGTGAATCAAATTGGCAGGGGTGCTGAGGAAGAGGATTTCTTGGAATATATGTGGGATAGTTTTCTAAACCAACATGTAGAGGAACCAACGAGAGAGCAGGATATTCTAGACTGGAAATTGAGTAATGAGAAAGGGTTAGTTAGCAGTTTTGCTGTGTGTGGCCCCTTGGGCAAGAGTGACCATAATTGATTTTATTTTATTTGATTCAATTTATTGTCATTGCATTTTTCAGTGCAACAAAATGGTTTAGCCTGCAGTCATAACATAGAATAAATAACAAACACTCAACACAGTTTAAAGTACCAAAGTCACTGTCTCTTCCCTCCTTGCTCTCCCTCTGCGCTGAGGCAATCCAAGCGTCCGATGTTGTGACCCCGCCCGGTGATGGTAGGTAAGTCCCGCGGCTGAATCCATGCTCCGCAAACGGGCCAGTTCAAACTCCGTGGACCGGGGCGGTCGATGCTGCCGCCCTCCAGTCCAGCGGATGCAGCTGTAGTTGCGGGAGCATGGATTCTCCTTAAAGCTATACACACTACTACTTGGCATGTCCATTCTGTGAAAAAGATTCGGACCACCTACCTTATCAATGCATTTCATAATTGTATATACGTTGATCAGATTATTTCTCACTGTCCTTTGACTGAGTGAAATCTATTACGGATTGTCCAATCTCTCTTTTACCTAGTACTTTCTGGTGGTAATTCTTTGCACCTTCTCCAACACCTCCACATCCTTCCTGTAATGTGGCTACCAAAAGCAATACTCAAAATATGGCCAAACTGAAGTTTCATACAGGTGTCACATGGCTTGCTGTCTTTTATACTCACGCGTGCTGTAGGCCTTCTCTATCCTCTTTTGTTGCCACTTCTAGTTTTAAGAATAGGATGCCTCTTAAATCTCTGAAGGCCCCTTCTGCATATCAGTGCTCACTGCCATGGATCAGCTCATTTTGAAGTGGTGCATCTGAGGAAGCAGCACTGCTCAAGCCCACTGATAGCTGATTATGGTATACAACGTACAGTTGAAATTGTAGTAATTATTAATAACAGTTACTGGTCTGTGTGCCTGGTTCTATGTGAACAGTTTAATACGCACAAGTGTCAACAAAACTATAGTGATCTCAATTGTACATCAGAATGTTTTCGCTGTAACAAAATGTATAGTTGAAGCAACATCTGCATAGCTGAGTCTCCAGAGGCCAGAGATGTTTGTGGCTTCACTGGAAAAGTGGAGAGGATGGTGTACGAGTATCAAAACGTGGCTAATGGTGAGAACATTAGCCAGGATCATGAATGGTAATGTATAGTTGGATGAATTTATTCCTGGTAATGAAACTATTACCTGCTTATTGTGTAGAAATGAACTGCAGATGCAACGAGACCTGGGTATCATGGTACACCAGTCATTGAAAGTAGGCATGCAGGTGCAGCAGGCAGTGAAGAAAGCGAATGGTATGTTAGCTTTCATAGCAAAAGGATTTGAGTATAAGAGCAGGGAGGTTCTACTGCAGTTGTACAGGGTCTTGGTGAGACCACACCTGGAGTATTGCGCACAGTTTTGGTCTCCTAATCTGAGGAAGGACATTCTTGCCATAGAGGGAGTACAGAGAAGGTTCACCAGACTGATTCCTGGGATGGCACGATTTTCATATGAAGAAAGACTGGATAGACTCGGCTTGCACTTGCTAGAATTTTGAAGATTGAGGGGGGATCTTATAGAAACTTACAAAATTCTTAAAGGGTTGGACAGGCTAGATGCAGGAAGATTTTTCCCAATGTTGGGGGAAGTCCTGAAAAAGGGGTCACAGTTTAAGGATAAGGAGGAAGTCTTTTAGGACCGAGAAGAGATAAACATTTTTCACACAGAGAGTGGAGAATCTCTGGAATTCTCTGCCACAGAAGGTAGTCGAGGTCAGTTCATTGGCTATATTTAAGAGGGAGTTAGATGTGGCCCTTGTGGCTAAAGGGATCAGGCGGTATGGAGAGAAGGCAGGTACAGGATACTGAGCTGGATGATCAGCCATGTTCATATTGAATGGCGGTGCAGGCTCGAAGGGCCGAATGGCCTACACCTGCACTTATTTTCTATGTTTCTATGTTTCTATGCTGATTGAACTTGTAGATAGACACAAAATGCTGTAGTAACTCAGTGGGACAGAGAGCACATCTGGAGAGAAGGAATCGAAACAATCAAACAAACAATCTGTTTATTGTTAGCAGCTTGTGCTTTTAAACAGTTTGTGTGCAGTGTAGTAGGTTGATATGATGTTGCACCAGACATTGTTATTTAGTTAAAATTCATTGCTTGAAAAGAGAATCACTACTGAAAGAGCTACCTATTTATTTACTTAAACAAGCTGTAATATGAATGGACTGTTAGAGGCTAGGACAAGATGGAACACAATACAATAAAAAGGTACTTACAAAAATGGCAGATAAAACTTTTAACCAAGACAGGACTTTGTTTTTTTGTATCAAGGTATTGTTGGAAAGGGTAGCATTTATGATCCATTTGTAATTGAATTTCTCACGGAGGTGATGAGCTGCCTTTTTGAACGACTGAGATCCTTCTGGTGAAGTTGCTGCACAATGTTATAGAGCAGGGATTTCTGTAAATTAGGCCCAGAAGTGACAACAATACTAAGATTGGTTGTTAAAAGCAATATTGCTAAAGGTGTTATTCCTCACAGACTACATCAATGAGAGATCAATGTATTGTTGAGAAAAATAATACGTAATGCCCCTGTCCCACTTAGGAGACCTGAACGGAAACCTCTGGAGACTTTGCGCCCCATCTAAAGGTTTCCGTGCAGTTCCCGGAGGTTTTTGTCAGTCTCCCTACGTGCTTCCACTACCTGCAACCTCTAGCAACCACCTGCAACCTCCGAGAACCGGACGGAAACTTTGGGTGGGGCGCAAAGTCTCCAGAGGTTTCCGTTCAGGTTTCCTAAGTGGGACAGGGGCATAAGGATCCATTCAATGAGAACTCTATGGTGGCAGAATGTGCAATACAATTTTAAAGTCTAATAATTATGAAGGGTAGTGGGATTAATAAGGAAACACTAATCCAACCTCAGCAATGGAAGACTGTGGGCCACCTCCTGCAGTCTCATGGACTTGTTTTCCAATCTTGTTTTACACTAATTATTTTTTTTCCAACAGTATTTTTTAAATTTGTCATTCGTGCATGATCTATGTACACTTTGTGTGTAATTTATGTTTTGTGAGTTGTCTGAGTGCGATGCTGCTACAAGTAAGATTGTACCTCATTGTACCAAGTGGCAATAAGCTTGATGAAGGGTGAAAGCGAAGGTGTGAGGAGGAGAGAAGGATGGCTGCAGAGAAGGTAGGGTAGATATAGAGGGGAAGGAAAGAGAAGTGAGAGGAAATTATTGCCATAGAGGGAGTGCAGAGACGGTTCAACAGACTTATTCCTGGGATGTCAGGACTGTCTTATGAAGAAAGACTGGATAGATTTGGTTTATACTCTCTAGAATTTAGGAGATTGAGAGGGGATATTATAGAAACTTACAAAATTCTTAAGGGGTTGGACAGGCTAGATGCAGGAAGATTATTCCCGATGTTGGGGAAGTCCAGGACAAGGGGTCACAGCTTAAGGATAAGGGGGAAATCCTTTAAAACCGAGATGAGAAGAACTTTTTTCACACAGAGAGTGGTGAATCTCTGGAACTCTCTGCCACAGAGGGTAGTTGAGGCCAGTTCATTGGCTATATTTAAGAGGGAGTTAGATGTGGCCCTTGTGGCTAAGGGGATCAGGGGGTATGGAGCGAAGGCAGGTACGGGATACTGAGTTGGATGATCAGCCATGATCATATTGAATGGCGGTGCAGGCTCGAAGGGCCGAATGGCCTACTCCTGCAACTGATTTCTATGTTTCTATGTTTCTAAATGGGGAGTGAGACAAAGGGGAAAGGAAAGAAAATGAGACGGTGTTAGGAGATGGAGGGAAGAATTAGATGGTGAGATTGGAGTGGGGCTGTGAAAGGGAGAAGACAGCAGAAGAGGGGACAGGTGAAAAAGGAGTAAGAAAGATTAAAAGTGCAAGTGGATGGAAAAGAAAGGAAAGAGAATACGAAGGGGAACAGCATAATGAGGGGAAAGAAAGGCAGAAGTGAGAATAAGTGGAAGAATAAGCAGCGTTATAAGACATGTTAGTGGAAGGATGGGATAGGGATAAGAAGGGCTGGGGGAGAGGACAAGGAGATCGCAAACATATAGACAAGGTTGTAAGAAAGAAAACAAAAGAGAGGATAAATGGAGATGCAAAAGAGAGGAGAGGAAGGGAGCGTTGTTAGAAGGAGAGGACGATGGGCACTGTTTGGATTTAACAGTCAGGTCCATCTCTTTCAATTGGACATCAGACTTGGTTTGATTAGTTTTTTTTAAATCTTATTTATATAGCACATTTTTAGTCAACTTGCATTGACCCCAAAGTGCTTCACATAATTACATTACATTTACACACAGGCAAAGGTGGGTGAAGTGTCTGGCCCCAAGGTCACAACGACAGTATGCACTCCAAGCGGGATTCGAACCGGCTACCTTCCGGTCGCCAGCCGAACACTTAGCCCATTGCACCATCTGTCGTCCCATCTGTTGGCCAGCTCTATTTCATCATTAGTTGACCATCAAGTTTGAAGATGTCAGATTGTGCACTCTTCATTGGTTAGCCCGAGCATGACTGACAAGACCAGGCCTGGAGGTTTACACTTGGAGTAGACATGCCGGAGAGAACCTGATGCAGGTGCAGGTGCTGAATCCTTCCTGCCATCTGGATAGACTTGGTTTATACTCTCTAGAATTTAGAAGATTGAGAGGGGATCTTATAGAAACTTACAAAATTCTTAAGGGGTTGGACAGGCTAGATGCAGGAAGATTGTTCCCGATGTTGGGGAAGTCCAGGACAAGGGGTCACAGCTTAAGGATAAAGGGGAAATCCTTTAAAACCGAGATGAGAATAACTTTTTTCACGCAGAGAGTGGTGAATCTCTGGAACTCTCTGCCACAGAGGGTAGTTGAGGCCAGTTCATTGGCTATATTTAAGAGGGAGTTAGATGTGGCCCTTGTGGCTAAGGGGATCAGGGGGTATGGAGAGAAGGCAGGTATGGGATACTGAGTTGGATGATCAGCCATAGAAACATAGAAACATAGAAATTAGGTGCAGGAGTAGGCCATTCTGCCCTTCGAGCCTGCACCGCCATTCAATATGATCATGGCTGATCATCCAACTCAGTATCCCGTACCTGCCTTCTCTCCATACCCCCTGATCCCCTTAGCCACAAGGGCCACATCTAACTCCCTCTTAAATATAGCCAATGAACTGGCCTCAACTACCCTCTGTGGCAGAGAGTTCCAGAGATTCACCACTCTCTGCGTGAAAAAAGTTATTTTTTTCATATGAATGGCGGTGCAGGCTCGAAGGGCCGAATGGCCTACTCCTGCACCTAATTTCTATGTTTCTATGTTTCTATGTTTCTATCTCTGGCTCTGGTGTTGACTGCATACAAATTTGAAGCAGGCCATCATGGTCAAAACACACCAACATGTTCTGTCTATGCACAAGACTCCAACTCTCTTACAGGAATGCCACTGTGTATGAGGCTGTCTTTGATACAATCCTTGCATCACTTTCTTGGACGTCCCTGGTGGTGGTGAACTCCATCAAGGAGTGTCTTGCCATATGGGTATTGTCTGTCTACCTCACATGGCAGTGCCAAATGGACATTGTCTGTCTGCTGTCTGTTTATACTATTCTTATAACAAATGTAAAGCACTTTGGCCAATGAGAGTTGTTTTTTAAATGTGCTATATAAATAAATGTGACTTGACTTGACTTGACTTGCTGCTTTCATGAGCAGAAGATGGACAACTCCCATACCAATAGAAACCACTTCCCTTAGGGTCTGCTACTCTGCCTTGTTCCTTGGATTTGAGGTTGACTTTCATCCTTCACATTGCATTAAACATGCAATCAACTCCTGGAGCAGTAGATGGTGAGTGGCGTCTAACTTATCTCCCCAGAACTCTGCCCCCTTGTGGCAACTCATTTGTAGGAACAAATTTAAAAAATCATGGTTTGTATGTTCAGCAGTGATTTTACTTCAGTATCTAATAATTGTCTACTTGGTCACCAATGGCCGGGGGCAATGAAATTGGAGAAATAATTGGAGGGTTACAGCGATGGAAGAAGTTACAGAGGGAGGAAGGGGAAAGCTCAGCGAGGTATTTAAACCTATCAGAATTTTAAATTACGTAATTAGAATTTATAAAATAATAGCCATTTTGGACTATTCAAACATATTTTAAAAGGTTCGTTAGCATTCCTATTGATTTCCCTTTAATGGAAATTGCTATTGCATGGTTTTAACTGGGATAGTTGATAGCCCATCGAGGTTGGCTGCAGAGGTTTAGCAGGTCAATCGCTCTACAAAGCCTTGAGTACACTGGGCATCAACGGAGTGGTGAGGAGAAGGGCCATCAAGAACACCACAGAGGCAGCGGAGAAGGCCTCGAGATGGCTCTGGATCAGGAGAGAAGGTCCATGGGGAGGAGCGAATGCCACCTGAACACAAGTCGTGGTCTGATCATCCACGGCTGGGTCGCCTGGGTGAGGGTGTCTGATGTTGAAAGACCCGAAACACCCAATGACCCCAGGTTACATCACTGATGATGTGTTCAGGAGCATCAATAGATGTATTTGTATCAAATAACTGGGATAGTTGATATCCCAGTTTGACCAATTGGTTCATCAGAAAAAAACATGAATTAAAACCATGCAATAGTATGAATAGGAATGTGTTTGGATATGTTTGCTGTCTTGGTGGATAGATAGCTTCTGCAGTGCATTTGTGGCTGAGTGAAGGACTGTAAATTGGAACTGATTATTTGCTATCCTGCCTTGGACAATCTTGATCACTGCAAAAACCATTGCAAACTTTCCCATGTTGAGGACAGATAGTAATTTTCTGGGGCTGAATGTGCCACATTGCGATCGGCAGTGAGATATTCCCATTCATTCCACAATAGAGAAATTTTGAGCCAAATGCATTTGTCTCAAAATTACTATAAAATTAATTGGGCATTTACGAATGTCAATTGAGTCAGTTAAAGGGAAATAATTAGAGAATTCCAGCGGCACTGCGCAGTTGCAATCTCAAGGTTTTTATTTTTATTTTTTTCCAGCTAAATGAACTAATTTTCTTTTAGTCTTGTTTTTAACAAACTGTGTTATTATCGTTGAAAATTGAGACCATTATCTGCCCCTAAAGTGAAGCCCATAGGAATTTAAAATGAAAGCATACAAAACACACGAGCTGCATATTAACTTATTTCCCATCGAAGGAACATTGGCAAGATGTGATTTCATATTCTGAGGATTGAGAATTAGCTTACACTGATGAATTTTTTTAGTCACCTTAGAGAATGCAACTCTCACATCTAACTATAGTATGTTGATTAAGAGTAAAAAAGGAGACATATTAATGTCAGGGGCTCAATTAAAAAGTCAGTAGACAGCATGTTGTTAAAATGCAAATTGAAATTAGTATTCAGATATGGTAAGAGTAACGTTGTTAATAACTTCACGTACCATAGGGTATAGTCAAAATATATTTTATTGTTTAGCTAGAGCGTTATTAAGCCTTCATTATTAACTTCCTGGGTCATATCTGCCATTGTTTTAATCTAATGAGACTATGAACAGTTTCCATATGTTGCAATCATATTGTTAAATTGGGAAGATAGGAAGACATTGTTTCTGAACATGCATTGCAGAATATGAACACTGAACTGCAATAAATCTATACAGTTGAATTTCCACACGAGACCTGTACAAGAAATAACATTTTACCTTTGTGATTTGGATTTACTTATTCTGATTTTATTTTAAACATTTATCGGAAGATTGTGTCCCTATACTGTCTCTCGCTCATATAATGTCATTCATTTCCTTTCTGATTAATTTATCTTTAGGAAACACATGGCAAACATAATGATCTCGAATATGATGAAAGATATGTGCAGATATATTTTTAGCTTAGTTTAGAGATTAGTTTATTTTTTTATTTTTTGAGCATTTAATCTTTCCCGTGGGTCCCATGGAATTTCTATTTTTGAACATTAATTTCCCACTACAATCACAAATTAAATTGTGACTACCCATACAAAGTATTAATCATTATTTATGACTGTTGTTCAATATGTCTCACCCACAAGGTAAACAATAAAATATATTGCCATTCTTCAACAATGTGATCATCAATATTTTAATTTATCTTTTTTATTCCTGCCTCCTTAATCAACTTTTGCTTACTCTTGTCCTCATTTTGTTTCTCTTAAAATTTGCAGGCTATGGATGGGACTGACTGATGGGACTGACACACGGGGTATTGTAACCATTCAATCCCTTGTGAAGCGTTTTGGGTTGTTAAAGGCTGAATGAACGAATCACCTGGCCTCCTCAGACTAAAATAGGTGGTTCAAAGCGATAAGGAGCAAATGTGAAACAGAAGGATGGTATTTCCTGTATCCTTCCTCTACTTGGCAGAGATGAAAAGATGGAGTTGATCATCAGTGCATACTGCTGACCATGGGATCTTTGTTATTATTTCATTGATGTCCAACACTATCTCCCCTCAGAGAACTAACTTGCCTTTCCACATGCTGCATCAGCTTCTCCTGCTGTGTGAATATTTTGGGGAATAGCTGGCACTGTTTGTAAACATCACATTGTGAATACAATCAATCAATCAATCAATCAATCAACCTTTATTGTCATCTTGCAAGCAACAGTTGATCAGTGCAAAATGAAAAGACGTTTCCCAGTGAATAGCGGAGCATCGCACATGAAATTTAAAACATTTCACACATAATAACACTACAAACAATCCAGTCCCTGATGGAACAGTATAAATAGTTAAAAGCAGGTAAAAAACAATGTTAAAATACAATAAACCAATCATAAAAATGTCCAGGGCCGCTGATTTGAGTGGCCAGTGCCAGTATTAAAGTGTCCGTGCCAGCCGCAGAATCAAGTGACTGTGAGTGCAGAGTGACTGTTTAGCAGCCTCACAGCCTGTGGTAGGAAGCTGTTTAGCAGTCTTGTAGTCCGGGCTTTGATGCTTCGATATCTCTTGCCTGATGGCAGGAGATCCAGGTGTATGTGGAGGGGGTGCAGTTTGTCCTTAGCAATTCTCTGTGCTTTCTTCAGACAGCGGCTCTGGAACAGTTCTTGTACCGAGGGTAGGGAGACGCCAATGATCCTCTCTGCTCCCCTCACTACCCTCTGCAGAGCCTTCCTGTCCGAGCAGTTGCAGTTGGAGTACCACGTATTTATGCAGTACGTGAGTACAGACTCCACCGTGCCCCTGTAGAAAGTCCTGAGGATGTTGGTGGGGAGTGAGGCCTGTTTTAGTTTCCTCAGGAAGTGCAGTCGCTGATGGGCCCGTTTGACGGTCCCAGTGGTGTTCCTGGACCAGGTGAGGCTATCTGTAATTTGCACACCGAGGAACTTTATGTTCTCCACTCTCTCCACTGCAGTGCCACTGATGTTGAGGGGTGTATGCTTTGGCTGCGCCCTCCTGAAGTCGACAACCATCTCCTTCGTTTTGTCGACATTTAATTCTGTGTATTTTTCTGGTTGTAAAACAACTACCAAATCAGGTCATGGGGAGGACGTACAAACTGCGTACAGACAAGCACCCGTAGCCAGGATCAAACCTGGGCCTCTGGCGCTGTAAGCTCTGTAAGGCAGCAACTCTACCGTGGCGCCACTGTGCCACCCCTTTTTAAATCTTATGAGCATATTTGTCTCTACCATCGACTAGGTAGTGGTTTTCCAACTCCTATCACTCTTTGGATGAAAAAATAGATTCAATTCACTTCTTTCTACACTGCAAATAGTGTGTCTCTAATTGTTTAGTGACGAGAACGGTCTTCAGTCCTCAAGTTGCCATCTAATTGATGCTGTGTACAACTCTAGAAATACCTTCCTTGCTATTATTCTCTATGCCACAACAAATGCAGAACAGCTACTCATTTTATTTTCTTGGACATATACTCCAATCTCCCTCTGTTCCTCCATATTGTTCAGTAAACTCCCATTGATTGTATATTCCCTTGTCTTGCAGTACCCCACCAAATGCATCCCCTCACACTAGATTAAAGTACAGTTGTCTTTTGGTTTCTGCCCAGCTCATGATACCATCTGCATCCTCCTGCATTTAAAAAAGATCCATCTTACAGGGAAATACATGGCCACTTTTTGTATGATTTGTAATCTTCTTTTTCATACTGATACATTTAAGCCAGTAATATATAAAATTGCACATATACATCATAGAGATTGAGCCTTCCATTCACAAAAACATTTCCAACCACTAATTCACATTTGGATCGAGTTTGTCACTCTCCTTTGTATCCATTCTACTTCTGTTTTTTTTTTAAAACAGCATGACATTTGGGAATATATCAAGAGGCTTTCTAAAATCCTTGCATCCTGCATAGTTCACTGTCCTCATCTATGTTCAATGGTTATTTCCTCAAAAACTGTAATTGTCAGATTTCCTGAAGTCACTGAGCAATCTGAACATGAAGGCTCTGTGAAGGCTTCTACTTTCCCATGGAATTGACACCAATAATTTGCACGGCACTGGAGTTAAACTAACTGCCCTTAGTTACTCAGTGAATTACTTCCTCACTTTTTAAATAACAATGCAATATAAACTGTGCCCCAATCCTCTGGTGCCAGTTCAGTTGTGAAGGAGCATTGAAAAATTGTGGACAGTGCCTCTCAATTTAATCTCTTGCTTACTTAAACATCCTTAGATATGTTTTGTCAGGGTCTGGTTATCTATTCACTTTTGAAAAAGCAAATTTGTTTTTTAACATTACCATGTTTACTACATTTGATCCCATATCTCCCTCTTGACTCCGAGTACAAGCAATGTCCTCTCATTTGTGAAAACAGCAGCAAAGCATACATTGAGAATTTTATATTATAACCTTCCCCATCACTCATAGTTATCTTCGTAGTCCATGGGCATTCCACATTCATACTCTCACTCTTTTATCATCTTTAGATTTTCCTTGGTTTTACGATCCCAGTATTTCTTCTGTTTCATAGAAACATAGAAAATAGGTGCAGGAGTAGGCCATTTGGCCCTTTAAGCCTGCACCACCATTTAATATGATCATGGCTGATCATCCAACTCAGTATCCTGTACCTGCCTTTACTCCATACCCCCTGACCCCTTTAGCCACAAGAGCCACATCTAACTCCCTCTTAAATATAGCCAATGAACTGGCCTTGACTACATTCTGTGGCAGAGAATTCCAGAGATTCACCACTCTCTGTGCAAAAAAATGTTTTTCTCATCTCAGTCCTAAAAGATTTCCCCTTTATCCTTGAACTATGACCTCTTGTTCTGGACTTCCCCAACATCGGGAACAATCTTCCTGCATCTAGCCTGTCCAACCCCTTAAGAATTTTGTAAGTTTCTATAAGTTCTCCCCTCAATCTTCTAAATTCTAGCGAGTACAAGCCGAGTCTATCCAGTCTTTCTTCATATGAAAGTCCCTCTATGGCAAAAATGTCCTTCCTCAGCTTAGGAGACCAAAACTGTTCACAATAATCCAGGGTTGGTCTCACCAAGCCCCTGTACAACTGCAGTAGAACCTCCCTGCTCCTATATTCAAATCCTTTTGCTATGAATGCTAACATACTATTCGCTTTCTTCACTGCATTACTTCATTCCATTACAAAAAAAAAGTTGCATCTGATAATAATTTTTAACTACTTCCCTGCCATCATTTGGTCACTGATTTATCTTTCCTCTTTGGTTTGAATAGTATTATAAAATGAGCAACTTTCCAGTCTTCTAACCACATTTGTATGTAATTCGATTGTGAACAAGATTTTTTACTATTTCTCCCTTCAGCCACCATAGAAAATTTTTCCATCCACTGCTTAACTTACCAAAGTCAAGGAGAATTCCAGGCATAACCTTTCATCTGTTCCAAAAAAATGAAACAAAACTACTGAGTGCCAGTTAAGGTCCACTTAATTGATGGTGGTTGTTTGCCATCATAACAATTGAGCCATCGAATAATCGCCGCAATAAATCTTGAGAAACTACTTCCCACAGACCTGCTGAAATATATTGGGAAAAACAGTATAAACAGTCACACATACTATTCAAATGAGGAACATACTGTCCATCAAAATCTGTATATAAAGGCAATGAGATTTGAAGACTTTTGCCCTGTGGGTATACATTTCCCTCCATTTATTTTTCCTTCTCTTCTGGTTTATCCATTCATGAGCACCATGGTGAAAACAGTGAGGTTCCTTGCTACACACAGTAGGCACCTGATATCAGGATTAATCCCCAGATTTTTGGAGCTGTGAGGCAGTAGCCCTACTTAGCTGTGCCATTGTGTTGCACCTGCATATTGTTAATTTTTCAGACACATACACATTTTCATTGAACTCCAGTGATTGTGGGACAGCTTTTGTAAATGTAATCAACCACCCACAGCATCAGCTGCAAAACTTGAATCACTATTAGGTTGCCAGAGACCATCAAGAGAACTACTTATTGTATGAGAACCTCATTGTCACTGTCATTTCAATTCAATAGGATTACATCCCCACAATATTGTTATCACTTGAGTGTCTTTGCCATGTCAAGTCTTCTGAGATCTTTTCTGTAGACATGGATATCAAACTATATGGAAATCCAGGTAGACATACTTGTTTGTTTAATAGAATATTTACACCAGGTTGAGATTTGTACAGACAAATGGAACAACACAAGAAGTCTGTATTTCCAATGCTATGACTATTCCTCCCCAGAACAGCAGTCAATTTTGCATTATAAATGAATTATAAATTCAATGGTTACACAAAAAAGCTGGAGAAACTCAGCGGGTGCAGCAGCATCTATGGAGCGAAGGAAATAGGCAACGTTTCGGGCCGAAACCCTTCTTCAGACAAATTCAATGGATTTGAATGGATGTGTTTATTCAAGCATCGGCTAAAATGTTGCAGCTATTCATGGATTTGTTGCTTATGATTTAATGTTTTGTTACAATAAAACTACTATTGAAAATCAGGCAATATCCTTCAAGACTATGGTAAAACAAATGACCCTTTCAATCATTTTGTTACAAATGGGTACAAATTACAGTCTAATATAATTTTGAATATCAGCCTGAAGATCGATGCCGAACGGGAACATTACGTATCCCTTTTCTCCAGATACGCTGCCTGACCCATTGAGTTACTCCAGCATTTTGTGTTTATCTATCCATCAATACTATTACTAAAATGCTCATCTTGACCACTTCCCGTCTGAGTTTTTTTTAATGTGCGCAAAAACAGTAACATATATCACTAGGATTTTTTTGCCACCTTACTCACCGTTCTTCTCTGCTCCAAGTGCACTGAGTTTTGTTCCGATCAGTGAAATATTAGAAAAGTTATGAAGATTTAAAAAATCATGAGATCAGTAGATTGGTCTTCTCACCTGTCAGTCACCATGAAGGTATTGCCCCTTCCGGCACCCGCAGGGAATAAATTCCCGGAGGTGGGGCTGAGACTGTGAGCAGCGTGCTGGCAGAGAGCAGCGTGAGCCGGGAGCTGTTAAGTTGAACCGGAAGCCTCTGAGTGAAGTCAAAGTGGAACCGGGAGTTGCTGTGTGAGGCCGAAAGCTGAAGGTGCGGGGTGAGCAGAGTATGAGCTGCACCTGTTGCGACCACCCTTCCCACACCCCCTTCCCAAACACCCCCCACATCTCCCTTCCCCGACGCTCCCCCTTCACCTCCACCCCCCACTTCACCTACACCCCCACTCCCCCTTCCCCCATCCCCTTCCCAAACCCCTTCCCCCACCCCCCTTCTCCAACCCCCCATTCCCACACCCTTCCTTCCCCCCACCCCCTTCCCCCCCATCCCCCTTCCCCCCCATCCCCCCCCCCCCTTCCCTCACCTGCTCTTCCCCTCAGATTCAGATTCAGATTCAGATCCAATTTTAATTGTCATTGTCAGTGTACAGTACAGAGACAACAAAATGCATTTAGCATCTCCCTTGAAGAGCGACATAGCAAACGATTTGAATAAATAATAATAAGTGTCCGAGGGGGGGGGTGGTGATTGGCAGTCACCGAGGTACGTTGTTTAGTAGAGTGACAGCCGCCGGAAAGAAGCTGTTCCTCGACCTGCTGGTTCGGCAACGGAGAGACCTGTAGCGCCTCCCGGATGGCAGGAGCGTAAACAGTCCATGGTTGGGGTGAGAACAGTCCTTGGCGATGCTGAGCGCCCTCCGCAGACAGCGCCCTCCCTACATCCCCCATCCCCCCCACCCCCTTCCCCCATCCCCCCCCATCCCCCACCCCCTTTTCCCACCCCCTTCCCTCACCTGCTCTTCCCCTACACCCCCCATCCCCCCACCCCCCCCTTCCCCCCACACTCTTGCATTGGGGGAACCAATCCTCCCATGTGACCCAACGGGTCGCACTTAATCTAGTCAGAACAACACCTCATATTTTGCATTGGTACTCTACAACCCAATGGTTTTAACATTCAATTTTGAATTTCAGGTAATCCACATCCCATGACTTGCCGCTCTCTCCCATTTCTGTCCCCCTCCCCATCCTGGTTTCATTCACCAACTAATCATACGTGACCATCATCTTTCCAGCACTGTTTCCATTGTGTCACCACTCACCATCTTCCTGCCTCTCTTCTCACAATTACTATCTCCTCCCCAAATCTTGGTCCATCTGTACGCCTTTTTTTTCTCTTGCCTGCTTCCACCTTTCTCTCACTTCCCTCTGCCTCCCAACTCCATCTCTCTCCTCTCCTACTTGTCATTATCTGCCCATCACCCCTCACCCCTCCTGGGTTCACCTTTCACCTGCCGGCTCCTGCCGCACCCCGTCCCCTCTCCCTTTTCTACTGGCTACCTCCCCTTGCCACTTTCAGTCCCGATGTAGGGTTTTGACCCAAAACGTTAATAATGCCTGATGCAGTAGAGGAGGTATTAACACCAATTCTCCCTGTCCATTAATGGAGTCACTGTCACTCTGATCAGCAGTTGGTCCCAGATTGATCAGCATCTATAACCAGTTTGAATTGGCAACTGGGACCAGAGTCAACCGCAGGAAGAGCTCTTCGGCAACTGACCCAATGGGTCCGCCAAACCCTTCCTCGTCATGTCTGACCACCAGAAGGTGTTAGGTATTTGATTCAGAAAAATTAAGGGGATTAAATAAAACTTAGCTGGAGTGGACCAGCAAGGTTAAACAAAAAGTTGGACTGTGGGAAAGATACTCTGTCTCCATGGTAAGAACATGGTCATTGATGTTGCTGTCCTTGGCACAGGTGGGGTCCATCCACAGCTTCAACCACCCTGCCATTCACACAAACGAAATTCCAGTTTATTTCATATAGAAACATAGAAATTAGGTGCAGGAGCAGGTGCCATTCGGCCCTTCGAGCCATTCAATATGATCATGGCTGATCATCCAACTCAGTATCCCGTACCTGCCTTCTCTCCATACCCTCTGATCCCCTTAGCCACAAGGGCCAGATCTAACTCCCTCTTAAATATAGCCAATGAACTGGCCTCAACTACCCACTGTGGCAGAGAGTTCCAGAGATTCACCACTCTCTGTGTAAAAAAAGTTCTTCTCATCTCGGTTTTAAAGGATTTCCCCGTTATCCTTAAGCTGTGACCCCTTGTCCTGGACTTCCCCAACATCGGGAACAATCTTCCTGCATCTAGCCTGCCCAACCCCTTAAGAATTTTATAAGTTTCTATAAGATCCCCTCTCAATCTCCTAAATTCTAGAGAGTATAAACCAAGTCTATCCAGTCTTTCTTCATAAGACAGTCCTGACATCCCACATGGAATGGATTCTATGGGTCACAATGTACAAGCCAGCCACTGGGTAACAGAGGCACGTGTATAGCTAACATTGTCCTCACTTTTGTGTGTGGTTGCATCAGGTTGTGCTTGGAGCCAAAATATGCTTTGTTACTATGTGATGAGTTTCTGCCTTTTCTTGGTGTTGTGAAGGAATGGCTTGGGTCTAATGTCCCAGTCAATTGGACATGTTGCTCTACCTGTGCTTCATGGAAAAGTTATTTCAGATACACAAAATCCAGCAAACATTGGTCTGTCCAGAATATCTTGCAAATATTGTGGAACAAAAGCACAATGGATTCTGTGTGGTGGTTCCCTTAGCAGACTGTTCACATCATCCGACAATGTGCCTCAACACCAGAACTCACCAACGAACGCTTAGACCCCTCTTGGCTGGTGGTGAGAGGGGGTTCCCTGTCAGAACATTCCTGTGTGGTCAGTATCTCACTCTCAACACGTGCTGTAAGGTGTCTCATCACAGTTCATCACAAACAGCTGTGAAACATAGGACTCTGATTTACGATCTGTTACCAGGAACACAATTCGAGGCGCTACTGTAAGATCATCAACTTGATAAAAGACGGTATTCGATCTTCCCAAAACGTATCGGATCTCCAATAGAACAAGCAGACTATCGGCAAATGCCTCTGGCATATTCCAGGCTGCTGAAATATGTGCTGAGGGACAGACTGATGTTCAGTGCACCCAATGCAAAGGCCTTGTGAGAAGCACTGCAGTCCAGGATCCTTTCGCCACTGAGGGAACAAGTACAATGCAGAATCCTCTCTACACCTCTTTGTAATATCCCAAGAAGCCGCATGTGTAGAAACATCATCATGTATATAAAATGTTTGAACACTACCAATGCATTACTTTTAACTATGAATATATAGACTGAACAACACTATGAATGTAAAGACACTCAGGCACTGTGTTTTTGTTCTTGTATATAGTTGTTGTGAATGATAGTTTTAGTTTAGTATAGATATACAGCGCAGAAACAGGCGCTTCGGCTCACCGAGTCCGCATCGACCAGCGATCCCCGCACATTAACACTATCCTGCACGCAATTGGGACAATTTACACATGCACCAAGCCAATTAACTTACAGATCTGTACAACTTTGGAGTGTGGGAGGAAACCAAAGATCTTGGAGAAAATTCACTTGGTCACAGCGAGCACTTACAAATACTGAACAGACCGCACCAGTACTCGGGATCAATCCTTTGACTGCAAGCACAGTACTCGGGATCAATCCTGCACTGCAATCCTGCAATCCTGCACTGCAAGCACAGTAAAAGGCAGCAACTCTACTGCTGTGCCACTGTGATGTTGATCATTTAAATTATTTTTAAATCATTCCATCCACAGATTATTCTTGACTCACCAAGTTCCTTCAGGTGTGGCAGAGGTTCACCTGCACCTCCTCCAACCTCATCCATTGCATCCGCTGCTCTAGGTGTCTGCTGATCTACATCGGTGAGACCAAGCGTAGGCTTGGCGACCGTTTTGCCCAACACCTCCGCTCAGTTCGCAATAACCAACCTGATCTCCCGGTGGCTCAGCTCTTCAACTACCCCTCCCATTCTGAATCCGACCTTTCTGTCCTGGGCCTCCTCCATGGCCAGAGTGAGGCTCACCATAAATTGGAGGAGCAGCACCACACATTTCGCTTGGGCAGTTTACACCCCAGCGGTATGAACATTGACTTCTCCAATTTCAGGTAGTCCCTGCTTTCTCCTCCCCTTCCCAGCTCTCCCTCAGCCCACTGTCTCCACATCTTCCTTTCTTCTTCCCCCCCCCCCCTACCCTCACATCAGTCTGAAGAAGAGTCTTGACCCGAAACGTCGCCTATTTACTTCGCTCCATAGATGCCGCCTCACCCGCTGAGTTTCTCCAGCATTTATGTCTATCTTCGATTTTTCATCATCTGCAGTTCCTCCTTAAACAAAGAGTTCCTCCAGTACCTTGTTTCTTGATCAAACATACAGCTATTGGAGCCTTTCCTCGCAGCTGGAAAGCAAATGGTTGGAAATTCCTCATAAGGTGATAAGGAATAGGAGTAGAATTGGGCCATTCTGCCCATCAAGTCTACTCCACCATTAAATCATGGCTGATCTATGTCTCCCTCCTAACCCCACTCTCATGCCTTTGCTCCATAACCTCTCACACCCATATAAATCAAGAATTCCTGTTGAAAAAAATCCCTAGATTTTGTGGCATAGAAAGAAATAAAATTTGTAAAGTTATGAACAAAACTATGTATTTCCCACACATTGCCACTATTTTCTGTAAGGTGCCAACTTTTTACGAAACTGGATTGTATCAACCATTTGATGTATGAGAAGAATAAGAGAATATTTTACAGGAACCATATAACCATATAACAATTACAGCACGGAAATAGACCATCTCGACCCTTCTAGTCCGTGCCGAACACAGGAATACATGAGCATTATTTTAGACGTTAGAATACCACCCAAAATATACGTGTAAAAGATAGAATTGCCGTGATAACCGGGATATTCTTCAATCTATAAGTGTAAAAAGGACATTCTGCATTTCTAAAATGTACTGTACATTTAATTCATATACCTGTGCAATGTAACAGATATGAATAATAGATTATAATAATATTGAAATTTCAAGTCAGTTAATTGCTGCCAGAATATGCATTCTTTGACATATATCAGTATTGATCAGCATCAGCAGGAAGTGAAAGAATGCAGTGCGGGTTTAATAACTGGATGTTGAATATAGAATAAGACAACAGAGTACCTATCTGTCCATTAACTGAATATCCAATGATTATTGAAGGTACTACTATGTTTTACAAACTATATTCTACTTTTCATAAAGCATAATTTTACTAAACTCTCCTTTTGCAGTTTCTCTGTTCAGGATCCAGGAAAGGCTAATGCCCCTGTTCCACTTAGGAAACCTGAACGTAAACCTCTGGTGACTTTGCGCCCCCACCCAAGGTTTCCGTGCGGTTCCCGGAGGTTTCTGTCAGTCTCCCTACCTGCTTCCACTACCTGCAACCTCCGGCAACCACCTGCAACCTCCGGAAACTGCACAGAAACCTTGGGTGGGGCACAAAGTCTCCAGTGGTTTCCGTTCAGATTTCCTAAGTGGGACAGGGGCATAAGTTTAAATAAGCAAGTTGTTAGATCCACCTCCCATGGCAGGTTGGGCTTTGGAAAATGTTTTCAATTTCAGTCATAATTCTCCACAAATAATTGATCGCATTTTCATGAGTGTGTTTGAAATGATGGAATGGGATTTCAATTCTCTCCATAATGTGAAGTGATCTGGCTGGTTCACATTTTCTTGAGTGATTATCCTCTAATTCAAAGCGCTTCAGAGCAGATATTAAGCTTTAAATTTGCAGATTCATTTTTGCCTCCAGCGTTTCAGGGAAGCTTCAATGGCATGATTCAATAGAATTTAAAAAAAATTAAGAATGTCCTTTAAAATTTGACGTTGGCCAATATACATGGTAAAAAGAAAACGCTGCTCCGGGGGATCACAGCATTTAAGAACATATTCTATCTGTGATTTTAGTATTATAAAGAGTTTGATTGCAACAGATTCATGGCCATAGTGAAATGGAGTTCATCAGAATCCAAAGAGAGGTACAATGCATTACTTCGTGGAGCTCATGTTTTTTTTGTCATTCTTTTTTTTCCAATATGCTCGTTGATTAATGACTCTTCGATATATATATTTTTTTCCATTTTTAACACCTTGAAATTGCCTGCCATGACCTTAAGTCAAGAGTCTCTACATTTCTTCAAGTGGCTTCTCGAAAATTCTTTTCAGAAGCGGGCTTCGGAATTAACTAAATGCCTGGAAATATTTTAATTGTCACTTCATGATATTGACCAAATGGAGTGAAAATCATATCCTCTTGGAATTTGCTGTATTTACCATCTTCAAGCTCTGAAAATAACCTGTGAAGGAAGGGCGCTGGTTTAAACCGAAGATAGACACAAAACGCTGGAGTAACTCAGCAGGGCAGGCAGCATCTCTGGAGAGAAGGAATGGGTGACGTTTCAGGTCGAGACCCTTCTTCAGTCCTTCTCTCCAGAAATGCTGCCTGCCTCGCTGAGTTACTCCAGCTGTTTGTGTCTATCTTCTAAGAGTAAGATATTGCCGTTTTATTGCTGCCCACGAGGTTGTTCCAATACATCCTTGAGGCCTCTTTATTACAGGAGAAGGAAGCATGAAAATAAAATATAAAACAGCTATTACATTAATATAAATGCTTACTTGTTACATGAAACAGATGATTATGGGAAGTACTTGAATTCCACAACGAGGAACAGCTACTTTCATAATACCATCAGGTTCTTGGATGAACCCAAACAACCCTAATCTTACCACAACAATGGAACACTGAACTGGACATATTTTTCCTGTCTTGTTTCTTGCAGTTGTTTTTTTCTTTTTACTGTCTTTTAGATTCCTATAATTCTCGGTGTACTTTATGTTGTTGAGCGTTTGTGTGCTTGTGCTGCTGTTGCAAGCAAGAACTTCATTGTACATATGCATGTACTTGGGCACATGGCAATAAACTCAACTCGACTTGACTAGACCTCCAAATAAGGTAAGGGATGTAACATTGAAACATATTGAAAATCATGCTGATTATGTTTTAATTAGAGTAGGAATAGTGCATGTTCCCATATTTCAACATCTGAAAGAAGAATATCTAATGTGGGAGGTGGGCAGCAGATATGGGGCATCGTGAATTCGAAGTATACACTGAACCTTTGAACTCCTGCTTGGCGGGATCTGCCTACGATCTCTTTGCCAGAACAGCACTCAGACTGAAAATGTCATCCAAGTCTCTGTCTCAAAACAACGACCATCTGTTCCATTATCTACGGTGAAGAATTATCCTGCAGCGTTTTATGTCCACAAAAGGCAAACAGTAAATCGGTGTGAATTTATAAGTAGGCGTTTTTTTCCCCATTTCCATTCATGGCCATTTAATTCCCCACTTGACCTCTCATTGTTCAAGTTGTAGGTTTTAACATAGATCATATCAATTGTCGGGAAGTTATTGGAGAGGATTCTTTAGGACAGGATTTGCATGTTGGGGTATCCAATGTAAGGAGGAGGTATATGGTAGATGGTGAGTCCCTTCATAGCATTGATATGCAGGAGCATTTGGGATACAGATCCATATCTCTAAGAAAGTGGCAATGCAATTAGCTACAATGGTAAAGTATGCTTGTCTTTACAGGTTGGGGCATTGTGTATAAGAGTCAGACCCTTTGAGTGCTGAGTATAACTTTATCTCTCAATAAGGACAGACAAGTTAAGAAAAAAGTAATATATTAGGAAGGAATTGAAGGAGAAAGAAGAAAGCAAAATTATACACAATGCAACTCCATAAGACTTTGGTCAGTTTGCATTTGGAGTAATGAATGCAGTTCTGGTAGTCCCGTTACTGGAAGGATGTGGATGATACAAAGAGGGTCTAGAAGAGGTTTACCAGAATGCTGCCAGGGTTAGGAGAGGTTAGACAAACTTAGATTTACTTTTTTCTGCAATGGCAGAGGTTGAGGGGAGACGTGACAGAATTGTACAAGATCATAAGAGGCATAGATAGGATAGAGAGTCAGAATCTTTTTTCTGAAAGGTCAAATACTGGAGAGTCTTTCTTCAAAATTTAAAAGAGATGTGCCAGTCCAGTTTTTGATATAGAGAGTGGTGGCTGCCTGAAGCAAACTACCAGGGCAGTGGTGGAAGCAGAAAACATAGTGGTGGTTAAGGATCTTACAGATAGACACAGAAAATGCAGGGAATGAAGAGATAAATGTGCATTGAGAGGGGATTCTTTTCATTTGTATTTATGTTTGGCATAGACATTGAGGGCCGAAGTCTCTGGAATTCTCTGCCACAGAAGGTAGTTGAGGCCAGTTCATTGGCTATATTTAAGAGGGAGTTAGATGTGGCCCTTGTGGCTAAAGGGATCAGTGGGTATGGAGAGAAGGCAGGTACAGGATACTGAGTTGGATGATCAGCCATGATCATATTGAATGGCAGTGCAGGCTCGAAGGGCTGAATGGCCTACTCCTGCACCTATTTTCTATGTTTCTATGTAAGTGCCTGTTTCTTGCACTGCACTGTTCAATGTTCTCAGTTCTACATTCTAACCTCAATTTCATATGTTTCAATGAAGTCCCTACTTACTTTTACAAGCTCCAGTAAAGAGAGGATAAGCCTGTTCAATTTCTTACTATATACCTGTTCCAGGCATTAGATTTCATGAATTTTCTCTGAACTGCTTGCAACATGTTCACTTTCTTCTTTAAATAAGGAAACCAATGCTACCTGAAGTTCTCCAGGTGTGGTCTCAATAGTACACAATTTTCCTGAAGTAAAAGCTTTTGACTTTTGTATTCCAATTCCCTTTGCAATAAACAATAACATTCTGTTAGCTTTCTTAATTAAACTGCACCTGTGTACTAATCTTTTGTGAATCATATCAAAGAAAATCCAGATCCCTTTGCATCTTTGAGATTCACCTTCCAGATTACTGCTTAGTTTTAACTTTTTTCTTGTCAAGATTTGCAAGTTTATGTTTTCCCACATGATCCTTTCTAGCATTGGCTGTATGTCAATTATGTTTTACGAAAACTTGCCCATTTTTAATGGCTATAGAATTTGACGGCTAACTTTAAAACTCCGCAGCAGTTTTGAACCAAACTTTTGCATTTAAGTCAATACCGTCATATTGAGAGGAAATAGTGAAGATGGGATTACAAATATGTCCGGGACACTACACTTGTAAAACATTAGGCTTGTTGACGGAAAAACCAGATCAATTTCTTAAGACATGGACACCCTTTAGTGATTTTTTACAACAATAGTATGGTGGAACACAAATTAAAATTTAAATCCGATGCTACGTTGGGTGAGGGGGGGGGAAGGGGGAGGGGCAAGGTATATCTCCATCTTTTCTTATTCCTCTTTCTCTCTGCTTTGGTAGGCCAGGGGTCTTTATCTCGTTCTTTTTTGTTCTATCCCTTCATTTTTTCCTTTCTACTTTTCTTGCTTTCTCTTCGTTTCCTTTTTTCCTTTTGTTTAAAATATAGGTTATAAGGTTAAAAATGAAGCTGTACAATAATTGTATAATTGTAGATGTCGAACGTTTTATCCTTGTACAATTGCTTCGAATAAAATTAAAAATAAATAAATAATAATTTAAAAAATATATATATATTGAGAGGAAATAGGAAAGAATGAAGGAGCCTGAAAACTAGAAATGAGGGAAATGTGTCAACTGAAGATGGGATAAGGTGCAACTATAAGAGAACGTTAATTAAAATTGAATATGATATGGGAATAGAAATAGGAAAACAAAGAGCAGGTAAATGAACTTAATGTGGATCAAATGGAAAAAACCCAAGTAACTTGTAAGTAAGCAGCTGAGAGGAGGAGCAGTGCGGGAGTGTCCATAGTGTATTTGAGTGACTTCTATGTAGTGATGAATTAAAGCAAGACCACCATTGGGAGAGTAGTCGTACGTTGAGGTACAAGTGCTTGTATGAGGTAACTGTGGATGCGTTGATACGTGAGGTTAAGTGCTATGTCTGAGGGTAATTACAGAGGCTGTGACTTATGAGGCTTCAGCAAGGAGGCTGATCAGAGATTGGCATAGGGTATGTAGAGGATTCTAAGCAGGATAAGGTAAGGACTATGTTTCATTATGTGACTCTTCCTTGGTCTTGGTGCAACTCTGGAGGGTCTAAACTGGATTGGTTCGGGGACAGATCAAATGTAATAGTGAGGCAGGTGGGAGGCTGCACTCTGTACCTTTCCCTTTGCTCTATCTATTGTACTTGAGTGTGAACGTGTTGTACCTATGTATCGTATATCTTACCTATTTGGATTGCAACCAAAACAAGGCTTTTCATTGTACCTCAGAACATGTGATAATGAGAAACCTAAACTAATAGTGTTGTCATAGTAGGCAGTCTAAACTGGGATTGCCATAATACCAAGGGCTTAGATGTAGGGGTATATGTTGAGTATGCTAAGGAAAGTTTCCTCAGGCAATATGTAAAGGGCCATTCAAGGGAGAAGGCAAAGCTTGACCTACTCTTTGGGAATTAGCTTGGGAAATCGACTGTGGTGTCACTGGGCGAGCATTTTGGGACAAGAAACCATAGTTGTATTAGTTTTTAAATAGTTATGGATGAACAAGGGGCTGGTCCACAAGTTAAGGTTTTAAATTGGAGCAAGGCTATCTTTGATAATATTAGAGTTGATGTGGACAAGCTTTTCCCTTTGAGAATAGGGAAGATTCAAACAAGCGGACATGACTTCAGAATTAAGGGACAGAAGTTTAGGGGTAATATGAGGGGGAACTTCTTTACGCAGAGACTGGTAGCGGTGTGGAATGAGCTCCCAGTGGAAGTGGTGGAGGCAGGTTCATTGGTATCATTTAAAAATAAATTGGATAGGCATATGGATGAGAAGGGAATGGAGGGTTATGGTATGAGTGCAGGCAGGTGGGACTAAGGGGAAACAAATTTGTTCGGCATGGACTTGTAGGGCCGAGATGGCCTGTTTCCGTGCTGTAATTGTTATATGGTTATTAGACAGGAGCTTGCAAAAGTTGATTGGTGTTCCTGGACATGGGTCGTCCAGAAAGTAGGATGCTTTTAAAAATGTGACACTGGGACTTCAAGGTATAACCATATAACCATATAACGGGGCCCGGAGCTGGGGCAGCGGCCTGGAGCTGGAGCAGCGGCCCGGAGCGGAGACGGCGGGACCTGGAGCAGCGACTGCGGGACCAGAAGCTGGGGCGGTGGCCTGGAGCTGGGGCAGCGGCCCGGTGCGGAGACTGCAGGACCTGGAGCTGGGGCGGCGACCTGGAGCTGGGGCATCGGCCTGGAGCTGGGGCAGCGGCCCGGTGCGGAGACTGCAGGACCTGGAGCTGGGGCGGCGACCTGGAGCTGGGGCAGCGACCTGGAGCTGGGGCATCGGCCTGGAGCTGGGGCAGCGGCCCGGTGCGGAGACTGCGGGACCTGGAGCAGGGCCGGCAACCTGGAGCTGGGGCGGCAGCCCGGAGCTGATGCTGTGGCGGGCCGTCTCGGAGCGGGGATGGCGTTCCGGCTATCGGCAGCGGCGACATCACCACGGAGGTCCGCTGGACTGGAGAGCGGCATCTCCGGCCTGGATCGACCGCCTCAGCGCAGAGGGAGAACAAGGAGGGAAGAGATGGAAACTAAGACTTTGCCTCCATCACAGTGAGGATGTGCTTGGTGAACTCACTGTGGTGGATGTTTAATTGGTGTTTATTGTATGTTTTGTTATTATTGATTCTGTGTATGACTGCAGGCAACATAGTTTCGTTCAGAACTTAAGGTCTGAATGACAATAAAGGATCTATCTATCTAACCATATAACAATTACAGCACGGAAACAGGCCATCTCGACCCTTCTAGTCCGTGCCGAACACATAATCTCCCCTAGTCCCATATACCTGCGCTCAGACCATAACCGTCCATTCCCTTCCCGCCCATATAACTATCCAATTTATTTTTAAATGATAAAAACGTACCTGCCTCCACCACCTTCACTGGAAGCTCATTCCACACAGCCACCACTCTCTGAGTAAAGAAGTTCCCCCTCATGTTACCCCTAAGCTTCAGTCCCTTAATTTTCAAGTCATGTCCCCTTGTTTGAATCTTCCCTACTCTCAGTGGGAAAAGCTTTTCCACGTCAACTCTGTCTATCCCTCTCATCATTTTAAAGATCTCTATCAAGTCCCCCCTTAACCTTCTGCGCTCCAAAGAATAAAGCCCTAACTTGTTCAACCTTTCGCTGTAACTTAGTTGCTGAAACCCAGGCAACATTCTAGTAAACCTCCTCTGTACTCTCTCTATTTTGTTGACATCCTTCCTATAATTAGGCGACCAAAATTGTACACCATACTCCAGAATTGGCCTCACCAATGCCTTGTACAATTTTAACATTACATCCCAACTCCTATACTCAATGCTCTGATTTATAAAGGCCAGTACACCAAAAGCTTTCTTTACCACCCTATCTACATGAGATTCCACTTTCAGGGAACTGTGCACAGTTATTCCCAGATCCATCTATTCACCTACATTCTTCAATTCCCTACCATTTACCATGTACGTCCTATTTTGATTTGTCCTGCCAAGATGTAGCACCTCACACTTATCAGCATTAAACTACATCTGCCATCTTTCAGCCCACTCTTCCAACCGGCATAAATCTCTCTGTAGACTTTGAACCTGTACTTCATTACCCGCAACCCCCCCTATCTTAGTATCATCTGCATACTTGCTAATCCAATTTACCACACCATCATCCAGATCATTGATGTACATGACAAACAACAGTGGACCCAACACAGATCCCTGTGGCACCCCACTCGTCACTGGCCTCCAACCTGACAAACAACCATCCACCATTACTCTGGTATGAATGTTCCTATTAAAGTAAAAGACAAGGCAGGTGGGAATGGTTAGCTATTGAGGCTCTGATCAGGCAGTAGGAGGTACCTGTCAGGTACCTGTCGGGGGTCAATACATAGGAAACTTGGGAACGTTAATGGAAATGTTGTGAAGAGAGTCCAAATTACAGGTGCTGGATGAGGGAATAATGTGGGGAAACTTGATATTGGAAATCTGGGCATGAAAAATAAATGAAAACAAAGGATGCTATCTGAAAGGTGAGAGATTGAAGATCTCAGAGATGCAAAGGGATTTGAATGTTATAGGATACGATTCACAAATGATTAGTACACAGATGCAGTTTAATTAGGAAAGCTAACAGAATGTTATTGTTTATTGCAAGGGGAATTGAATGCACAATAGAGAGGTTATGGTTCAGTGAATTAGGGCATTGGTGAGACCATACCTGGAGAACTGCGTGCAATGTTAATCTTCTTATTTAAGGAAGAATGTAAATATGTTGGAACAGTTTGAAGAACGTTTACAAGACTAATACCAGGAATAGGTAGGTTGTCTTACGTTGAAAAGACTTTTCCTTTCTCGATTGGAGTGTAGAAAAGAAAGAAGGGACTTCATTGAAACGTATGAAATCTTGAAGGGCCCTGGTGGAGTGGTCATGGAGAGGTTAGTACATAGACCGCAAAACAGAAAAGCATTGGAATCACTATATTCCCTGCATTTTCATGTGCCATCTATAAGTCTCAAGGACCAGTAACCTATGTGATTCCACCACCGTGACTGGGAGTGCTTTCCAAGCATTCACCACTCTGTGTAAAATATTTGCCTCCCCCTCCCACCTTCACCCCCTCCCTACTTTGACTTTCCTTCCCTCACCTTAAAGGTATTAGCTCGTATTTGACATTTCAAATCTAGGGAAAACATTCTGATTTCTCCTCTAACTAATGCCTGCATAATTTTACAAACGTCCGGAGTCATAGAGTTATAGAGTCACAGAGTCTTGCAGTGTGGAAACAGGCCCTTTGGCCAACTTCCCCACACTGGCCAACATGTCCCATCTACACTCATCCCACCTGCATGAGTTTGGCCCATATCCCTCTTAACCTATTCTATCCATGCACCTGTCCAAATGGTTTTTAAATGTTGCAAAATTACCTACCTCAACTACCTCCCCCGGCAGCTTGTTCCATGCACCCTCTACCCTTTGTATGAAAAGTTATCCCTCAGATACCTATTAAATCTTTCCCCCCTCACCTTAAACTTATGTCCTCTGGTTCTTGATTCCCCTATTCTACAAAACCTCCCCTCAGCCTCCAATGTTCCAGGTAGAACTATGCAAGTTTGTTCAACCATCTTTATAGTTTATACCCTCCAATCCAGGCAGCAAACTGGGGAATATTTTTTGGACACTCACCAACGTCATCACATTCTTCCTATCATGTGGTCTAGATTGCACACAATACTTCAAATGTGTCCGAACAAAAAGTTTTTATAGCTATAAACGTGGCTTCCTGTCCTATAATCAATGTGGTGACCTATGATGGCCAGCATAACATATGCCTTCTTTATAACTCTATATAACTTTATATCTACTTGTGCAGCCACCTTCAGAGGATTACCGGTTTTGGGTTTGCAGAACCAGGGGCCACAGTTTTCCACAACCAGTGGCCACAGTTTCCAGAACCAGGGGCCACAGTTTAAGAATAAGGAGTAAGCCATTTAGAACAGAAAAGAGGAAACACTTTTTCTCACAGAGTGGTGTCTATGGAATTCTCTGCCTCAAAGGACGGTGGAGGCAGGTTCTCTGAATGCTTTCAAGAGAGAGCTAGATAGGGCTCTTAAAATTAGTAGAATCAGAGGATATGGGGAGAAGGCAGGAACGGGGTACTGTTTGGGGATGATCAGCCATGATCACATTGAATGGCGGTGCTGGCTCGAAGGGCCGAATGGCCTACTCCTGCACCTATTGTCTACTGTCTATTGACCCTGTGATTTCTCTGTGCATCAATGCTGTTAATGCTCCTACCATTAAATGTATAGTTTCCCCTTACATTTGACCTCCCAAACTTCAACACTTCACAGTTGTCCGGTTTAAATTCCATCTCCCATTTCTTCACCCAGACCGATAATCACCCTATGACCACATGTATCCTTTGATAACCTTCCTCACTATCTGTAACTCCAGCAATTTTTGTGTTGCATGGAAAAATTTGAACCTGCTCATCTACATTTTTGTCCAAGTTGTTCATAGATATTCGAACAGCAGAACAACAATAGGTCACTGCACTGATCCCAGTATGGAGAACGGTCTCAACCCGAAACGTCACCCATTCCTTCTCTCCAGAGATGCTGCCTTTCCAGCCGAGTTACTCCAGCTTTTTGTGCCTATCTTCTGATCCGTGGAGAACTCTACTGCTCACAGATTTTCAGCAAGAATTACATCCTTCCAAGAGAGTCAAGAGTCAATTTAATTGTCATTTGGACCCCTTGAGGTCCAAATGAAATGCCGTTTCTGCAGCCATACATTACAAACAAATAGACCCAAGACACAACATAATTTACATAAAAATCCATCACATCGCTGTGATGGAAGGACAAAAAAAACTTATCTCTCCACTGCACTCTCCCCCCCCCCCCGATGTCAGAGTCAAAGTCAAAGCCCCCGGCTGGCGATGGCGATTGTCCCGCGGCCATTAAAGCCACGCCGGGTGATGCAAGGCCGCACACCGGGTCTTGATGTTGGAGCCCCCGGCGTGCGCTCGCAGAGTCCCGAGGCCATTCCAAGCCGCGCGGGGCAGTGATGTTAGGATCGCTCAGTAGCTCTTCAACCCCGCAACTCGGGCGGGAGAAGTCGCCGTTGCAGGAGCCCTGAAAAGCGGTCTCCCTCCAGGGACCCGCGGGCTCCCGGTGCCGCCGTCCGCAGACCCGCAGTTGCAGCCTCCGAATTAGCAGCAGCAGCAGCAGCAGCAGCAGCAGCAGCAGCAGCAGCGCTCCACCACCGCTCCACCCGCTCTGGACTCGGCCAGCTCCGCGACGGTGAGGTGAGTCGGCACCAGAGTCCCCGGTCTTCTTCTGTTGGAGGCCGCTCCTCATTGCAGCCCCAACGACAACGGAGACCCGACAAGAAAAGGTCGGGTCTCCCGTGCAGGGAGAGATTTAAAAGTTGCCCCCTCCCTCCGACCCCCCCCACCCCCCCCCCCCCCCCACACACACCCCAACAAAAAATAACAAAAACTACATATAAACATAGACAAAAAATAATAAAACCGCGGACGGGCTGCAGAGGCCGCTGCTGACGAGAGTCGCGCCGCCTACTACTGTTTCCACCACTACTTTCTGTTTCTGGGGATCGTGCATTTACTCCAGCTTATATATTTGTTAATTTCACAATGCAGTTGGTAAGCCAAACCTGTGCAGCCTGCTCATTTACTATGATAGCTGAAGTCAATGCTAATCAAACGACTGGAGGAACTTAAAGGGTCAGGCAGTGGAGAGAAATGAACAGTCGACAGTTCTGATCAAGGCCTTTCATCTGGACTAGGTGAAATGGTTGAGACCTGAAACATTGGCTGTCCATTTTCCTCCACAGATGCTGCCTGAGCCCCAACAGCAATTTGTTTTGTGCTCCAGATTCCAGCAATGGTAGCTTCTTGTTTCTCTTAATCACACTGTTTACTGGATGATTTCCTCAGTAGAGGTCTTAGTTTTGAGCTTTTAGACTGTGATACGCATAACCAGACTGTCCCTGGAAATCATATATGTTGGCATTATAGACTTTCTATTAACTGACACTAAAAAAATGACAGTTCATTGAAGACTAGATTCCAGAATCACAGATAGCTGCTTTGTAGATCATGATGGATGAGATGAAAGGAGAGAGGTCCTGGGCTCAAGAAGTTTGTAAAGTGCAGACAATGAAGACAGTAAAAGGAGATATTTAGATTCAGATTCAGATTCAGATTCAACTTTAATTGTCATTGTCAGTGTACAGTACATAGAAACATAGAAAATAGGTGCAGGAGTAGGCCGTTCGGCCCTTCGAGCATGCACCACCTTGGCTGATCATCCAACTCAGTATCCTGTACCTGCCTTCTCTCCATACCCCCTGATCCCTTTAGCCACAAGTACAGAGACAACAAAATGCAGTATGTATGGAGGTCAAAGCCAAGCATCAAACACACTGACCAGCAATGCAATCCATTAGTAGGTTAAAATATCTAAAACACACACACACACAAAACACACACACAAAGATTCACGTGCCATAGACACCTTATAGGAACAGTGACCACAGATATCCTATAGAACCAGTAGTTGAGGCCAGTTCATTGGCTATTTTTAAGAGGGAGTTAGATGTGGCCCTTGTGGCTAAAAGGATCAGGGGGTATGGAGAGAAGGCAGGTACGGGATACTGAGTTGGATGATCAGCCATGATCATATCGAATGGCGGTGCAGGCTCGAAGGGCCGAATGGCCTGCACCTATTTTCTATGTTTCTATGGTTCTGTTTCAGACACTGGCCAATACGCCCTGCACTTGTCTATTAAGAGTCTTTAAATTATTTATATCTTCTTATGGTTGAAGCACTTACATGCACTCTGGCAAACTTCACATGTTGCACACATTACTAGATATTCAATCCTGACCAAACGTGTGTAACACTAACATGCTTCTTTTATGGGAATACTTAACACAGGAGGGAAATAATACTTAAATGGGAAGGCACAACAAATTGTGTTTCTACAGTGGTGGTGGTGCAGCGGTAGAGTTGCTGCCTCACAGCGAATGTGGCGCTGGAGACTCGTGTTCGATCCTGACTACGGGTGCTGTCTGTACTGAATTTGTACGTTCTCCCTATGATGCATGCGTTTTGTCCGAGATCTTCGGTTTCCTCCCGCACTCCAAAGACATACAGGTTTTTACGTTAATTGGCTTGGGAAATGTAAAAATTGTCTCTAGAGTTTGTAGAATTGTGTTAATATGCGGGGATCACTGGTCGGCGCGGACCCGGTGGGCCGAAGGGCTTGTTTCGGCGCTGTATCTCTAATCTAATATTTCTGGAGCAATAAGGATGCAGTAATTATTTAGAAGACAATATTCCCCTAAGTATTGTAATTTATATTCTCCCTCTAGTGGCTGAATGATGTCAGAAAGTAAAATGGTTTTGCAGAGAACCATGTTAAATCTGACATATTGTGAGTTTTTATGTTTGACATATATAGACTTCTGTTATGATAGTTTGTCATGCAATGAAAGAAGATTTGTACAATTGAGAATCAAAACTCGCAGGTACTGGAATCTGAATTAAAAAGAGAAAGTGCTCTAAATGTTCAGCAGTTCCGGCAGCATCTGCAGAGAGAAATGGTTAATGGTTCAGGTCAGTGACCAATTATCACACCCCAAGAGTTAATGAAAAAAAAATCACTGGTGTTTCAGCCTCTTCATCTTATTCTCCATTTTTTTTGTCTACAGTTTCCTAACCAACTAGATGTATTTTTCTGAATTACCTTTGTCTCTGAATTTTAGAACAGTACAACAGAAGAACAGGCCCTTTGGAATACATTTCCCATGCTGGACGTAATGCCAAGACCATCTCTTATCTACATGCATATATTCCATATACCTCCATTCTCTGCATATCCACATGCCGATCCAAAAGCCTCATAATTGCCACTATCGTATCTGCTAAACCACCACCCCCCGCAACATATTCCAGGCACTCCCCACCGTCTGTGTTAGAAAAGTTGCCCCACGCATCTCCTTTAAACTTTGCCCCTTCCACCTGTATTTGATTTTTCCATCCTGGGAAAAGATTCTGACTGTATACCCTATCTAAGCCTCTTATAATTGTAAATACTCCTATCATACTTCCCTGCAACCTCTAGTGTTCCAGATAAAACAACCCAAGTCATTTTCTTTCCACCTTGCCCTTTCTTTCTTCCATTCTTTTGTTATAGTTTAAATATTGTGCTGGATCAAGCACAATTGTTGTTAGTTATTTAGTTTACTTTAGTTTCATTTAGAGATACAGCATGGAAACAGGCCCTTCAGCCCACCTTGTGTTCTCGCATTGTTAATAATTAATTAAACAGCCGTTTTATGTGAAAATGTATTTTATTTTGATCATCAGAGTGATTTGAAAACAGTGAAAAGGTTTCTGACAGTAGCTCATCCACTCTCATTAATATTCATTCTCCAAAAGCAGCACCCCACTGCTGCAGTGCATTCAATCAATTAAAAATATATTTTTTTTTGCATAATTTATTGTAGCTATTTTTGTATAATTTTATTAAAAATAAATGTAGGTTGTTTTATTTTTTCTTTTCTGTGAATTTTTTTACTATTTAATACTTTTTTTATGATTTGGCTTCTAACCTCATATTTATCCATTTGTATGTTTATTTTACATTGTCCATTTTAGAATGTGGAACAGAAGAATACAGTACAGGACAGGCCCTTCAGCACACAGCGCATGCACCAAAGATGGTACCAACTAAACTAATCTCATCTACACATGATACATACCTCACCATTCCTTGCAAATCCATGTGCCTATTGAGAAGCTTCTTAATCGCCCCTATTGTATCTGCCTTCTCCACCACCCCTGGCAGTGCGTGGTAGTCACCCAATGCTGTCTGTGTAAAAAAACGTGCCTGCACATCTTTTCAATTTTCCCTTCTCATCTTAAAGCTGCAAACTCCAATCTTTGACATTTCCACCCTGATTGCCCATCCGATCTATATCTTTCATAATTGTATATTCTATTCAGGTGACCCGCAACCTTCAGTATTCCAGAGAAAGCAATCTAAGTCTGTACAGCCTCTCCGTATAGCCAATACAGGTACCTACTTCAGACAGCATTCTGGTAAAACACTTCTGCACCTTCTCCAAAGCCTTCACATCCTTCTGGTAATAGGGTGACCAGAACTGCTCCAATAACCCAAATGCATCCTTATCGATGTCCTATAGAGCTGCACCATGTTTTATTTCTCTAGTGTTTTTTTCCTTCTCCTTCAATTCTTCCTTAATACTTGACTCATTTTTTCTAACATGTTTGCCTATCATTATAGAGATGTTGAGTCATACAGCATGGAAACAGGCCATTCAGCTGACCAGTGGGAACCCACCCATGTTAATCCTAAATTCAAACACTTGTGCGAATGGTCTTCTATGCCAATGCATTTTAAGTGCATGCGCCACCACATTCAAGAACGACTTCTTCCACACTGTCATCAGATATTAGAATTGATATCTTATATGTCAGGTATGAACTCCCAGCCTTCCAATCTACCTCTTTACAACCTTTGCACTTTTAAGACAATCATTGATTTTAACAGTACATTCTGTATTCTGTTAATTGTCTCTTTTGTTCTTCCTGATGTACTCATGTATAATGTGGTTTAACTGGATAGCACACAAAATATATATTTTTCTTTGTATCTTGCTACACGTGACAATAATAATAATAAACCAATACCAATACCAATGCTTGCCGAATACAATCAGTGACTCTACTTCCACCACATTAGGTTTGTAGTTGCCAGGATCGTCCTTGCTCTTCTTAAAGCAGGCAATCATATTTGCCAGCTGCCATATGTGGCCAGTGTAGATCTGAATATTTCTTAGTTCTTTTCTTTGGATTAAAATCAACACAATTTAGCTTTGTATTCCCCTCATGTGCATTTACCTTATTGGACTTCTTTATTGGAGACCCTTGGAATATCTTCTATCATACTTTACTAGACTTTATCTTGGTTGTCCCCTATATCCTGTATCTCTACACTGTAGGCAGCTTAATTGTCATAATGTCTTTTCGTTGACTGTATAGCACACAACAAAAAAGCTTTTCATTGTAGCTCGATTCACGGGACAATAATAAATTAAACTAAACTAAAATTCTAATTAACATTTTAGTTCAAGTTCAAGTTCAAGTGAGTTTGTTGTCAAGTGTCCCTGATAGGACAATGAAATTCTTGCTTTGCTTCAGCCCACAGAACATAGTAGGCATTTATTACAAAACAGATCAATGTCTCCATATACTGTAATATAAATATATACACACATGAATAAATAAAATGATAAAGTGCAAATAACAGATAATTGGTTATTAATAATCAAAGTTTTGTCCAAGCCAGGTTTAATAGCCTGATGGCTGTGGGGAAGTAGCTATTCCTGAACCTGGTCGGTGCAGTCTCCAGGCTCCTGTACCATTTACCTGCAGGTAGCAGGGAGATGAGTGTGTGGCCAGGATGGTGTGGGTCTTTGATGATACTGCCATCCTTTTTGAGGCAGCGACTGCGATAAATCCCCTCGATGGAAGGAAGGTCAGAGCCGATGATGGACTGGACAGTGTTTACTACTTTTTGTAGTCTTTTCCTCTCCAGGGCGCTCAGGTTGTTTTGTTTTGTTTTGCACTTCATCTTGCAACGTTAAAGTTTGACATTCCTTAACTTTAAACTCTTCACTTTACTGTTAACTTTCTTAAATCTCACAACTTGTTTTTCAATTTCTTTTCACAATGTTTCAGTTTATGTATATATGCTATTTCTTCTCAAATATCTCTTATTCTGTTCTATTTTATCTCACTGTGAATTCGCTCATCCTTTCATATTTTTTTATCTATCCTCCTCTCGGTTCCTCCTTATTATTAGTTTCCTTCCATGATCCCTCAAATTCTTAACTTTACTTTTTATTTACATGGCAGTTTACTTTTACTCTTTCCTAACTTCAAACAAATATCTTACTTTTTTTTCACTGCCACTCAATCATAATCCTGAGAAATGTTATTTATTGGCACAGTGGGAATTGTTTCTGCTTGGAAGTGGGGTGTTAAATAGGCTGCTTGAGTCAAAGACTTTGACAATAAATAAGAGCTGAGAAATAATGTGAGCAATCCAAAAATTAATATAAAAATTACTTTACTTATATTTCTTAACATATTTCAATACATAATATTTAGCTTTTTAATCTCTTTGCTCTTTGCCCACATTTTATTTTCAATGTCTGCATTTCTAGCAATATTTGTTATGTATGATGGTCCATTGTTTCATTATTTTTTCTATTAATTTCGTTCTTTCATTTATTGTTCCTTTTATTCCTTCTTTATTGTTCACTTACTATTTCTCACTTACAGTGGTGCAGCAGTGGAGTTGCTGCCTCACAACACAATAGTCCCAGGTTTGATCCAGACTACGGCTGCTACCTTTGTGGAGTGTGTACGTTTTCCCCTCTGACCGCATGGGCTTTCCCTGGTATCCTCCCAGATTCTAAAGAAGGTGCTAGTTGGTCGGTTAATTGTCTTCTGTAAATTGCCCCTAGCGTGCAATGCAGTGAAAGTGCATTGAATTACATGCTGTTATCTTTGTTCCTGAGAGTATAAAAACTCAATGAACTTTGAGTTCAGAGAGGTTCTACTGAGGGGATCGCCGAGAAAGCTTATTTGTCTTTATGAATGAAGACCTTTCACATCTCCCAGATTCAGCCTCCAGTAATTCATTCACATTCACAACATCCTTCCTCCTGACCACAGTCTTCGTGGGCATTACGCTGGTTGTATGATGAGCCAGAACTTCAATCTTGCTCCCATGTTGTGAGACTCTAGACAGAAGGCACAGGATGGCATAATTAATGTTTATTAATTCATTTTGCAGTCCTCCCACTGTGATAGATCTTGCATTCCAATGATTTGCATGTCCATTAGTTTCTCAATTGGATTTGTATGTCCATATATGTTTTTAATATTTCTGGCAATTTGAGTCTTCCTAACATTGTGGTGATAATTCAACCTCTCCTTATAACCATCCAACCTACTTCAAAGACATTTCAATATAAAGCTGATTACAATTAATTCCATATTAATTTGTGATATATATTAAAGATTTGGATGAGAATGTAGATGACATGTAGATTATCAAGTTAGCAAATTATACCAAAATTGGTAGTGTGAAAAAAAGACCAGGACATGATAGTTATATGGACGAGAAAGGAATGGAGGGTTATGGTCTGAGCGCAGGTATATGGGACTAGGGAAGAATACGTGTTCGGCACGGACTAGAAGGGTCGAGATGGCCTGTTTACGTGCTGTAATTGTTATATGGTTATATGGTTATATGGACTACTATCAAGCCATCACTGTTGACTCAATTGTGCAAGAATTGCTGGTTCTCACGTTGATCTTCATCAACCACTTCGGAAGCCACAACACTGGAGTGGAAACAAATCATCCTTTATCCTGGGGGACTGCTGAAGAAGGAGTGGAAATGGAGACATTGGATTCTCATGGTGGAGAATGTGAAGGAAAATGTGTGTACTTGAGGATCTCTGCTACCGGCCTTGAGGTTTGCTAATTGGGAGCTTGGGCGGAAACATTCCGTGCTCTTTCATTGAAAGCTTCAACAATGCTTTGGAGCTCAGCCTCTAAGTATGTCAAAGCATAATCATTGTCTGCATATTGCAGCATGATTATGTCAGTTTGGCTTTCCTTGATTCTGGAGTGCTGTTTTTATAAATAGATCGGCTTCCCAATAATTCTGAAGATTAGCTGCATTCCCATGAGATGTTTGTTGGAGGTGGTCCACAATTCAAAGCTGTCAGGTGCAACTTTCCTGTTTCACGACTCCTCTTGGATGATTTCATTATCTGGGTGGGAAAGGACACTGCCCTCTGGCAATGTGTGATTTCCTGGGAAGGATTAGGCAAGGCTAACTTCAATATGACCTTTATACATCTAAAATACATCCATAAAGTTAGCTGTCAATGCGATGGAGAGACAGAGCAGTTTGACTGCCATATGGTCTCAGTAGGAAATTGGTCATATTCTCACTTCCATAAAATCATACTGTTGAGAGAACCACAGCAAAGCTTCTCAGGTTAACCATTAATGAAGTGTTATCTTTCAGCCTATCTTCAAGACTATGGGCCCTGGTCCCCCTGCCAGATGTGTTTCTGTGAATGCAATAATCTTTCTCCAGTACCTTCTTAATGTGCTAATTATTCAGCTGCTCTCTCTCCCCATCTTCCTGAGATACTATTAACTTTCAAATCCTGATAATACCAAACTGTTTAATATTAATACTGAACTCAGTAATTGGAATAGTTTTGGAATATTTTAGCGACAATTGTCAATTTGAATATTTTTATAATTAATGACATTTGGTTTCTATTGCTTACTAAATTGCCAATTTGTTCCTCTCACTCCATTCACATATTTATATGGACTAAATTCACACATTCTGTCAGGTGCCAAATTCACCTGGTCCCCTGTATCTCTACTGATTCAGGGTAATCAAGGCAATACATCTGTCTACTACTAATATGAAGCCAAGAGCTCCAGTCATATGGCAGCAGTAATTCATGTCACAATGAAACCTCGAACAACTAACTCAAGGTCAGCAATAGTGCTGGGTAACCTCCAGCCATTAAAACTCTGCATGGGAATCTTAGACACCCTAAAATCATAAATATACGTTTTCATTCTAATTATGAAATTCTATTATTCATTTCACCATCTGTGAAAAAAATCTTCCCTCTATTTATATTGGGTTATTTATTTATGAATCTCCCACTTTGGCAGTTTCTGACATTGTTGTTCAGAATGAGCTGCAGAGATATTAGAATATCATTGGTGATATCCTATGTATCAGTCTGAATAAGGGCATCGACACGAAAGCTCATGCATTCCTTCTCTCCAGAGATGCTGCCTGTTCCGCTGAGTCACTCCAGCTTTATGTGTCTATCTTCGGTTTAAACCAGCATCTGCAGTTCATTCCTAAACAATACCCTGTGTGCTTGGTTAGAACATCATTTAAAATATCTGGCATCAAATGTTCCCTCAAAGTTATAGGGTTAAGTTACTCATGAGTTAGCATGTCACATTAGATCTCCAGAAGGGTCTCGACCTGAAACGTTACCCTTTCTTTCTTTCCAGAGATGCTGCCTGTCTCGCTGAGTTACTTCAGCTTTTTGTGTCTATCTTTGGTTTAAACCAGCATCTGCAGTTCCTTCTTACACACCAGATCTCATTGCTGGTATTGCTTTCACCTCCTAAAGCAGTGAGAATTTCAGCAAAGTTTCTCATGATTCCAATTATTTAAGGTATTAGTTTCATCCATTGTTGAAGACACAAGGTCTTAATCCTATCGGATCTGCATTATGAATTCAGTGACCTTTCTCCTGTGACATTCATTTTGCTGCTTTCTCCCTTCCCACCTTCCTGAGATATTGGTCAATATAAGAATATTTTAAAATCAAATAAGTTACTCGTAATTCTGTCATTAGTGACATGCACTACCAAGAATAATTTTAAAGAATATGGTTAAATCTAATCTGATTATACAATAAATTATATTTGTGTGTATCACTTTATGATTAAATTGTATTTCACTTTCATGCTTCCATTTAATTGCCAGCTCCAGCTCTAGGTCCTTTTGCAGAAACTCCGCTTTTGACTTGGATGATGGAATTGAATTACAATAATGACACCGAGCCAACCAGACAGCATCCAATTCCCATCCACATGAAGCTCCACAGTCAAAAAGACAGAGTTTGCTTTTGCTCTCTGCACTTCCTGGAATTAAAAACTCCAGGCAGAAGTTAGCAACATTGCAATTCCTTTGGCGCATGATTAAAAAAAGTGTAAAAACACTTATCTATGTAAATATCAAAGACGTGCAGTGAGTTAAACAGGTAATTTGACATAGTAGCAAGGTCATCATAATGGTTTTTGTATTTACTGACACCTTGAATTCAGTCAAGGCTTAGCCGTTGAGTCCTCTGACTCAGAATACATTAACAAGCATTTTACTTTGTTCAAATATACAATGCTCCATATTTAAATTGCATAGTTCATTATAGTGCCAAGGTTTTTAAGACTGAGATTACTCTTTTATCATCCATCAGAAAGTCCTAGGGTTAGACTACATAACATGATGGCCATCAAGTACCTATCTATATTGTCTCCATCTATCAATACTTGGTCCACAGCCTTCTATGTCTATTCAAATGTGTATCTAAATGCTTGGCAAATGTTCAACGCCCGCCTGCATGAACTATACATCAGGAGGTGCAACTCCAGAGCCAATAGGATCCCTTCCACCCCTGCAACGGACTGTTCCAGCTGCTATGGTCAGGCAAATGCCTCCGTTGCCATGCTGTGAGAACGGAGAGGTTGAGAAGGAGTTTCTTCCAAGAGGCCATTAGGACTGTAAACTCACCAGGGACTATCTCACCAGGGACTAACTTTACTGTACCACTCTACTACTTTTTTTTAAATTGCTGTTTTTTCCCTTTTTCCTTCCACCCACAATATTTAATATGTAAAAGAATATGTGATTCTGTTCCATTCTGTTTGTAGTTTGTTTGGTTGTCTTTTTGCACAAAGTCCGCGAGCATTGCCACTTTTCATTTCACTGCACATCTCATATGCGTATGTAACGAATAAACTTGACTTGACTTGACATATCTATCTCTACAACCCAATCAGGCAGTGTATTCCTGATTCAGACCATCCCTGGTGTGATAAAGCATTCCAAATTAAATGGTTGGTTTTGAATTGTCAGGGAATGAGACATAACTAGTCTTTTGCATTTAGGTCATAAGGTCATAAGGTTATTAATGATAGTATAAATAATAGGCCATTCAGCCCATCAAGTCTACTCCGCCATTCAATCATGGAAGATCTATCTCTCTCTCCTAACCCCATTCTCCTGCCTTCTCTCCATAACCTCTCTTAAGTTATATTTTTAGGTTCTATGTGTTATTTTCAAAACCTGGCTGTACTAAAAAAAATACATGGCAGATATAAAACCATCTACAGCAGATGTCGGGACTCTTCATCAGGTCTGAAGAAGAGTCTGGATCCAAAACGTCACCCATACTTTTTCTCCAGAGATGTTGCCTGACCGACTGAGTTACTCCAGCACTTTGTCTGTATCTGCAGCATAGTGGCATTCATTGGTTTGGCCATTAAGCATAAAAGATCGGAAGTCATGCTTCAGCCCTATAAAAGTGCAGTTAGGCAAGATTTGGAGTATTGCGTGCAGTTCTGATCACCCCACTACAAGAAGCCTGTGGAAGCTTTGAAGAGGATACAGAAGAGGCTCACCAGGTTGGCTAAATTGGAGAGTATTAGCTAGGAGGATGGATTGGACAAACCTGGATTGTTTTCCCTGGAGCATCAGAGGCTGAGAGGCAACTTGATAGGTATATAAAACAATGAATATTACAAATAGGGAAGATAGACAGATTATTTTTTTTTCAGGGGTGGGCATGTCAAATACTAAAGGACATAGTTTTAAGATGAGAGTGAAAAATGTTAAAGGAGATTTGAGAGGCAAGTGTTTTCACAGAGAGCGTGATAGGTGCCCGGGCGGCCTGTCGGAGGAAGTGATAGAAACAGGTACAATAACATCATTTAAAACTCCATGACACAGACACTTGAACAGGTAGCAAATTGGGTTACACTGACAATTTGGAAGCAAATAGGGTTAATTAGATTGGCATCATAATCAGTGCAAACATGGTGGGCCGTAGAACATGTTTCTCTATTATACTGTTCATTGTTCTACATTTTAACTGTCTAAGAATAATCAATTACAGCATTTAAAGTTGGCGAAGCTTTTTCCCAGCTATGCTGGCTGTCAATGATTGTTTATATATTCTGGGGGAATAGTCACATGGACACATTGAACCACACATCTTTTGTTCTCTGCCTTAAGTTTCAATTTCCTAGAAATATTTACTTGCCCCAAGGATTGTGCTATATGGGCACATCAGCAGAGCACTAGTGACGGGTTGACACACATGGTCGCCCGTTAAAGCCCTCAGCCGTGAATGGCATTGACTGGGCTGCCCAATAGTCAATTTGGAAGACAGATTTGCCATGATAGGTTGTTTTTCCATGGTCAGAGACTTGACTGAAACTGCACATGGAAGATCAAGCAAAATTGATTTTGGGAATGTGATGAGTGGTGGGTGTGGGGAAAGAGGAAACTGGAATGTTGACATTTAAGCATTTATACTGGGGGTGGTGGGAATATCAGGAGACCAGAAATGTTACATTTTGGGGGTTGGGGCGTAATTATAGTTTTGGTGTGAGGGTGGGTTGAGAGGCCTGGATGCTGAGAAATATGGCCATAGGGTAACAAGAGAAAAGGGAAGTAAGGCAGTAAAGGGCCTGTCCCACGAGCATGCGACTCCATGCGGCAAGCGTGACCTAATGTGGTCGCTTGAGCCGTACGGCCTCGCGGGGCCGGTCCCACTTCGATCGCCGGAGCTGTATGGAGATGTGCGGAGCTGGTCCCAAAATCCGCGCGGCAACGGCCTGCCGGCCCGCAGCCGCATTGAGGCCGCACGCACTGCCTCGACGGGTGTACGCAGCATCTCGATGCCGTACGCACCGTCTCAACGCCATACGCAGCGTCTTGACGGTGTATGCCTAGCGCAAACTTCCTGCGGATTTCGCTCGAACTTCACGTCAACTTGTACGGGATCACTCGACTTCCGTGCGGCCCCCGCTTCCGGTTTGGTCGTGCTCGCCTCATCCAGTCACATGCTGGTGCGACAGGCCCTGTACGGGGATTACTCGACCTCAGCACGACCTCCACTTCCGGTTTGGTCGCGCTTGCCGCATGCAGTCGCTTTACTAACTAAATCAAATTGCGTTGGAAAGAAAATATTATCCCAGAAATGTTAAACAACATGCACTGCAAGACCACTTGGTCCAAGGTTTGTGCAGATGCTTTAAATGTGGCCTTGCATGGGAATTGATGTAAATATATGGTTCATGGAGTTGGCGTTGGCTAAGGTTCAGAAGGGTGGCTCACATTGAGGATTAGTTAGACAGATTTATAAGTGATTAAAAACAATGGTCCATAAATTAATTATATAAATTCATTATGGAAAAACAACAATATTTTCAGTTGAATAATGTGGAAGAAACCAATGTTAAGCAACTTAATTTTGTGCAATTATCTAATGAATTTGAAATCAGCAGTATTCTGCTTTTGTATTAAATACCACCTGGTCTATCAATTTGCTTACACATATCTGTGATGCCTGAACAATATCAATGAATGCTCCTCACCTGGGAACAGGCTGGAAATCTCCTATGGAGACAAATAACAAACAAACACATGTTTAACTGGATTTGAAAGATGATCATGATAATAGTAGGATAATTATCATGCTTTGTTTGCCAAATTACATTTTTGAAAGATCTTCACAGTTCCTTGTTTGGGAAAGTGAGTGGTAATTACAAATATGTGTAAAATTGATATCAGGAAATTCTGGCTTTTGCCCCATAACCATTTCAATTCCAAGACAAACACCTTTGAACTGTTTAAACACTCACCGTCTCTAGTTCTTCCATTGTTGCAAATTATTTAGTCCATCACTTGGTTATATTGGGATTTGATTTTTTTTATTGTTCACTTCGCCAACATCCCATTCTACATTCTGCAAATCATTCAGAAAGCATAGAGCACGTGTCCTTACACATAACATTTATAGCCTTGTATTAAACCAGTTGTACGAGGCTTACAACTCAATTTAAATGTTTTTCACACCTTGGATGGTTTCTATTCTCTCACTCAATCTCTGCATTTTTGCTCAAATGTTATAACTGCTCAGACCTTCCCCTCTTCTTATACTGATTTGGGCATGTATCTCTATCCCTTTGCTTCAACACTGTTATCTATTCCTTTCTCCAATCAACAAATGTTTATCTGTATTTCAGAAAAGCATAATGGAACAAACATAAATGTATTCAGTGGCATACAAGCAGTTTAAATGAAAGATTTGGCATGCTGAATTTACTCAATTACACCCTGTTAAATAAGTTGCTTCATTAGGATGCTACATGTCCTGCTCAGTAATGAACATTTGTTTTATAGAGGATATGTGACAAATACCAAACAGGAGATAAAACCTTTCAAACCGAATGAGTTATTTCTCATTTGTGACAGTAAATTGCATGGTTATATAATTTGTAAATTTATGACATAATTATAGAAAGAGAAAGAATGTGCACGTTTGTAAGACTTTTTTTCCATTCCGAGAAAAAAGTCAATTAATTACTCATGAAGTGTGGCTTCTGTTGTTTTGTTAGCAAAAATAAAAGTCGCCCTTTTCATAGTTAAGTCCAGCAAACTGACAATTTGTCAAATCCAACATTTTGTTTTCAGAATAAAATTTTAATCTGGAAATAGGAACCAGGAAAACACTTCAAAAGGCAAGCATTACCATACTCCAACAGTGCCTATGTAAAGCAATGTTTCACTTGTGAAGTTCAGCTGAATGTACAGACTGATTTTGGGAATGGCTATTTTCCATATAAAACTAAAGTGCAGGTTATCACTTTGGCTTCCTGCTCATTTCCCTCATCAAGCAGAAACAACATTGGGGGCCGGACATCATCAAATAATGAATACCACATAATGACAAGATGGAGATTGAGAAGCTAGTGACCTGGTGTCAAGATCACAACCATTCTGTCAATGTCAGCAAGACAAAGGTGATAGTGATCAAATTCAGGGAGTGAATCAGTACACAAACTCCGATGTGAATTAATGGTGCCCAAGTAAAGATGCTTGAATGTTTTAAGTTCCTAGGAGTAAATATCACCAGCAACGTTTCCAGGACCACACGTATTGAATCAGTGGCCAAGAAAGCACACCAACGACTCTACTTGATTAATAGGCTTAGAAAGTTCAATATGACCCCTTCAACTCTCACCAACTTCTACAGATGTGCCGTAAAAAACATCTTATTGGGATGCATCACTGCATGGTTTGTGAACAGCTCCATCCACGGCCATAAGGAATTGGGGAGAATTGTGAACACAAGCCATACCACCATTCGAACCTCCCTTCCATTGATTCCATTCACACTTCACACTGCCATTCCCTCTTATCCCCTTTCCAACCATTGCAAGAGATACAGTGTGAAAATGCACACCTCCAAATATAGGGACAGAGTCTTCCCAGCTGTTATCGGGCAACTGAACCATCCTATCAATAACTAGAGCACTGTCCTGAGCAAGTATCTACCTCATTTATAGACACTCGGACTATCTTTAATCGGTTGGCAGGATTTTATCTTACACTAAACGTTATTCCCTTTATTACGTATCTATACACTGTGGATGGCTCTATTGGAATCACATATTGTCTTGCTGCTGACTGTTTAGCATGAAACAAATGCGTTTCACTGTACCTCGTGACAATAAACCAAACTAAACTAAATTAAATTCAACTAAACAAAACATAATTGATAGATACAAAATGCTGGAGTAACTCAGATGGACAGGCAGCATCTCTGGAGAGAAGGCATGGGTGACTTTTTGGGTCGAGACCCTTCTTTAGTCTGAGGAAGGGTCTTGACCCAAAACATCACCCACTCCTTCCCTCCAGAGATGTTGCTTGTCCCACCGAGTTTCTCCAGCATCTGTGTCTATCTTTGGTGTAAACTAGCATCTGCAATTCATTCCAACACAAAACATAAATGATTCCAGAACAAGGGGTCACAGTTTAAGGATAAAGGGGAAATGTTTTAGGACCGAGATGAGGAAAACTTTTTTCACACAGAGAGTGGCGAATCTCTGGAATTCTCTGCCGCAGAAGGTAGTTGAGGCCAGTTCATTGGCTATATTTAAGAGGGAGTTAGATGTGGCCCTTGTGGCTAAAGGGATCAGAGGTTACAGAGCTAAGGAAGGTACAGGATACTGAGTTGGATGATCAACCATGATCATATTGAATGGCGGTGCAGGCTCGAAGGGCCGAATGGCCTACTCCTGCACCTATTTTCTATGTTTCTATAGCAAGCTATATTTTTTTTATAATTTCTATGATCAAAATTCCTTCATTAATGCCTTCTTTGACTGATCGAGTTTTGATATAGTACCAATTATACTAATATATTATGGCAAGAAAAATGAAGAAAGACTGTGCTGAATAAGTGACACATTTCCAAGAAAACAGATAAACTGGTCATCTGGTGCATAACCCTCTCAAAAAGGTAGTACATAATGATAAATATGAGATTCTGGGATTCATAGAATAGAAAAATAGTGAAGTTAGGTTGAAATAAAAATCAAAGGTACTAGAAACACTTGCCAGAACAGGCATCATTACAGAAACAACATGAATATTTCAGGTTGATGAACATCCATTAAACATTTGTTGGAACACTGCATCAAATGTTGGTTAGCCAACTTTATAATTTCTAGTGAGAATGCAGAAGAGATTTACTACTGCATAAGAGTTTTGGCCTGAAACGTCACCTATTTCCTTCGCTCTGACCTACTTGTTGTATATGAGGCGCCTAGACTCCTCAGGTCTTCAGGAACAGGTTTACTCTGTGTTCACAGGGTCAGACTAAAAAGGCTGAGCAGCATTCGGTTTTTATGCTCCACACCTGTGGAACAAGCTCCCTGAACACCTGAGGTGTGCATAGACTGTAAGCACATTTAAATCAGGCCTAAAAACACTGTTGTTTACTATAGCTATACTGTGTTTTATTTTTTTAGTATGTCTTAAAGTATGTTTTTAGTGTTTCTTTGTGTGTTTTGGGTGGCGGGTGGTGTGGGTGGGTGAGGGGGAAACCGTTTTGGCCGCCTCCTCCATGGAGAGGCGACTTTTTCCAGGTCGCCTCCCCCGTAGCCTAACAATCAGGATCGGCGCGGCCTTTCCCGGAGACCGGGACTTCAGCGGCGGGCGCAGCGTGGACTCTCGCCGTGGAGCGGGCGAGCCCTCGCTGGGGCTCGCTGGAGGGGAGCGCTTCGTTTCGCTGGCCCGGGGCAGCCGGCAGCCTGAAGCCGTGATCTGCAGAGCTCCAGCTGGTGCGACATCTACAGCCCAGGATCTCGTGTTGGGGACCCGGGGTAAGAAGAAGTTCCATCGGCCGGCCCGCGGATAACTTCTACCGCGGGCGCGGCGTGGACTTACCAACACCCCTGGAGGGGAGCTTCGACCGCCGGCCCTGCGGTCTGCGGTGCTTCTGGCTGCGGCGCGGCGGGAACTTTAAATCTTTGACCGCCGGCCTGCGGCCTACACCATCCTGAAGCCGCGGTCTCCGGTGGGGAAGAGCCGACTCTGGACTTACCTTGACTTTACTTTGTTCTTTACCATTTGGATGCCCGCAGCAACGGCTGCGGAGGGGTTGAGGTCCCGACCACGGGGGAAAATGGAGGAGGACCGGCCAATTTCTGTGCCTTCCACCACAGTGATGAATGCTGTGGTGGATGTTTGTGTAAATTTTTTATTGTGTTTGTGTGTTCTTTATTATTGTACCGCTGCTGACAAATTCATTTCACTTGCACTTTATATGCAATGTGACAAATAAAACTGATTGATTGATTGATTGATAGCTTGTCCATAACCCGACATGCAGGTAATCTTACCCGTCTAATTTTAACCCCGTTTATATGCTACTTAAAATCGTTTTATTGTTTCATTGACGTTATTTTATTATTCATACATTTGTCGTTTTGCTTATTTTGCAATTTTTAATTATTGACTATTTTATTTTTTCTTTCCTGTAAAGCACCTTGAATTGCTGTTTGCACGAATGGTGCTATATAAATAATCTTGCCTTGCCTTGCCTTGCGTTGCTCCATAGATGCTGCTGCACCCGCTGAGTTTCTCCAGCATTTTTGTGTACCTGAGATTTACTACGACCTTTGCCGTAAATAAAAAATGATTTGACTGTATATGGCAAAACAAATAAGATCAGTGGTTCATGTATTACAAGAAAAACTGCAACAAAACTCTCTGATTACTGGCAAAGTATTTTGATCTAAAATTTAATAGATTTCAGAGATAAGGGATTTCAGTTAATAGGTTTGTATAGAGCAGCTAGGCTTGTTCTCTTTGGACCAACGAAAGTTCAGAAAGATTTATTAGAGGTTAACAAGATCACAACTGGTTTAGATGGGATAAACAGAAGTTATTTTTCATTACAGGATAGTTCAAGGAGAGGGTCCACAATTTCTAAATAGACAAGAGGAAAATATTTTTTAATAGATTACTAGCCCAAGTGGGACCCGTTGTGTCCCGTCCCCTCAATGCGTGGTTGCAGGGGAAGTGGGGGGGGGGGGGGGGGGGGGGGGGCACGGGGGGGGGGGGGGGGGGGGGGGGGGGGGGGGGGGGGGGGGGGGGGGGGGGGGGGGGGGGGGGGGGTGCACACACTCCGGCATCAAACACACACACTAACCCACCCCCACACACACACTAACCCACCCCTTGATATTATATTAATATTATCCAGTCGATCCTTTTACCCCGTCCCTCGCCCTGTCCACTCACGCATAGCCCACAACTGCACAGGCGCAGCTAGAGAGGGGGGTGGAAAGGGTGGGGGAGGGGGGTATAGATTGAGGGGTGGAGGGGTGCGGCGTCACAGGAGAGGGCTGGTTCCGAACGCAATACACCACCACTCATCCACAGTCCTTTGCATGCAATGACTGCTTGAAGTCAGCGATTCATGGACATCACCAGTTGCTGGGTGTCTTCTCTGGTGATGCTCTGCCAGGCCTGTATTGCAGTAATCTTTAGCTTGTTTTGGGGGCTAGTCCCCTTCAGTTTTCTCTTCAGCATATAAAAGGCTTTGGGTTCAGGTCGGGTGATTGACTTGGCTACTCAAGAATTTACAATTTTTTAGCTTTGAAAAACTCCTTTGTTGCTTTTTGCAAACAGTATGTTTGGGATCATTGTCTTGCTGTAGAATGAACTGCCAGCCAATGAGTTTTGAGGCATTTGTTTGAACTTGAGCCGATAGGATGTGTCTATACACCTCTGAATTCATTATGCTACTGCCATCAGCAGTTGAATCATCAATGAAGATAAGTGAGCCAGTACCTTCAGCAGCCATACATGCCTAGGCCACAAACACCCCCACCACCGTGTTTCACAGATGAGGTGGTATGCTTTGGATCTTGGGCAGTTCTTTCTCTCCTCCATACTTTGCTCTTGCCATCACTCTGACATAAGTTAATCTTCGTCTCATCTATCCACAAGACCTTTTTCCAGACTGTGGTTGCTCTTTTAAGTACTTCTTGCAAACGGCAACCTGGCCATTCTATTTTTGTGGCTAACGAGTTGTTTTCATCTTGCAGTGTAGCCTCTGTGTTTCTGTTCATGAAGTCTTCTACGGAGAGTGGTCATTGACAAATCCACACCTGACTCCTGATCTGTTTGAGGATTTTTCTTTATTATAGAGAGAATTCTTCTGTCATCAGCTGTGGAGGTGTTCCTTGGCCTGACAGTCCCTTTGCAATGACACAAACGTCCTTTCTTTGATGAATTTTTGGTAGCCTAAAGCTCACAAACGCTGTATCTTTCTTCTCTGTCAACACGCCTGATGTTGAGTAAGCAAGCAGCGCCTTGATTTGGTTCAGCCTAAGGTTCTAGCAGCGGCGGTGTAAAGCATCTAACAGTTGGTTCGGGATTCTCTGTTGCAGAGAGTCTCAACGTCTATGGGAACTTCACTCACCCCCCTGGCTTACAACAGGAGGTTCATGAGAGACTCTTCCACCCCTGCAACAGACTGTTCAGCTGCTATTTGAGAACGGAGAGGTTGAGAAGGAGTTTCTTCCCAGAGGCAATTCGGACTGTTGGCCTTTCTCACCAGTTGATAACTGTACAGAACGTTTTTTTTTCCTTCTATTATTTATTATGTAAAATAATATGTGTGTTATGATTGTGTTTATAAAGCATTGCCACTTTCATTTCACTGCGCATCTCGTATGTGTATGTGACAAATAAACTTGACTTGACTTGACTTGACTTGACTCATTTGCACAACTTTGGTCCTCATGTTGATAAACAGCAATAAAAGTTTCCAAAAGTGATGGAAAGACTGGAGAAATTACTAGATGCTGAGAGCTCTCTTATACCTGCATTAAGGAGACAAATAAACACACCTGGGTAATTACAAATGCCTATAAAGCCATGTGTCCCAAACTTTATGGTAATCTGAAGTGGGGGACCATATATGAACACAGCTGTATTTTCTGCATGATGAAACCAAAATGAATAAAAATGGCCTTTAATAAAATATGACAATGTGCACATTAACCACATGCAATTTGCCTATCACACATCTCAAATTGTGGAGTATAGAGGTAAATAAATAAAAGATGGGTCTTTGTCCCAAACATTATGGAGGGCACTGTATATATGTTGAGTCGTTTGAGGTAAGGTGAGTAAAATAGAAGCACTGTCCACTTTGAATTTACAACTTAACTTAATTTGTTTATAAAATGGTATAATTTAGGTGTTCATTCAGTGTCAAATAAGAGACTGAACAAATTTCATTGTGTTGGTTGATTCAAAGTGGAAGCACCAATTTTAGTCTTCTGGTTCTGCCTTTGGGTTCAAATGGCTTAGGTCATTTAAATCAAATGTAAGTCAATATCCACATTTTGTCACTAACTCCAATTTTGACTGGTTTCTAATTAAAGTAAAGGCAGCACGTTATACACATTAGCTTGTGTTTTTTGTCTTGTGGCAGATTCAATTTGGCTAACTAGCATTTTATTAGTCTAATATAATTTAGGATCACAATGAGAGTAAGTGTCATGGCATTGTTTTCAAATGGCATCTATTCATACCTTAACTCATTTGTAAATTATGGGTTGCTTGGCATTCGACAAAGTTCTAGATCTCTCTGTGGCTTGGTAGAAACTGGTCAAAAGAAGTCAATTTCAGAGGTAAGATGACATCAAGGCAATATTCGACAAAGTAGAGTTTTGAGGAGCCTTGGTATTCTTGATATCAATGGAAATTTATAGCTGGGAAAAAGTAAATCGGCTTTGGCTCTGGGAGCCAATCATTTCAGCTCCATTTCAGCAATCATTTCAGCTCCATGAACTCCCCCCAAGCCCCAAGGTCAGATTTGAGGATGCTTGCTGATGGGTGTATGATGTTTAATTCCTTTTGTACAACTACTCAGAATATGAAGTGGCCTCCAAATGTGGACACCTTTCAGGTTTGGTCCACAAAGCATCTTGCCGCACTCTGTTCGGACAAGTGTTCCACAATGCTCATTTGCAACAAAAGAGCCTCAAGACATGGTGCCTTGACATTCAATCTCATTGAGATTAGTGACTCCTCTCAACATTAACATTCTGGGGATCAACGCTGATCAGAAATTTAATGGGTTTATCCACGTAATATATCGAGGCTACAATAGATCTGAGATTAGACATCTTTCTGAATCCCCAAGGCCATTCGACCACAAACAAAACATAAAGCGGGAGTGTAATGGAATATTCTTCAATCACCAAGATGATTGCATCTCTCACAATACTCAAGAAAACTGACAACACGCAGGAGAATCCAGCCTGCTTGACTGGCATCCCATCTGCTTCTTGAATTTATTCATTTAGGTACTGATTCATTTCAACTGCACTGTCCATGATATGTTCCAGCAAAGGCTACCCTCTTGAGCATTTGCAAAGCCCAGTACCTTACAACCATAATCTCAGTTGACTTCTGTTGCAATATGATAGAGACCAAAATGGCTGCTGCTCAAATGCCATAAAGTATTTTCAGAGTTGCCATCTGGAATTTTGAGGCAAATATTTGTGAATTCCGTCCCACTGACATAATAAATGGTGCGTATCTTTCCTATAGTGTCCACTTGCAAGCTTGGAAATAAAGTGAGTTTCCCAAAACTGTTTCCAAACTTAAATGAGCAGTTACAATACTTTCTGGATATAAAATGCCCAATACATGAAATTAAACTTCATTTATTCAGAGGAAAACTTTAATTTTTCTGAAGAAAACTTCCAAAATTATTATAATGAGCATGTACACAGACAATGTTAAATAATTGAATTCATGCTTGTACAAACATTTGAAGCTTGGAGCTCAACAATATGTAAGCACGAAAGATCTGAAAGATGCACATTTACATAACATCTTTCATGAACTCAGCAACTCAAAGCACTTTGTAGCCAACAATGCGCTTTTTGAAATGCAGCCAACATGGTGAATTTATTTTCTGTATTTGATTTTGCTTGCGTGTTTAGAGCTCATTTGCATGTGCTCAGATTAAGGTCGTAGATAGGAAATGGGCTGCGGGAACTTGTGTGATTGCGGTTGGTTGTTTCCAGGAGCACCTTAATTTTTGAATCTTTTTTTTTAAATGACTTTAGTAAATTCGAAATTAGAAAGGGGAAAATTGTTAAGAAGTGTGAGTAGCTTGAGAGTTGGTTCTATATCCAATAGAATGGGGAACCACGTAAATAAAGATAGGACGGCTCTCGGAAAGTCAGTTACAAGAAATATGCAGTGAATTTCCACAAAAAGCTGACTGATTGAGAATTATTTCTGGAGTATTATATAGAGGATTATGGAGCGAATTATGGCCCAATAGGGGCATAGATACAGTAAAGGGATTGAAATACATTGAGCAGATTCTCCGGCAATGCAGCAATAGTGCAGAGGGAAAATAATTAATTGAATTGTGGAAAAATTATAACGAGGAACAGGAAGCGAGTAGAGCGGTGGAAAGAATGGCAAGTTGGAAGGAAGCAACTCTAAAGAGGGGGATAAAATGAAAGGATACTGAACCATTTGAACCTCCAGGTATCCTAAGGGAGGAGCCTGAGATTATTGAAGATAAGGGGAAAAGAAAATCTTCCACAAAGAAACTGGCATCCATAAGTTTTAAGCGTGAGGATAAGCCAAGGTAGATCTTGAAACAATACAAACAACCCTTAGACCCTGTAAGGGAAATGCCTAATACGTCTTTTGATCCAACCAACAATGAGTGCAAATAATCCCTGTACAGTTAGAGTCCATTCCCCATGGAAACCTAACGAGATGATGGCTATTTTAAGACGTAGAAAATCACCCGTTTCTTTTGTGGATCACTTAAGAACTACAGTGTGCATCTGGGGGGCAGTGTTAGAGAGGAGGATGCTAGGAGACTGCAAGGTGACTTGGAATAGACAATGCAAATTCCATGGCACAAACTTTTTGGCAAAAAAACTGAAGCCACTCCATCTATTGGCAATAAAGGGGGAGATCAGCGAGACCTGGGTGTCACGGTACCCAGAAGGTAGCCAGACTAGAAAAAAGCGAACTCAATTTAGGTTTCATTGCAGAATAGTATACCCCCAGGGAGGTTCTACTGCAGTTGTACGAGCAGTTAGAGAAGGTAAATTTGGTTCCAAATCTGAGAAGGACATTACCGTGCAACCCCAGTGATTCCTGGAAAGTCAGGACTGTCTTATGAAGAAAGACTGGATAGACTTGGTTTATACTCTATAGAATTTAGGAGATTGAATCTTATAGAAACTTACAAAATTCTTAAGGGGTTGGACAGGCTAGATGCAGTTGTTCCCGATGGTAAGGGACAAGCCAGCTAATACGTCTTTTTCAAAACCGAGATCCAACCACTTTTTTCACAAGAGAGTGCAAATAATGGAACCTCTGCTACAGTTAGTTGAGTCCAGTTCATTGGCCATTTAAGAGGGAGCCTAATGAGAAGGATCAGGGGGTATTTTAAGTCGGTAGGGAAAATGATCACACATGATCATATTTGTGGGCTCACCGTATGGCCTACTCCTGAACTACTATGTGTGTCTCTATGATCATCACGCAGATTCCTGAGATTTATGGGCGGTGATCCGGCAAATAATTACCCCAAGCGAGCACACAAGATTCCTACAGAGTTTAGGGTATCCATCATATGAAGCTCTCGCAAATATAATAGCGGACAATGGTGCAAGGGAAGAGGCTGCTTTACCAGCCCTTGCAAACACCATTCAAAAACCAATCGATTTGGCCAAAATACTAGATGTAAGATCACAAAGGGGAGAAGGAGTAGATGAATCTTTTGAGCGATACCCTGAATTATATATGGACCAATGGGGCGACTTAAATTACAGGAATGGGGTAAATTCCCCTCAATATTGTGCCATCTTATTGAATTGCCTTCCCACCAATGTAGCAGAAGCTATTGAGACTAATAACATGAACTGGACAGAAATAGTGCCAGTCAAATGGCCAGGGCTGTAAGATATCACTGGATGGACCTACAGAAGCAGAATAGCGCGCATGCAGTAAAACAAAAAACTGAATAAGTGATCCGAAAAGAAGTACCAAAATTCGACCCTGAACCATGGATCCCCCAGAGTGCCAGCAAGCCATGGACTGGGAGAAATTAGAGTCCCAGAATATCCAGACCAATATTATAGAGAAGCATCTGCCATAGAGACAGTCCTCCAAAGACCAGGGTCGAGGACATACTGGCCATCAGGAATGGGCCAACAATACACGTGGACCAGATTTCCTCAAGGATTTATCAATTTGTTTATTTTATTTTCCAGGTGCCTGCATGATCAGCTGAGTACCTTGAAGTTCAAAATGAATTCAACATTATTGCAGTATGTCGATGATCTATTAGTGGCCAGCAAAAATGAATCCAGTAATCGGAAAGATACTGCACAACTGCTAAACCATTTAGCAGATCTAGCATATGTGGTCTCACCATCAAAAACCTGGTAGCTTAGGAGAAAGTAAAATTTCTAGGAATTATAATTTCGGCCACCGAAAGGAGTCTTGAGAAGAGCAGACTTGAACCTATCTGCAAATTTCCAATCCCAAAAGAAGCCAAACAAATGAGGCAATGGCTGGGCATTGTTAATTATTGCAGACTCCGGATCCAAATATAGCTCTAGAAACCAAGACGCTAACACCCTATACCAGCAAGGAGGGCAAATTTAAATTAACAAAGAAAGCACAAGAGGCCTTTGAGAACTTAAAAATATCTTTGATGCAAGCCCCGGCATTGGGAAGGCCATTATACAATTGTCCTTTCCAGCTGTATTGTACAATTCTATCTGATTTTGGTATTAATGCAAAAGCATGGGGATAGACATAGACCCGTTGCATATTACTCCTCTAAATTAGATCCTGTAACAAGGGGACATCCTCTTTGCACTCAAATCGTAACTGCAATCTACAATAGTTTACGATCAGCTGCTAATTTGACACTCCAGCAGGAAATTATAGTGTACAGTTCACATTCTGTATCGGCATTGTTGGGGCAGCTTCAAACCCAGCACTTAACACTTGCCCGCCAAAATAAGTATGAGATCTATCTGTTGAACAATCTGAAATTTCAGTTCAAACATTGTACATTGATTAACCCAGCCTCTGTTCTTATTTCTCCCCCAGAAAAGCAATCAGAAACAGGACACGGCTGTCTATTTGTTATAGAGGAAGAAACATCAGTGAGAGAGGATTTGAAGGATGCACCCATGGAGGCCTCTGACATCACATTATATGGACCGTGGGGGTGAGAGATCGTCTGTGTGTGCAATTGTTGTTCAAAAGACGGAGATTGCAGAAGCAGCTGCCTTTGAATCATCCTATTCAGCACAGCAAGCTGAATTATTTGCTTTAATTCGGGCTTGTATTATTGAGGAAAATCTAAAAATAAATATTTACACTGAATCTTGACATGCATTCGGGGTGGTGCATGATTTTGAACAATTAAGGGAAAATAGGGGATTCCTAACTTCTGCAGGAATCCAAATATCAAACAAACAATTGGTGACAGATTTATTGAAGGCCTTAATGCTACCCAGACAAATCTCTGTAATGAAGTGTAGTGCCCATACTAAAGGACATACCCCAGTAGACATTGGAAATGGTATTGCTGACTTAGTAGCTAAGAAGGTATCATGGGAACGTAAGGTGGTGGTACCTAAAATTATGAGGCTGACTAAAAGTATAACTAACAAGTCCCCCTTGGAGAAACTGATGCCAATCATCCAATAAATTGTTCGATTACAGGAAGAGGCTACTGAAGGAGATATGGAGAGGTGGGATGTGTACTGGATTGTATGACTGGGCTGTGGACCACTCCAGCAGGGCAAGCATGCATGACAGACTCATTCGCCGCATGGGTTATTGAGTGTATGCACTATGCAACCCATTGTGGTGCAAGAGCAGTAGGGGACACTCTATTGGCTACTTGGTGGCATCCAAAATTACAATATTTTGCTCAGAAGGTAAGCAGTAATTGTCTGGTCTGCCAGCAATACAATCCAGGGAAAGGAATAGGATGTGAAAGAAGGAAAACACCATTGTCTATGGGTCCTTTTGAGACATTGCAAATGGACTATATTGAACTAGAAAGATGCCAAGGATATAGATACATTCTTGTCATAGTCGATGTATTCAGCCGTGGATCAAAGCATACCCAACCCTAGACAATAAAGTGGCTACTGTTGTCAATGTGCTAATGAGAGAAATTGTCCCTAGATTCAGCATTCCAGTTCGACCTAGCACAAACAATGGTCCACACTTTATTGGACAAATCAATAAAGAATTTTGAGAACAGCTGGGGATCCAGCAGCAATTACGCTGTGCTTATTGACCACAGGCTGCTGGACTTGTAGAAAGGGCAAACCAGACCCTTAAAACTAAATTAGCCAAGTTAAAGGCGGAGCCGGGGATGGATTAAATTACTGCCAATGGCCCTATTCCAGACGAGTCATGCCTGCAAGGAAATTTAGATTAAGTTGAAAATATTTACGGTAGGCCTTTAAAAAACCCTTGGAACCAGAATGCGATGAAAATTGTTAATATGACTGCATAGATGACCGATTACATCTTAGCCTTGACCAGAGCCTTAAGGGATTTACATTGTTGAGTGAGAGCAGATTATGGTGATATGCCTTCATTAGTAACTCCCATTAAAGTAAAAGCTGGAGACTATGTTTTAGTGAAGAATTGGGTGAGGAATGGATCAGAAGTTCTTTGGGAAGGACCATACTAACTTCAACATCTTCTTGTTAAAACATTTCTTAAAGTATAGCAGTCATTATTGTATTCTGGGGTTATCATTTATGATGAGGGTTATCATGAATGATAAAATGAGGGAATGTTAATACTGGCCAAATTAAAGACACCATAAAATGGAGGATCCCTGCACTTGTCAGAATAACCTAACCCTTGTCAGCTGAAATTTACAGGCTTTGGATGGCGTCAGCCAGTCTAGGCTCAGACTGGTATGCAGGATGGTGAGGGGTTCAGGTGTTCTTCTTGTTTCTCGGAAATTGATAAAATGTATAGCAGTTTTGCAGATGAACCCTAAATGCATCTTTTCGATTGGATCGCTGCAAGGGCATTGTAAATAGTATAAATAATGTTGTGAAATGGCCATGCTGTTGGTTGATGAATGATCGAACTGTTGAGCATTGGTAAAACTGTTTGAATCTCAGGGCACATGTTTCAATGTTTATTCTTGTTTGCTTCCTTCCAGAAGCTCCATTTAAATACAATGTATTAGTTACTATATTATTGGGCTAGGGAAATGTCTATAATGTACTGTGTTAATCGAGAACTGTTATTGGACTGTATAGAGACCACCCCCATATGGTTTGGCCCCTCAAGGTTCTGGGACCTAGAAAAGGCCGCTCCCACGAGGTCCTGAGTTGATATTCTGGGAGAACGCTTAGGACTGCGTGACCTTCTAGAGTGTATCTGCTTGTATGCGGCTAGGAGGGCTTGGTTAGGCAGATCGAAGGGGGCGCTGTCCTTTGCATGGCCGCCCAGCCAGCAGCTGTCTGTCTCTTCATCTTTTTATTTTTTATTTTAGTTGGTTAAATTGGTTTGTTTGGAGGTCTAGACTTTTTTATTTGGGGGGTGGGGGGGGGGGGAGGGGGAAACTATCTTTCAGGGTCCCTACCTGGTCGGAGAGGCACCTTTTCTCCGGGCTGCAGCTTCGACCCGTCCTTGCGGCCTACCAGCGGGCCTGGAGCGGTGTTTCCTGTCGCGGACCGCCCAGAACCTCGGCTTCGGCGGCGGCACAGCGCTGGAGCGCAATCGTGGAGCGGGTGATGCCTTGCCTGGGTTGCCGCGCTGGAGCTCCGGTGAGCTGAGTTCGCCGGGTAAAATATCGCGGAGCTACGGGACCGTGGAGCGACCAGCTGCGGGCGTCGGCGCTGAACGTTACACCGGGAGCCTGGGATCTCTAGATGAGATCACCAGTTGTGGAGCTCCAACCGGCGCGGCCTTGTTGACTTCGGAAGCCGCGGCCTCCAGTGCGGATGCGGCCGTTCCAGGGTTCCCAAGCCGCAGAGAGGACTCTCCCGACCCCGGAGCAACATCACGCGGCGAGAACGGCCTGGAACATCGGGCCTCCGTAGAAGCAACTGTGGAGGCCTCAATAGCCCCGACTATGGGTGAACTGGGGTTCGGGACAGAACTTTGTGCCTTCCCTCATAATGGGAACCATTGTGGGGGGATGTTCTTTATGTTTAAAACTCTTATTAATGTTGGCTATATTCTTTTTTATGTGCTGCAAAATGGCAAGCAGCATTTCACTTCACTACACCTAGGTGTATGTGAATGTGACCAATAAAATACCTTTGATACCTTTGATTCCCTTGATACAAGGATCAAACCCGTGGTGGTTAGGTATAGCAGTGGGAACTTTAATTGAGTTTTTCCAAAATGTAGTTTAGATACATATATAATACGCAAGTGCTTGACTCAGTATTTTATTGACAGAAACTAGACTAGGGGGAAGCTTAGAACAAGCTATTTATACATGTACCTCTTTGGAATGTGGGAGAAAACCGAAGATCTCGGAGAAAACACATGCGGGTCACTGGAAGAAGGTACAAACTCCATACAGGCACCACCCATAGTCGTGATCGAACCTGGGTCTCTGACGCTGCAAGGGCTGTAAATCAGCAAATCTACTGCTGCACCACTGCTGCACCACTCTCTTAGGGCTAAAGGAATCAAGGGATATGGGGAAAAAGCAGGCAAATGGTACTGATTTTAGATGATCAGCCACGATCATATTGAATGTTGGTGCTGCCTCGAAGGGCTGAATGGCCTACTCCTGCACCTATTTTTCTATGTTTCTGTTTCTACTTGTGTTGTTGTTATCAATATGGACCATGGCATAGAAACATAGAAAATAGGTGCAGGAGTATGCGATTCGGCCCTTCGAGCCTGCACCACCATTCAATATGATCATGGCTGATCATCCAACTCAGGAGCCTGTACCTGCCTTCTCTCCATACACCATGATCCCTTTAGCCACAAGGGCCACATCTAACTCCCTCTTAAATATAGCCAATTAATTGGCCTCAACTACCTTCTGTGGCAGAGAATTCCAGAGATTCACCACTCTCTGTGTGAACATTTTTTCCTCATCTCGGTCCTAAAAGATTTCCCCCTTATCCTTAAACTGTGACCTGTTGTTCAGGACTTCCCCAACATCGGGAACAATCTTCTTGCATCTAGCCTGTCCAACCCCTTAAGAATTTTGTAATTTTCTATAAGATTCCCCCTCAATCTTCTAAATTCTAGCGAATACAATTCTATCCAGTCTTTCTTCATATGAAAGTCCTGACATCCCAGGAATCAGTCTGGTGAACCTTCTCTGTACTCCCTCAATGGCAAGAATGTCTTTCCTCAGATTAGGAGACCAAAACTGTATGCAATACTCCAGGTGTGGTCACACCAAGACCCTGTACAACTGCAGTAGAACCTCCCTGCTCCTATACTCAAATCCCTTTGCTATGAATGCTAACATACCATTTGCTTTCTTCACTGCCTGCTGCACCTGCATGCCTACTTTTAATGACTGGTGTACCATGACACCCAGGTCTCCTTGCATCTCCCCTTTTCCTAATCGGCCACCATTCAGATAATAATCTACTTTCCTGTTTTTGCCACCAAAATGGATAACCTCACATTTATCCACATTATACTGCATCTGCCATGCATTTGCCCACTCACCCAGCCTATCCAAGTCACCTTGCAGTCTCCTAGCATCCTCCTCACAGCTAACACTGCCCCCCAGCGTCATGTCATCCGCATACTTGGAGATGTTGCATTCAATTCCCCGTCCAAATCATTAATATATATTGTAAATAGCTGGGGTCCCAGCACTGAGCCTTGCGGTACCCCACTAGTCACTGCTTGCCATTGTGAAAAGGAACCGTTTACTGCTACTCTTTGCTTCCTGTCTGCCAGCCAGTTCTCTATCCACATCAATACTGAAACCCCAATACCGTGTGCTTTAAGTTTGTATACTAATCTCTAATGTGGGACCTTGTCGAAAGCCTTCTGAAAGTCTAGATATAACACTTCCACTGGTTCTCCCTTATCCACTCTACTAATTACATCGTCCAAAATTTCTATAAGATTTGTCAGACATGATTTATCTTTCATTAATCCATGCTGACTTTGTCCAATGATTTCACCACTTTCCAAATGTGCTGCTATCCCATCTTTAATTACTGATTCTAGCAGTTTCCCCACTACCGACGTTAGACTAACTGGTCTGTAATTCTCCGTTTTCTCTCTCCCTCCCTTTTTAAAAAGTGGGGTTACATTAGCTAGGTGTTCACAGTTCCTTTTCAGAATGTCCTGTATCTGCTCTGAGACATCCTTGGCCCTGGTACCAAGGAGGCAACACTTGCTCTCATGGAATCACCTGTCTGTGCATCTGCTTCTGGACTCCTATCACACCATCGCTTGCCTCAACTTTGTCCTTCCTTGCTCTACAGCAAGAGCCAGAAGTGGTGCCAGCAATAGACAATAGACAATATACATTATACAATAGACAACAGACAATAGACAATAGTGGCCAGACGAGGCCATTCGGCCCTTCGAGCCAGCTCCGCCATTCAATGTGATCATGGCTGATCATCCCCAATCAGTACCCCGTTCCTGCCTTCTCCCCATATCCCCTGACTCTGGCTGATCCTGCTATTTTCACTGAGATATCCTCTCCACTCCCCACCAACAGTATCCAAACTAATATACAGTACTTGATTCAGAGAGGGATATTCACAGGATATTGTTGCACTACATGCCTACCTCTGCTGGCATTCATCCATCTACCTAACTGAACCTGCGGTATGAGAATCTAACTGAAACTACTATTCATGTCTCTTGTATGCTCATCGGTGAATGAACTGCCATTCCAACTGATCCATGCGGTTTGAATGGAACTACAGCTGGACCCATTTCCTGCAAATGCAGTCTTCAAATAATAGAATAAAATATGCCTTTGGACACGGGAATTATGAACAATAAAATATAATTTTGTTGAATTGTTTGAGATGGTTAGCAAAATAAAAAAAGTGTGTGAATGGTTACTGTATGATTTGAATCTTTTGTGCAAGTGCAGTATTATAAATGTTAAGGATTCTAAAAGGAAAGCTACCAATACAATGTGTGCCAATCATTTTCTCAGTACCGCAAGATCCCCATTCATTCTGCACACTGATTAAAGTATTTCCGTGCAGAAATATATTGAAGATTCTCAGCCTGCAATCAAATCTTGAAAGTTACTGCCAGAGTTTTGTGATTTTATAACAAACGAAAATTTGTTTAAAATGATATGATGACAAAAACAATTACAATTATTTGACTTCAATGGGTGAAGTATGTCAATAGTGAAGCATTTGTTTATCATGTATTAAAATCCAATGCTCAGTCCTTATTCCTACGACTTTGCAACTATCCTGCCAATGAAATGCATTGCAATGTGATATTGGTGATAATTATAGCTCATGTCAGTCACAGGAAAAAGTTTCCAAACAAAGCCAGCTGTTTGAAATCATCCAACGAATGGAAATAACATCTGTGAAAGATATCAATAAACCCAACATTAGAAGAGTGTATCACAGACTATCTGTTGTAAAATTTCTGTGATGAATAAAAAAATAGTTTGATATACCACATCCAGTTCATCATTTATTCACGGTGCAATTGTTATTGCTATGTGGGCAAATATGGGAACCGTGTTTGCTCAATAGCATCCACAAACAGGAATGTAATATTAAGTTTGCTAAAATATTCTGGTGGCACTGGTTGGGAAATCAAGAATGGAGGCAAACGTTTTCTGGTCATCCGTAAACCTTGCTATGACATCCTCTTTGTCCATTGGAACAGCAAGATCCCTGTTGAAAATCTCATCCGAAAAATGAATTACTTCTTATTGTCTTGATTGTCACTATTTTATGAACCTAGCATTGAGATCAATGTCCTTATTTCCTCAGATTGTTATTTTTCTCCTCCACAACAGCACCTGTATTCATTAAGGGTTTCGGCCCGAAACGTTGCCTATTTTCTTCGCTCCATAGATGCTGTTGCACCCGCTGAGTTCCTCCAGGTTTTGTGTACCTTCATTATACACCTACCTTGATTGCAAGTTTCACCATGGATATTAACTCCATCTCGATTTGCCATCTGGTTGTAATAGTCCAACTAAAATAAAACATTATATTGAAAAAAAATGTAGGATATCCTGTACAAAAAATAAAATAGCTGGCTACCAGGGGAAATGGCCTCTTGAGGTGTTTAAATGTTTTCTTAATGCCCCCAGCTTATTAAATCCGCTGGGGTTATATATCATTTAACTGAAATTCCTGAAAATAAATTTCCATTATCTGTATGGAAAAGTAGTAATTTTGGTATTTTTAATTGAAAACATGGGTAATGAGTTTTAGTTTTAGAGATGCAGCTTATTATCATTTATACAAATACATCAATAGATGCTCCCGAACACATCATCAGTGATGTAACCTAGGGTCATTGGGTGTTTCGGGTCTTTCAACATCAGTCACCTTCACCCGGGCGACCCAGCCGTGGTTGATCAGACCACGACTTGTGTTCAGGTGGCATTCGCTCCTCCCCATGGACCTCCTCTCCTGATCCAGAGCCATCTCGAGGCCTTCTCCGCTGCCTCTGTGGTGTTCTTGATGGCCCTTCTCCTTGCCACTCCATTGATGCCCAGTGCACTCAAGGCTTTGTAGAGCGATTGCCCTGCAAAACCTCTGCAGCCAACCTCGATGGGCATACACCTTGCCTTCCAGCCCTGCTTACGGCAGTCTATGACCAGCTCTTCATACTTGGCCATCTTCCTCTCGTGGGCCTCCTCCAGATGGTCCTCCCACGGCACTGTCAGCTCCAACAAGACGATGTTTTTGGTCGCCTCTGAGACCAGGAGGATATCTGGCCTCAGGGTGGTCGTGGCAATGTGCTGTGCAAACTTCAGCTGTTTCACCAGGTCTACAGAAACTGCTAATCCTGCGCAGTCACCAGGATTCCTGACGGATTCCTGGCTGCTGTGGTTCTTGGCAGCTGCACTCCGGCCTTCACGAAGGTGATCACCTGGGTGTTGGGGCGTTTTCGTCTGCAGTTGCTGATTCCCATGCTGATGACTTCTGCAATGGGTTTGAGAACCTGGTCGTGACACCATGTGTACCGGCCCTGCCCAAGAAACTTTGGGCAACAGCTCAGGATGTGTTCGGTCCATGGCCTGCTCCCACCTTGTCCAGGCTCCCTGCTGCATCAATCCAACTGCTCTGGTACACCTCTCCTCCTCCATCACTTCCTCCTGGACCAGCCTGCGCCTCTCCTTCCCCTTGGCCTTGTCAAACTGGGGAGATGGGAAGATCCCCAGGCCTGCTCTTCCCCGAGTCACTGCTCCCACCAGGACTCTGTGGTGTATCCGAGACTACACTTGCAGCACGGCTTTTCCGGCTCTCCACTTCCTCCAGTTTTCACCTCCACCACTGCCTGAGCCACCTTGGGGTCGCTGGAGTCCCTGTACAGCATCACCTCTCTGGCCCGAGTCACCTTGAACTCCTCCTCCAGGGACTTCAGCTGGAGCTTGGTGTTATTTCCGTAAAGGGTGATGCTGCTAAGGCTCCTGGGCAGTTCCAGCCACCTTCTGAGAAAGCTGCTGACTTTCCTCTCTAATCTCTCTACGATGGATATTGGGACTTCGTAGACAAGCAGTGGCCAGATTATCCTTGGCAGGATACCATGCTGGTAAATCCATGCCTTGAACTTGCCGGGAAGCCCCGACCGGTCCACTGCTCTCAACCAGCTCTCCAGCTCCTGACAGGTTGCCTGGACAGATGCTGTATCCTTCAGGCTGCTGTTAAACACCTTGCCAAGACTCTTCACTGGCCTTTCGGAGACAGTTGGGATTGGTGTCCCTTCGATGTTGAAGCGGAACCTTTGCCCTTCTTCAGCACCAGTGGCCTTGATTTTCCTGGCTTAAACCTCATCCTTGTCCATCCAATCAGTTTCTCCAACCCCTGCATGATCCACCTGCCTCCTGGCACTGACTCAGTGGTGACAGTCAGGTCGTCCATGAAGGCTCTGATTGGTGGTTGGCGTATTCCTGACTTGGTCCGAGGGCCCCGGCACTTTGGCTCAGCAGACTTGACGAGCATGTTCATTGCCAAGGCAAAAAGGATCACAGAGAAGGTACAGCCTGTGATGATCCCAACCTCCAGTCTGTGCCACTCTGATGTTACTGATCCTGATGAGACTCTCATGCTGAACTGGTTGTAATAGTCCAGGATGAGGTCTGCCACTTGGCCCGGCACAATCTTGCCTTCACCGCTTAACAAGGAGATGATTCTGAACTGATTGATCGTCTTGGAATCTTCCTCCTTTGGGATCCAGACTCTATCAGCGAATCGCCACTGCTGCACCACTTTTCCTCTCCTCCAGAGTAGACCCTGTAGGGGACTCCGCTCAGGCCATGGGCTGAGCCAGATCTTGCTCTCTTCACAACGTCCTGGACCTCTTTCAGGAGTGGCTTTCTACTATCAAACTCCATGATGGGTGGAGGTGGTTTTATCAGGATGTTGCACTGGCCCAGCTCCTGCTGCCTGACGGGGTCACTGTAGGTCGTCCGGATGTGCCGGTTGATCTTCTCCTTAGAACAAGCCAAACTCCCACTGAGCTTCTGCCCAAGTAGTTGTTTGGTGAAGCCGAAGGGGTTGGCTATGAAGGATGCTCCTCGCTTCCTGGCTCTTTCCTTCCGGCGTCTTTGGTGCCACTCAGCTCTATGGAGGGTCATCAGCTTCTTCCTCAGGATGGTTCACAGCTCAGCCAAGGGGGGGAAGTTGCTCTTCCCTGGCCTCCTTATTCTGCTTCTTGAGGGACTTCAGCTCCTGCCGGATCTTGTGGATCTTTGTTGCTCGTTGGTTCATGGTGAAAGGTGTTCTGGCCGGCTTCTTCTCCACTTCTCCAAACCATTCCACAGCTAGGCTGATGATGATTGTCGTCATCAACCGCAGCCTTCGGTCCATGTCTCCCATCGCAGTTGCTTCTAGCACCTTGTCGACGTCCTCGTCAAACTGATGCCAGACTGCCGTCTTGCAGGCCTGAGGCCATTTGACTCGAACCTTCTCCGGAGAACTGTTCCAAGGGACTAGTTGCGCCACTTGGAGGCTTCGGGCTCTATGGGGTGATTCCGGGCCCGGCTCCTCCCTCGTCTCACCAGGTAAAATACCTGTGCGTTGTGACGCTCCCTGTCCCTCCAAACACTTCATCTGGGTCTGGTGAATCTTCAGGCCTCGGCTGTGTTCTTGCAGACCTTACCACATCTGCATTTGATACTCATAGTCGGTTGTCCATTGCCATTAGTCGTCAACCTTTGATCCGTCCAATTGAGGTGCTCATCCTCAATTGGCTCTTTTAAGACTTTTGCCTTCCATCACAGTGAGGAGGTGCCTGGTGAACTCACTGTGGTGGATGTTAAATTTGTGTTTATTGTGTGTTTTTGTCATTTTTATTATATATATGACTGCAAGGCAACACAATTTCGTTCAACCCAATAGGTCTGAATGACAAATAAAATTCAATTCTCAATTCAATTCATTGGCCTACTGAATACATACAATCCCTCAATCGCCTATTCACACTGGCTCTATGTTATTCCACATTCACTTCCCTCAACTGGAATTTACTGGAGTATCAAACATTTTAGAAATTATCCAAGTTCTTATTAACACACAGTTATTAAGCCAATATGTAGAGGAACCGACTGGAGGGCAGGCCATCCTAGACTGGGTATTGTGTAAGGAGGAAGGATTAGTTAGCGATCTTGTTGTCGAAAGCCCCTTGGGCAACAGTGACCATAATATGGTGGAATTCAGGATTAGGATGAAGAGTGACACAGTTAATTCAGAGACTATGGTTCTGAACTTAAAGAAATTAGACTTTGAAGGTATGAGATGGGAATTGGCTAGGATAGACTGTCAAATTATACTTGAAGGGTTGACAGTGGAGATGCAATGGCAAAGATTTAAAGATCGCAATGGATGAACTCCAAATATTGTTCATCCCTGTCTGGCGAAAAAGGAAAACAGGTAAGGCGGCTCAACCGTGGCTAATGAGGGAAATCAAGGATAGTGTTAAATACAAAGAAGGGGCAAATTAATTGGCCAGATGATGCAGCAAACCGGAGGACTGGAAGAAATTTAGAACTCAACACAAGAGGAACAAGGGCATGAAAGAAAGCTTGCGGGGAATATAACAACTTACTGTAAAAGCTACTTTGGATATGTAAAAAGGAAAAGATTGGTGAAGACAAATGTAGCTCCCTTACAATCAGAGACAGATGAATTTATAATGGAAAACAGGGAAATGGCAGAACAGTTAAACATAGAAACATAGAAATTAGGTGCAGGAGTAGGCCATTCGGCCCTTCGAGCCTGCACCGCCATTCAATATGATCATGGTTGATCATCCAACTCAGTATCCCGTACCTGCCTTCTCTCCATACCCCCTGATCCCCTTAGCCACAAGGGCCACATCTAACTCCCTCTTAAATATAGCCAATGAACTGGCCTCAACTACCCTCTGTGGCAGAGAGTTCCAGAGATTCACCACTCTCTGTGTGAAAAAGTTAGAAACATAGAAACATAGAAATTAGGTGCAGGAGTAGGCCATTCGGCCCTTCGAGCCTGCACCGCCATTCAATATGATCATGGCTGATCATCCAACTCAGTATCCCGTACCTGCCTTCTCTCCATACCCCCTGATCCCCTTAGCAACAAGGGCCACATCTAACTTCCTCTTAAATATAGCCAATGAACTGGCCTCAACTACCCTCTGTGGCAGAGAGTTCCAGAGATTCACCACTCTCTGCGTGAAAAAAGTTCTTCTCATCTCGGTTTTAAAGGATTTCCCCTTTATCCTTAAGCTGTGACCCCTTGTCCTGGACTTCCCTAACATCGGGAACAATCTTCCTGCATCTAGCCTGTCCAACCCCTTAAGAATTTTGTAAGTTTCTATAAGATCCCCTCTCAATCTTCTAAATTCTAGAGAGTATAAACCAAGTCTATCCAGTCTTTCTTCATAAGACAGTCCTGACATCCCAGGAATCAGTCTGGTGAACCGTCTCTGCACTCCCTCTATGGCAATAATGTCCTTCCTCAGATTTGGAGACCAAAACTGTACGCAATACTCCAGGTGTGGTCTCACCAAGACCCTGTACAACTGCAGTAGAACCTCTCTGCTCCTATACTCAAATCCTTTTGCAATGAAAGCTAACATACCATTCGCTTTCTTTACTGCCTGCTGCACCTGCATGCCTACCTTCAATGACTGGTGTACCATGACACCCAGGTCTCGCTGCATCTCCCCCTTTCCCAATCGGCCACCATTTAGATAAAAGTTCTTCTCATCTCGGTTTTAAAGGATTTCCCCCTTATCCTTAAGCTGTGACCCCTTGTCCTGGACTTCCCTAACAGCGGGAACAATCTTCCTGCATCTAGCCTGTCCAACCCCTTAAGACTTTTGTAAGTTTCTATATTAAACAAGTACTTTGGTTCTGTCTTCACTAAGGAAGACACAAACAATCTCCCAGAAATACTAGGGGACCAAGGAACTAATGGGAGGGAGGAACTGAAGGGAATCCACATTAGCCAGGAAATGGTGTTAGGTCATCTGTTGGATCTGAAGGCAGGCACATCCCCAGCGCCTGATGGTCTGCATGCCAGTACTGAAGGAGGTGGCCCTAGAAATTGTGCATTCATTGGTGATAATTTTCCAATGTTCTATAGACTCTGGATCAGTTCCTGTGGATTGGAGGGTAGCTAATGTAACTCCACTTTTTAAGAAAGAAGGGAGAGAGAAAACGGGGAACTATAGACCAGTTAGCCTTACATCGGTAGTGGGGAAGATGCTTGTCATTTATTAAAGATGTAGTAGCAGCGCATTTGGAAAGCAGGGACAGGTAAATGGATAGGAAAGGTTTAGAAGGATATGGGCCAAATGCAAGCTGATGGCACTAGTGCATGTTGGACTAGGGCATGTTGGACGGCGTGAGCAGGTTGGGTCAATTTGCAATGAGACTATGCATTTAGTGGCTCATCTGTAGGGAGAAATGAATTGTCAACATTTCAAACCAGCAATGGGACTGTTTTCAGGAATCTTTATGCAGGATCTCAACCCAAAACATGAACCTTTCCATTCTCACTGAGATGCTGCTCAACCTTTCAGTTCCTCCAGTGGTTTGTTTTTTGCTCCAGATTCAGGCATTGGCAGTCTATTGTGTTTCCATCTTCCTTCTTTTCCTTTGTCTTTTAAACTCTTAACCTATATTTTTTTATTTTCCTTAATTTAATTTAATACTGAACTCATAATTCAAAATGTCCTGCCTCTTTACCTTTTTTCTTTATTTTATTCCATTCTTAGATAATATTTGTTAAGAAGATTTCCTGCTGTTCACCCGAGTCCAAATACCCTGCTTCCCTCACCCCACCATTATCAACTCACATTTCAGCATTTACAAGATTAAACAAATCAACTTAAGGTTCCAAGAAAAGGTTTAACTAACTAGTCTTGCCAGGACTAGGCGGTGTGAGCTATAGGGAGAGGTTGAATAGGCTGGGTCTATATTCCATGGAGTGCAGGAGGAAGAGGGAGGGGGGTCTTATAGAGGTGTACAAAATCATGAGAGGAATAGATCGGGTAGATGCACAGAATCTCTTGCCCAGAGTAGAAGAATCAAGGACAAGGGGACATTGGTTCAAGGTGAAGGGGTAAAGAGTTAATAGAAATCCGAGGGGCAACATTTTCACACAAAGGGTGTATGGAACAAGTTGCCAGAGGAGGTAGTTAAGGCTGGGACTATCCCAACGTTTAAGAAACAGTTTGACAGGTTCATGGGTAGGACAGGTTTGGAGAGATATGGACCAAGCGCAAGGAAGTGGGACTAGTGTAGCTGGGACATTGGTGGCCGGTATGGGCAAGTTGGGCCGAAGGGCCTGTTTCCACACTGTATCACTCTATGACTGACTCCAACTGGATATCTCTCGGGATACCCAACTGAGAAAATCATCTCAAATGGAAATAAGTTATGGGACACTGCAGTAATGAATTAATTAATTTTCTAATTACTGCAATTTCATGAAATGTTAAAACTTCTGAGCAAACAGACTTATAATAATCATGGGCTCATGTCATATCTTTATTCAGATTACCTGGAAATGTTGACTTCAACATTGACTTTGGCTCCAGGGCTATTGCCATTGACATTTGCCTAGCTGTTCAAACTCTGAATGCCTGGGAACAGTGCCCCTGGCACAACTGAATTATTGAAATACTGACCTATAGTTAGTTATCCAATCATGAAGACGTTTCTTAGGCTGTGGTTTGAACATAATGGAACATATCAGATTAATTCAGCCACATGTATGTTAACCTGTTCAGCAACAGAAAGTTGAGAACTGCTTTAAGCAAAATATTGTTGCAATGGGCAGTATTAAGACAATTTTAATTCATACTAAGGAGCTCAACTCCCATGTTGGAGGGTGTAAAACTTCAAATTAATCCTAGATAATGGCTGAATAGCTACTCAGACCAAGAAATATCAGGTATTTCCCTCATGTAGTTTGAACTAAACTTTAAAAGTTATTAATTAGATCAAAAGTATATGCTCATCCATATTACCACATTTTTCAGGAGCTTTGCAATAGAGAAAGGGAGGTTGAGGTGAATCACATAATAGTAAATTTGGTCTTTCTTGCTTGTGGTACAGAACTTTTAGCAATTATGCTAAAACTCAGTTCTCTCTCACTCACAATTTTATCTTCAACTGGTTGGTAAATCAACCCCTGGCTCCCATCTCTGGTGAGTATTTGACCTATCTGCCTGTCAATCTCAGTGGAGCACTTCTGAATTAGTCGGATGGGTTGCTAAGGCAACAGAAGAAGTCAGGGAATGAGAGAAAGAATTTATGCATGAACAACAAGTGATTGTAGTCCCAGCTGCAATGACACCAAAAAGAATTGAAGGTCATGACAAATATTACATTTATTCCTCTTTATACAAAATGTACCAACAAACTATATAATAAGATTAGTACGTGCACCTTAGAAAATGGCAGTGACATTTGGCAGTATGTTTGCCTACTCGGATGAGTTGGGAAATGGATGTCACCAGGTACTTGAAAGAATTACATCAGATTTTTTTTCCCTTTTTTTAACTAATAGGTTCCCAAAAACTGGAGTTCAAAAGAGGTAATAATACATTTGAAATGTATTGTAAAACGGCCTCACCTACTATTGTTGGCTGTGATGAGGCCCAGGATGGTTGTGTCATCAGCAAACTATTTCTTGCTATATCTCAAAAATAACTTTGACGATTTGAAATGTTGGAAACTGCCCTCTCTGGTGCCCCTAATAGATTAGAAAGAATGAAATACTCTCCTCTGTTCTGATTTTTAACTTAACATATAAAATCTGGCCTGTTCCTCCTCAGGCTGAAATACAACTGGTGTCCTGGCCGTTTTATCCCTGAGTTAACTTCATAAAGAGATTACCCAATGCTTCGGAGGAAACTTCAGATGCTGTTTCAACCCAAAGATAGACACAAAAGCTGGGTCAGACAGCAACTCTGGAGAAAAGGAATATGTGATGTTCTAGGTCTAGACCCTTCTTTAGACTCTCCTTTAGACGATGGGTTTCAACCTGAAATGTTACCTATTCATAGAAACATAGAAAATAGGTGCAGGAGTAGGCCATTCGGCCCTTCTAGCCTGCACCACCATTCAATATGATCATGGCTGATCATCCAACTCAGTATCCTGTACCTGCCTTCTCTCCATACTCCCTGATCCCTTTAGCCACAAGGGCCACATCTAACTCCTTCTTAAATATAGACTGGCCTCAACTACCTTCTGTGGCAGAGAATTCCACAGATTCACCACTCTCTGTGTAAAAAATGATTTTCTCATCTCGGTCCTAAAAGACATTCCCCTTATCCTTAAACTGTGACCCCTTGTTCTGGACTTCCCCAACATCAGGACTAATCTTCCTGCATCTAGCCTGTCCAACCCCTTAAGAATTTTGTAAGTTTCTATAAGATCCCCCCTCAACCTTCTAAATTCTATCGAGTACAAGCCGAGTCTATCCAGTCTTTCTTCATATGAAAGTCCTGCCATCCCAGGAATCAGTCTGGTGAACCTTCTCTGTACTCCCTCTATGGCAAGAATTTTTCTCCAGAGATGTTGTCTCACCTACTGAGACAGTATCACATCTCTCACATCTGCTCCTCTCTCCCTGACACCTTGGACCCTCTTCAGTTTGCATATAGACCAACCAGGGCCACGGACGATGCCATCGCCATGGCAACTCAACCTGTGCTCAGCCACCTGGACAAAGGGAATACATATGTGAGAATGCTCTTCATTTGACCACAGCTCGGCATTCAACACTATCATTCCCTCAAAACTCATCCCCAAGCTCCTTGATCTTGGACTGGAGATCTCCATCTGCGGCTGGATATTCGACTTCCTGACGGGCACGCCCCAGGTGGTAAAAATTGGCAGCTACACCTCGTCCTCACTGATCCTCAACACAGGCACCACAGGGCTGTGTGCTCAGTCCTCTCCTGTACTCCCTGTTCATGCACGACTTTACTGCTGAGCACAGCTCCAACATCATCCTAAAGTTTGCTGATGACACAACCAGCCTGGGCCTCATCACATACAACAATAAGACGGCCTATAGAGAGGAGGTAAAGCCACTAAACAGCTAGTGACAGGAAAATAACTGTAAATGACTTATCAGATGCACGTCTGGAGTTTAAATCATCTTTAATCATAACATATAGTAGAGCGGTATGTTCTTAGTTTGTTGCTACCGCTTACATGACTACCTAATGTAGGAAATGGGTGTTAATATAAAGTGTCCAGTAAGGTGGAGTTAATGATGCTACACTACTCTGATTGGTTCACATGTAATAACCAATCTACAATAACCTCTCTCTTAATGTCAGCAAAACCTAAGAGATGATCAGGAACTACAGGAGACAGCAGGGGAGTGGACAGCTCCCCATCCACATGCATGATGCTGAGGTTGAAAGGGTCAGCAGCTTCAAGTTCCTCGGTGTGCACATCACTGAGGACCTCTCTTGGACACTGCACATGGACACAATAACAAAGAAAGCCCGCCAGCGGCTTTTTTTCCTGAGAAGACTGAGGAAGTTTGGCTTGAACGCCAGCATCCTCACAAACCTCTACAGATGCACCATCGATAGTCTGCTGACGGGCTGCATCACAGTCTGGTACGGGAACTGTTCTGCCCACAGCCGCAAATCACTACAGAGAGTGGTGAGGGCGGCACACAGCACATCACTGGCAACTCTCTCCCGGCCATTCAGGACATTTTTCACCGGCGGTGCCTGCGGAAGGCACACAGTATCATCAAGGACCACAGCCACCCGGCACGCAGACTGTTCTCCTTGTTACCGTCAGGCAGGCGATAAAGGAGTATGGCTGCACGTACCATCAGACTTAAGAACAGTTTTTACCACCAGGTCATCAGGCTTCTGAACTCATAAACACATCATATATGTTGATTATTTTATTTATTATTGTCTTTTACCCACCAATTCACTTTTATCTTTTATCTTTATCTTTTACCTACCAATGTCACTTTTTATCTTATTTATTTTATCTTATTTTTATCCTTGTAATATTATTGCTGAGGTGACCCGTTGTCTTGTCAAACACATTTCATTGTACTGCTGACCCTGTGTTAACCTACATATGACAAATAAAACTGAACTGAACTGAGTTAGTCCAGTCCAGCTTTTTGTGTCTACATTACCTAATGCTTATATGTACTGAGCACAAATTCATCACTTCAATCCCCTTCATTACAACGTTAGCATAGCACCAAAACATTTAATTGACTGTGGAGTAATTTGGGATAATCAGGGGGGGGAAGTTGTTTACCCAAATTATTATTCACAGCTGCTCTTTTTTTATTCAAAAACACATTACATCTCAAAGAAGCACCTATCCAGTTTTTAAATTTTAAAGCTGAAAAAAGAGGTTGAAATGTATTGTTACTCAATCTCAACTAGAATTAAGAGATAATTCTAGTTATGCAAATACAAACCCACAGATGCAAATAGTAAAATATAGAAGCAGTTATGTGAATTTAATTAACATCAGCATGATTTGTTGGAATGGGAGCTAGTTAAGAGGCAGGATGCATTAGCAGGACTAATGCGTGGGTTTGCTCCGAGATCTTCGGTTTCCTCCCACACTCCAAAGATGTACAGGCATGTAGGTTAATTGGCTTGGTAAATGTAAAAATTGTCCCTAGTGTGTGTAGGATAGTGTTAATATGCGGGGATTGCTGATCGGTGCGGACTCGGTGGGCCGTAAGCCTGTTTCTGCACTGATTCTCAATACAGAGTGACAAAACAGACACCATTGTATGGAGATGCCGCCAAGTGTGTTCAGCTCTGGCTGAACAACTAATCTTGTGTGTGGACTCGATAAGAAGAAGCCTTCTTTTTGACCTCATTGAAACCCTTCTGAAAATATAAATATACCACATCCACCATTTCCTCCTTGTCTATCCTGCTAATCACATCTTCGAAGAACTTCAAAATATTCGTCAAACATGAGTTCCATTTCAACCATTGTTGCTGACTCTTTATAAGTTCATGTTAATAAGTGATAAGAACAGAATAAAATCATTCGGCCCATCAAGTCTGCTCCACCATTCAATCATGGCTGATCTATCTCCCCCTCCTAAGCCCATTCTCCTGCCTTTTCCCCATAACCCATGACACCCGTACTAGTGGAAACATCCTCTCCATATCCACTGGAGTGGATGCTTCACCTTCACTATTGTTAAATTTCAGCGAGGTTTCCTGTCATCCATCTAAACTCCGGCGAGTACAGGCCCAGTGCCATCAAACTCTCATCCGTTCAATCCTACATTCTTTTCTAGGAGCATTGTTTTTAGTATATTTCATTATAAATACCAGCATTTGTCTTTCTCCTGTGTTTAGATCATCAATTTGATAATTTTCAGTTTTCTCTTTTAAATTGTGTACATATTTGCTACTCTCCAACCTGTTGAAAATTTTCAGAATTGATAGAATTTTGAAAGATGATGACCAATTTTTCTACATCCGAATCTTTCAAAACTCAAAACTCTGGGATATTGATATTTGGGCTTGACATTCATTGGCTTCCTCATACCAGTGTCACCAACTTTTGTAATATTATTATTTTTACTAATATGAATTTATTTTCTCTCAGGTAACTTGATTCTCTAATATTTATGGCAACATTTTGCTGGTTACCTTTGTGAAAACAAACACAAAGTAATTACATAGAAACATAGAAACATAGAAATTAGGTGCAGGAGTAGGCCATTCGGCCCTTCGAGCCTCCACCACCATTCAATATGATCATGGCTGATCATCCAACTCAGTATCCCGTACCTGCCTTCTCTCCATACCCCCTGATCCCCTTAGCCACAAGGGTCACATCTAACTCCCTCTTAAATATAGCCAATGAACTGGCCTCAACTACCCTCTGTGGCAGAGAGTTCCAGAGATTCACCACTCTCTATGTGAAAAAAGTTCTTCTCATCTCGGTTTTAAAGGATTTCCCCCTTATCCTTTAGCTGTGACCACTTGTCCTGGACTTCCCCAACATCGGGAACAATCTTCCTGCATCTAGCCTGTCCAATCCCTTAAGAATTTTGTAAGTTTCTATAAGATCCCCTCTCAATCTCCTAAATTCTAGAGAGTATAAACCAAGTCTATCCAGTCTTTCTTCATAAGACAGTCCTGACATCCCAGGAATCAGTCTGGTGAACAGTCTCTGCACTCCCTCTATGGCAATAATGTCCTTCCTATTGTTCAATTGCTCAATTTCACTGCCATTTCGATATTCCCCTTAATAGATCTCCCATCTCAGTCTGCAAGAAATCTACTTTTGCCCTCGGTAGTCTGTCGATTTAATTTTGGGGAATTTTAAGATAGAATTATATTTTAAATTCTAAAAAGAGAGAAAGACATTGAATTTTAAACTAGGCAGAAACTAGATCTGAAAATGGCATAAATTTCCTCTTCTCAAAGTTACAATTGTTCTTAACTGCATTGTTCCTTTTCCTATTTGATTTGCTTTTTTTTCATTTTTTATCAGTGAGATTGAATTTTAAAACTATCCAGTATGAATAGTGCCATGTTATCTTTCACCATACGATATGAATATATAAGTGAGCAAAGAAATAAATCATGTAGAAATATTCCTAGACTAAAGTGCTCAGGGCATCACTTTATACCACTGTGACCATATCTAAGGTTGCACAGTGACACAGGAAACACTTTTTCTCACAGAGTTGTGAGTCTGTGGAATTCTCTGCCTCAGAGGGCGGTGGAGGCCGGTTCTCTGGATACTTTCAAGAGAGAGCTTGATAGGGCTCTTAAAGATAGCGGAGTCGGGGGATATGGGGAGAAGGCAGGAATGGGGTACTGATATTGAATGATCAGCCATGATCACATTGAATGGCGGTGCTGGCTCGAAGGGCCGAATGTCCTACTCCTGCACCTATTGTCTATTGTCTATTCTAGTTGAGGTAATGCCTCACAGCTCCAGTGACCCAGGTTCAGTCCTGATCTCTGGTGCTAACTGTGTGCTGTTTGCACATTCACCTTTTCATAAGATCATAAGTAGAATTAGGACATTCGGCCCATCAAGTCTACTCCCCCATTTAATCATGGCTGACCTATCTCTCCCTCCTCACCCCATTCTCCTGCCTTCTCCCCATATCCTCTGACACCCGTAATAATCAAGAATCTATCTATTTCTGCCTTAAATATATCCACTGACGTTGCCACTACAGCCTTCTGTGGCAAAGAATTCCACAGATTGACCACCCCGTCCATGTGGGATTCCTCTGCAAAGATGTTTGGGTTGAAGGGTTAATTGATCTGTTAATTGCCCCCTGTGTAGAGGTAAGTTGTAACATCTAGAGGGAGTTGATGGGAGTGTGAGGTGAATAAATTAGGGTTAATATAAACGGATACTTGATAGTCAGCATGACTTCAGTGACCTGAGAGATTTGTTTCCATACCTTATAATTCCTCACATAAAATCCTGGAGATTCAATCATAGGAAGATTAAGGTCAAGTGTTAGAATCAATTTTTCTTGTATTTACAATTAAAAAAAAAAAATTTGGTTTGAGTAAAATCTCCCATTTTGAGTTTTGATATATGGAGCCATTGTTACAGCCTCTTAGTTCATACATGATAAAAGGCCAAAGATGGACACAAAAACTGGAGTAACTTAGCAGGACAGGCAGCATCTCTGAAGGGTGACATTTCAGACTGAAGAAGGGTCTTGATCTCAAACATCACCCATTCCTTCTCTCCAGAGATGCTGCCTGTCCCGCTGAGTTACTCCAGCTTTTTGTATCTATCTTCAGTTTAAACCAACACCTGCATACTGTTCCTTCATACACATGAAAACAGGCCATTTGGCCGACCACATCCATGTCGACCAGGAATGAATCCCGTCTTTCAGCACTTGGACCATAGCCTTGAATGTCCCAAGTTTGTTTAGACAATTCTTAAACTCTCTTCTTATCATCAACTCTATTTCCTTTACTCTCTTAGACAGTGTAGCCCAGGTACTCACAACTCTCTTGGTGGAAATGGTCTTGCTCAGATCCCCTCCAAATCTTTCACATCTAATTCTAAATTTAGTTTTATCCACCTCTGAAATGGGGAACAGTCTGCAGACTATCTTATCTATATTCATCCTCATTTTATATACCTCACTTATGTGCCCACTTATTCTCTGCTCCAAGGAAAAACAGATTGTATCCAGCCTTTCCTCATAACATACATTTTCCATTGCAAGCAACATCCTGATGAATTTCCTTTGAACTTTCTCCAGCATAATCACATCCTTCCTTTACTCTATTGACCAGAACTGAATACAGTACTCCAGCTGAGTTGTGATCATTTTTTAAATAAAATTGGAGACAAGCCTCCCTGTTCTTATATTCTGTATTCCATATGCTTTCCTAACCATGTTATATCCTTGTGTGCCACCTTTAAGGATTGTTGGACTTGTACACCAAGCATCCTATGTTCCTCAGTACTCCCTACGACCCCATTGTTCAGGGTATGTCCTGGTCTCATTAGTACTCCCCAAATCCATCACTTCACATTTAATGGATTAAACTTCATTCACCTTTTCACACCCCACTTCATTCAAAACATTGATATCACTTGCAGCCTAGGACTGCTCTGCACCTTACAAACAATTGCAACAATCTTCATGTCATCTGTAAATGGATCATGCATCATATATCCACTTCAAAATTATCCCCATGCATCACAAACAGCAAGGGTCCCAGCACCAATCCCACTGGAATATTACTAGTCACACACATCCTGTCACAAAAAAAAAATCCTCTAATCTATGATGGAATTTTGTGTTAAACTCATACCCCGAATCTGGCTTTACTTGGGACACAGCTCAGGTAGGCACAGACACAAAATAAAGCATCTCATAGATCAGTGCTGCATCTCTCGAACAAGTCTGTTTACGGAAGGCCCTCACAGTTCACATTGGGAAACACTCTGAGAAAACCCAAAGCATTTCAAACATTCACAGTACCTACACCATTTTATATTATCACAACATAATGGTTACTTGTGAATTCTACATTTTTGAAATGTCATAATTGATCAATATCATCTTTCAAATATCAACCTTTAATCTTTGTCTTTCTCCAGAGTTATATTTAATCTTATTTCATGTATTTTGAAAACTTCTCTTCCATGTGTCTGACAAATGGTCAAAAGACACATTTCCTGGGCAGTTTTATTATCTTTAGCAATTTACAACTCACAATGTTTATTTTATCTAAACTAGTCCTGTTCAATCTGAACATAGTGACACATCTATTTATTGCCTCACTAACATCCTTAGGTTCCCTAATTTGACAATGTTCCCATCATGTTATCCCCATGTGTAAGCTTTAGGGTTAAACACATTACAAACTACACATCTCCATATCATTTTCACATTTTCTGACAGCATCTACCACCACCACACTTATCCTACTCCCAAGCCAACCATGTTATATCCTTGTGTGCCACCTTTTAAGGATTGTTGGACTTGTACACCAAGCATCCTATGTTCCTCAGTACTCCCTACGACCCCATTGTTCAGGGTATGTCCTGGTCTCATTAGTACTCCCCAAATCCATCACTTCACATTTAATGGATTAAACTTCATTCACCTTTTCACACCCCACTTCATTCAAAACATTGATATCACTTGCAGCCTAGGACTGCTCTGCACCTTACAAACAATTGCAACAATCTTCATGTCATCTGTAAATGGATCATGCATCATATATCCACTTCAAAATTATTCCCATGCATCACAAACCGCAAGGGTCCCAGCACCAATCCCACTGGAATATTACTAGTCACACACCTCCTGTCACAAAAAAAAAATCCTCTAATCTATGATGGAATTTTGTGTTAAACTCATACCCCGAATCTGGCTTTACTTGGGACACAGCTCAGGTAGGCACAGACACAAAATAAAGCATCTCGTAGATCAGTGCTGCATCTCTCGAACAAGTCTGTTTACGGAAGGCCCTCACAGTGCACATTGGGAAACACTCTGAGAAAACCCAAAGCATTTCAAACATTCACAGTACCTACACCATTTTATATTATCACAACATAATGGTTACTTGTGAATTCTACATTTTTGAAATGTCATAATTGATCAATATCATCTTTCAAATATCAACCTTTAATCTTTGTCTTTCTCCAGAGTTATATTTAATCTTATTTCATGTATTTTGAAAACTTCTCTTCCATGTGTCTGACAAATGGTCAAAAGACACATTTCCTGGGCAGTTTTATTATCTTTAGCAATTTACAACTCACAATGTTTATTTTATCTAAACTAGTCCTGTTCAATCTGAACATAGTGACACATCTATTTATTGCCTCACTAACATCCTTAGGTTCCCTAATTTGACAATGTTCCCATCATGTTATCCCCATGTGTAAGCTTTAGGGTTAAACACATTACAAACTACACATCTCCATATCATTTTCACATTTTCTGACAGCATCTACCACCACCACACTTCTCCTACTCCCAAGCCCACTCTTGATTTAATTTGCCAGGCTAGAAACAGTCTGAATATCACAGTGATAATGGGGAGGTGTACATCTGACGAATATGTAGCTAGGATCTCTCATTTTCCCCTGTAAAACATCATGCCAATACCTAGAGGTGTGGACAGATGACATATTTTGAAGAATCGTGTGACCTGACCTGACACGACTAAAATAGATTTGAAACTCCGATGAAGGGCTTGGTCAGGTTTGTTTCATTAGCTGATTTTATGGTAAGACGTCACAGGACACAATACTTGATAAGGTGTGTCAGATTTTTAATCTTGTTACAAGGGAGCAGGAGAGAGAGAAAGGGTGAAAGGGAAAGGCAGACCGGCAGAGACACATTGGCAGAGAGAGCTGCACACCAGATAAAGAGATGGTGCGAGAAAGAATGGGAGGCTTGCACATATAATGCTGGACCAATAGATTTTAAAGTAAGAATAAATGCAAGGCAAGTTGTGTCTCTCTGCAATGTAATGACACACACGGGGTGCAAAGTCCAAATGTAGAGGAGTCATGAGATTAATAGCAATGCTTTGGCAACAAAAGAAAGAAAGTGGTGGTTCAGACACAAAACCTGTGGGGTGTACAACAAATTATGTGAAAAATTAACATGCTACATGGAGAGGATTGTGATATTATTCATGGCCAATAATCTTCCTGAAGAGGTAGAAAGTGCGGAGGATGAGCATATATTGAATTTTGTGATAAGAAATTCAAAGAAAGCTGTATTATTCAGAGAAAACTGGCTCCTAAACACATTGCACATTCACTTGCTTGCTCCTTAGAAAGCTAAAGATTTCCCATTTGCAGAATAGTTCAGAGGTTGGAAGAGTGTTTCAATGAGCAGCCTTTTGAGATAGCCGGGGGCTAAAATACAATACAAGCCGTCAGAAAATGGGAGAAAGACTGAATGGTTAAATTGGTGTGCTGAATGGCCCATCAAGGCATTGCAACTTCAGAGGTTTTGGGCCATAAAACATAGAAACATTTAAACATAGAAAATAGGTGCAGGAGTTGGCCATTCGGCCCTTTGAGCCAGCACCGCCACACATTGTGAACACAGCTGATCATCTCCAATTAATAACCCATGCCTGCCTTCTTCCCATATCACTTGATTCAACTAGCTCCCAGAGCTCTATCTAACTCTCTCTTAAATCCATCCAGTGATTTGGCCTCCACTGCCCTCTGTGGCAGGGAATTCCACAAATTCACAACTCTCTGGGTGAAAAAGTTCTTTTCTCACCTCAAGTCTTAAATGGGCTCCCCTATATTCTAAGACTGTGGCCCCTGGTTCTGGACTCGCCCAGAAGATATGGGTTCTGGACTCGCCCAGACTGAGAGGTATGCCAGTATTCCAGAGAGTGGTCCAGAAATATGTATAACATATTACATGTATAACATTGGAAGTGTCTTGAGAGCAGTCAGTGTTACCGTCGAAGCAGTACAGAGGTACTATCGTGTATGAAGGTAGACAAATCTCCAGGGCCTGATCAGATATATCCAATGACATTGTGGGAAACTAGAGAGGAAATTGCGGGAGCCCAGGTTGAAATTTACAAGTCGTCCTTAAATACAGGAGTGGTGCCAGAAGACTAGAGGGTGGCAAATGCTGTGCCTTTATTCAAGAAGGGCTGCAGGGAAAATGCTGGGGACTATAGGCCGGTGAGCTTAACATCTGTAGTTGGAAAGTTACAAGAGTATTCTGAGGGATAGGTTATACAGGTGTTTGGATGGGCAAAGGCCGATTAGGGATCATCAGCATGGTTTTGTACATGGGAGGTCATGTCTCACAAATCCGATAGGGTTTTTTGAGGACGTGACCAAAAAGGTCGATGAGGGCAGAGCTGTAGATGTTGGATACATGGATTTCAGTAAGGCATTCAACAAGGTTCCGCATGGTAGGCTGCACTGGAAGGTTAGATCGCATGGGATCCAAGGAGAGATACTGAATGGATAGAACATTAGCTTTGTGGAAGGGAACAGAGGATGACGATGGAAGGTACAAGTAAAGATAAACATAAGTGGTTGTCAACCAGCTGAGGCCAATAAAAAACTGACCAAGTAACAGAAGTCTTATAGTGCACCAATTCATTAGACAAATGGGTTCAGAAATAACAGGAAAAGGTTAAAGGTACCCCTGGGGAATAAACAAAACACCAATGAAAGGCTACAAAGAGACGTTAATCAATAATAATTTATTTCAAAACTGGAAAATACGCATGTAACCATTGTATTGCAGATCATAGTCATAGAATAATAATGCATGGAAACAGACTTTTTGGCCCAATTTCGCTATGCCAACCTAGATAACCCATCTCCACTAGTCCTACTTGCCTGCAGTTTCCTATACTGTCCCATACCTCCTTTTGTTTTCTGACCAGTGCTTCAGTTTCTCTTGCCACTCAAACCTCCTTACTCCCAGCTGCTTTGTATTTCACTCTAACAGGAACATGTATGACCTGAACTCTCATCACCACACTTTTAAAAGCATCCCGCTTTCTGGATGTTCCTTTGCCTGAAAACAGCCTACTCCAATCAACTTAAGTAAGTTCCTATCCAATATCATCAATGTTAGCCTTGCTCCAATTCAGAATTATAACTCATGGACCCACCCTGTCTTTATCCATAACTATTTTAAAGCTAATTGAACCGTGATTGCCTATCTACAAATGTTCACTCGCCAACACTTCAGTCACTTCCCCTTCCCAATTTCCTAAGAGTATCCAGCTTTGTCCACTTTCATGTAGGTCCATCTACATATTGCCTGAGGAGTCTTTCCTGAACACATTTCACTAATTCCACCCCGTCCAAGCCCTTTTTGGAAGGGCTTTTTAGGTTCTTTTAGGAAGAAGATGAGGAGAAATGTCTTTAGTCAGAGGGTGGTGAATCTGTGGAATTCTTTGCCACAGAAGGCTGTGCAGGCCAAGTCAGTGAATATTTTTAAGGCAGAGATAGATAGACTCTTGATTAGTACAGGTGTCAGAGGTTATGGGGAGAAGGCAGTAAAATGGGGTTAGGAGGGAGAGATAGATCAGCCATGATTTAATGGTGGAGTAGACTTGATGGGCCGAATGGCTTAATTCTACTATCATTTTATGACCTTGGCACTATGACAGTCAAACAGCCTGCCTCCCAACAGGACCACTTGTTGAATATGCCGTTCTGTCACACCTTGCCTTATTTTAATGTGTTGATCAATTAGCCAATTTAGATATCTCTAATGGATCAACTGGATTGCCTTTCAGGTCTCCCGCTCGTGCTCCAACGTGAAATATACATGCTCAAACCTGTCCATGGGCTTGCTTCTCAAGTTTGTCGCTCCTGTATATAAAAAGCTGATAGGTGCTGTGAATCGGTGAAACATGGGAAACTCACAACTGCTCTACAAGATGGTCTTTGTGTCCCTTCCTATCTGAACGGTAATGAAGAGGTCAACAGCAACCCACGTGAAAGCCTGGTTCAGGTACAGGCTAAACACACAATTAGCTCCGACAATGCTACCAGAAGGAACTCTGTTAGAGAGAAAGGTTGGTGTGGTTAAAAAAAGCTACATGGCCAGAAAATGTTACAGATTTGATTTTTTTTTTGTGTATTATTCAACACGATTACAGATTCTTGCCTGCGTGTACTGAGTGTGTGTCATTGCATCAGTTTAAGAATAATGACACATGGAATTGAACAAAAATGCATTGGAAAATATTTGATCAATGTAAGTAGAATTTGAACAGTGAATCTCCATTGGTTCCTTATTATTCAACTCGAGGTCTAAGGGTGGCATGCCGTGCTTCTTGTTGCAATATAGACACTATCACCAGTGTTGCAGATCAGAAGCAGCCAACATTTACTTTGCATATTCTTAGCAAAAACAGAGGAAACAAGTCAACATTTCAAAGGGAGTTATTTTTGATATGAAAAAAAGAATTAATTCCCACTTGTTTCTGATCATAAGGTGTCATTTGCAGTTCTGAGTCCTAAAGCATCAATGGAGCAAGGATGACAAAATGGGCAAATTTGCTATTGCAACATTAAATGATTAAATTATTAATTATTGTTAATCAAAAAACAAAATATAATTCCAATCATCTGTCCATAGTAAATGTTGAATCATCTTATATTGGTGGTGAAAATGTTTAGTTTCACAGTACAACAGGCATGGAGCAGAACAGTGACAGAGTTACTGCCTTGCAGCGCATAGACCCCTGGTTCGATCCTGACAAAGTTTGTACATCCTCCGTGACTGCGCAGCTTTTCTTTGATTGCTCCAGTTTCCTCCCACATTCCAAAGACGTGCAAGTTTGCAGGTTATTTGACCGGTAAAGATTGTAAATTTTCCCTACTGTGCAGGATAGTGATAGCGTACGGGGTGATCACTGGTCAGGTGACCTGAAGGGTCTGTTTCTGTGCTTTAGTTTACAGATACAGCACAGAAACAGGCCCTTCGATCCATCGATTCCACACCGACCAGTGATCCCTGCACACTATCCTACACACTAGGGACAATTTACGCTTATACAAAGCCAATCTCCTACTGATATGCATGTGTGTAGAACCTACACAAAAGCAACTATGAGATTCTGCAACAGAATCAGAAATTAGTAATAGTTTTCAATCCCAAAAGTAGTTTTGTATGCCTTAGATAAAGGTCAGAATGTCTATGTTGATCAGATGATCACAGCAATAGACAAATCTAAATGTACCGAAATGATATGGGATGATGAATTTAGCCTTGATGATAAGCATGGAATTAACTCCTGTCCAAGAGTCATGGAGCAGTGATGAGCTAAGGCCAGTGTTCACAATTTCTACCTTCCAAATAATTAATGCAGTGTCAGAGACATGTACACAGCTGTGTACATGTCAAATGAATTGTCAGTTCACAATCTGAATATTTATAAGGCATGGATATTTGTGAAGGATGTTTATTCATTTTAAAGAGGGAAGCAGTTTGGTGTACTTAAGGGCAATATGTAAAGGGGCTGTCCCTCTGTGGCGACCTAATCTGCGAGTTTAGAAAAATTTACTCAAACTCGCAGCATGGTCGACACGTGGTCCTAGAAGAATTGAATAGAAAAGAAGAGAATAGAAAAGAATAGAATAGAATGCCTTTTATTGTCATTCAAACAGAGAAGGTTTGAACAAAATGTAATTCCTGCAGTCATGACATTACAAAAAAAAAACAAGACACACACTTAACACAATTTACACAAACATCCATCACAGTGAATCTCCAACACCTCCTCACTGTGATGAAAGGCAAAAGTCTTATCTCTTCCCTTTGTTCTTCTCCCACGGTCCAGCAGTCCAACTGCAGCATGGAGGCAACTGGGGCTCAAGATGTTAAAGCCCCCGGCGGGCGATGGTAAGTCTCGCGGCTGTTTAAGCCGCGCCGGGTGATGTTAAACCCCGCTCCGTGTCATTTAAACTCCACGATTCCGGCGGGAAAAGTTGCCATTGCGGGAGCTCCGAAAAGCGGTCTCCCACCAGGGACCTGCGAGCTCCCGATGTTCCTGTCCACCGGGCCTGTGGTCGGACCCTCCGAAGCTCCAAAGTCGGTTTGCAGCCGTGTGCCACCACAGCTCTCCTCACTCCAAAGTCGGCCAGCTCCACAATGGCGAGTCCGCAGTCTCTGCGATTGGAGCCCTCAGGTTGGTTCCGGTTGGAGGCCGCCACCGGTTCCATGATGTTAGGCCCAATGACACCGGAGACCTGACAGGGAAAAAGTCAGGTCCCCGTACAGGGAAGAAAGGTCCTACGAGGTCACTGGAACCCTCCTTCATGCTAGAGGGTAGTTCCCGCAGATTCGCGGCCTCAGTTTGGTCGAGGAAAATTGTTCAGCATGTTGAAAACTTTTCTGCAAGTAAAAATTGGTTGACATGGTCCTTTTGAACTCGTAGTGCAGTGGAGTGGGGTCGCTATGTAGTTAATGGCAGTCGAGGGCAGCTGTAGGCAATCTCCTTTGCTGACCGGGCATTTTAATTGGCTCATTGGAGTTTACAAGACCAAGGAAAACAGACCGGTAATGTTAAATGCCCGCTAAACTTTATTATGTTGCCTGTCTTCTTAAAAGTATCTCCTCTCCATCTCTCCCCCCTTCTCTCCACTTCTCTCCCCCTCTCTCCCCACCCCCCTCGGCGCTCTCTAAAGGACTTACCGTACACTGTGCAGCCGTCTTTTACCTTTCTGTTCATCATGGGTGTTAATTTCAGACAGCGCTTCCCCGCTTTCCCTGGCCCCCGCCTTTGCAATATGTTTGTGTGTGTGTGTATGTTTGTGCGGTTGCTCGATCCAGCTCACGGTTTCATCGCTGACGGTCGATCCAGCTCGAGATGTTTTTAGGCGAGTGCCCTTCACATGGGAGGGCTGGCACCCCAACGCAATGTTCCACCTCTCCACCAATTCCAATATTGGTGGCTAGGGGGGGGGGGGCTTTCTGGAGTGCTAGTATGGGTGTTGTGAGATGAAAGGACTGGTTTCAAGAGGGCTAGTATGGACATTGTGGGCCGAATGTATTCTTGGGCTGGCAGCTGTCACTAAGGCCTGATGGGCTGGCAGATAAGTCATTCAGGGATGGTGGCTGGCAGTTCACTCATAGCTGTTCCTTGAAATTCCATTTCAAGCAGAGTGCAGGCCACCAAATTCAATTGCGTAGCATTTTAAGCCGAGTGCAGGCCACCAAAGTCGATTTCATAGCATTTCAGGCAGAGTACAGGCCACCAAACGCAATTTCACAGCATTTCAGGCAGAATGCTGGCCACCGAATGCAATTTCATAGAATTTTGGGCAGAGTGTAGGCCAACAAACGCAATTTCATAGCAGTTCAGGCAGAGTGCAGGCTGCCAAACTAAATTTCATAGCATTTCAGATGGAGTGCAGGCCACCAAACTCAATTTCATTGCATTTCAGGCAGAGTACAGGTCGCCAAACTTAATTTCATAGCTCGGCGGGCTTGTCCCCAACGCAATATTCCACCTCTCCATGAATTCCAATATTGGTAGCCAGTGGAGGGGGGGGGGGGGGGCGGTTCTGGAGCGTTAGTATGGGTATTGTGGGCTGAAGGGACTGGTTTCCAGTGAGCTAGTATGGACATTGTTGGCCAAATGAATTCTTGGGGTCACAGCTCAGTCACTCAAGCCTGATGTGCTGGCAGCTCACTAATGGCTGGTGGACTAACAGTTGACAGTATTCCTTGAAATTCCATTTCAAACAGGGTGCAAGGCCACCAAATTCAAATGCTGTTTCTTACCACTTCAAGCAGGGTGCAAGGCCACCAAATTCATTTGTAGTTTCATACCACGTCAAACAGGGTACAAGGCCACCAAATTCAAGTGCAGTTTCATACCACTTCAAGCATTGTGCAAGGCCACCAAACTCAAGTGCAGTTTCATGCCACTTCAATCAGGGTGCAAAGCCACCAAATTCAAGTGCACTTTCATGCCATTTCAAGCAGAGTGCAAGCCAACCAAATTCAAGTGCAGTTTCATGGCGCTTCAAGCAGGGTGCAAGGCCACCAAATTCAAATGCAGTTTCATACCACTTCAAGCAGGGTGCAAGCCAACCAAATTCAAGTGCAGTTTCACACCATTTCAAGCAAGGTGAAACCACCATAAAACCACATAAAACACATAAACACCACACTCACAGTTCAGTAGACATTCAGTGTGTGCAGTTGATTCACAGCTCAGACAGAGTCGTGACCTCTCTCTCCCCTATCTTGCAGAGACTCAGCCACACCCACACTTCCGGGTTGTATAATCCCTCCCCCCTCCCACCGGAAGGGGCATGGCCTTCATGGCGTGATTGACAGGAGAGAGTTTCTCAATTTTTTTAAAACACTAATAACACTTTTAATTTTCATTGATGGGAGGAATGTTCTGCACCTGATGGGGGAATGAGTAAGATAGCAAAAAATCACAGCCGTAAGTGGTAGCATTTTATCTAAAATCTATATACAGTGCAAATAGGAAGATGTCAATTTAGACTTTTAATCATGCAGTATTTCAAAGCAATCACCACCACCAACCATTTGCAGTGCAGTGTTTCAAAGCGACCACCACTCACAACCATTTGCGGTGCAGTATTTCAAAGCAACCACCACGCACAACCATTTGCAGTGCATATTTCAAAGCAACCACCACGCACAACCATTTGTAGTGCAGTCTTTCAAAGCAACCACCACCAACAACCATTTGCAGTGCAATATTTCAATGCGCCCACCACCAAAAACCATTTGCAGTGCAGTATTTCAAAGCAACCACCACCAACAACCATTTGCAGTGCAGTATTTCAAAGCAACCACATTTTCATTTTCAAACCACATTAACTGCACTAAAGGTCAGTAAAAGCACACTCACAGTTTAGTAGACATGTGTTCAGTGTTATTCACAGCTCCGATTGAGGGACATGAGACGTAACCCTCTCGCTCCCCCATCTTGCAGAGACAGACTGAGGCACTCAACACTTCCGTGTTTTATAGTCCCTCCGGAAGGGTCGTGGCCTTCAGGAGAAGGAATCTCAACACTTTTTAAACATTAATAACTCTTTTACTATTCATCGATGTCCTTCACAGCGGAGGGGGAATCTGAGTAAGATGGCCAAATTTCACAGCTATAAGCGGCAGCGTTTTTCCTAAAATCAATATACAGAACATCAAGATCAGATCAGACGTTTAGTAATATATATTAAGGGTTTGGACATGCTAGAGGCCAGAAACATGTTTCCGATGTTGGGGGAGTCCAGAACCAGAGTCCACAATTTAAGAATAAGAGGTAAGCCGTTAAAAACGGAGATGAAGAAACACTTTTTCACACAGAGTTGTGAGTCTGTGGAATTCTCTGCCTCCGATGGCAGTGGGGGTCGCTTCTCTGGATACTTTCAAGAGAGAGCTAGATAGGACTCTTAAAGATAGCAGAATCAGGGGATACGAGGAGAAGGCAGGAATGGCGTACTGATTGTGGATAATCAGCCATGATCACATTGAATGGTGGTGCTGGCTCCAAGTGCCAAATGGCCTACTCCTGCACCCATTGTCTATTGTCTATTGTCTAACAAATTTGACATTGAACTCATGACCGATGCTTCTCCATCTTTCTAAGCCTTTGTCCCATTTCGACCTCAGTGATGAATGTTCATTGAATAAGGATACACTGCTAATTCCATTTGTTCACCTGTACTAGATTTTCTACTTGTCCTTGCTGTGTGCCTTTGTCAGATCAGACTTCCAGTATAAGGTAGAACTAAATATTTAGTTGGTTTAAAATTGCAGGAAAATGTCAAACTAAACAAGCAAGCAAATCTTCCTCCAAAAAGACTTAAAAGTATTTAGTTTGTTTCAAGTCATAATTAATGATGATTCCACAGTTGTAAACAATGTTGTTAATTCAATGTATGCAACAGTCAGGAGACAACACAAGTGGATAGGGTGGTGAAAAAGGTGTAAAGTGCCTGTCCCACTCTGCAATTTTTTTGGCAACTGCCGGTGCATATCAGTGTCACCAAAAGATTTTGAAATTTTCAAAATCCAGTTGCGACAAAAAAAATGTTGCGACACTTGAAAAAACACAGCGCGTCATACATCATCAGGCCGCGTCATGCTGCTTCACGCCACATCATGCCATAACACGCCACAAATTTGTCAGTGACCTGATACATCAGTCAATGATGCCAGCAGTCACTGGAAAAAATCGCCAAGTGGGACAGGCCCTTAAGGCACGCTTAACTTCATCAGTCGGGGAATTTACTATTTAAGTTGGCAAGTCATGTTACATCTATATAAAACTTTGGCTCGTCCACATTTGGGGTATGGTGAGCAGTTCTGGCTGCCACAGGCTTGGGAGAGTGTGCAGATGGGATTCACCAGCATGTTACTTGTACTGGAGAGATTCAGCTATATGATCAGGTTGCAGAAAACAGAATTGTTTTCTCTGGAGGATTGGAGGCTGAGGGGAACCCACCAGATGTATTTCCAGTGCGCAAATGCCAAACACCAGAGGACATAGGTTTAAAGTGAAAGGGGGGAAAGTATGAAGGGGATTTAAAAAGCAAGTACTCTGTACAGAGATTGGTGTGTGCCTGAAACGTGCTGTCAGGGATTTATTAGGTTGGCATCATAATTTGTCCTTTCACATAAGGACAATGTCCTATATGACCTTTCATATCGTAAAAGGGTGTACACAGCCATGCACATCGTTGCCAAGAATCAAGCCACAAGGAGATGGATGCTGCACCTCACAAATCTTCCGACCAGGTATAAGTGCTCATGGTCAGTGAATGCACATTTAGTACATCTCCCTATTGGCATGACAATTCTCCATAACAACTCAATTTACCTCACTCTCCTTAATCACGTATCACTCAGGAATTATACTTTATAATCTTGTGCTTCAGTCAGACATACAACACATAAACTGGCCTTTCAGCCAAATTCATCCATGCTGACCAAGATGCCCCATCTAAGCTGGTTTATTTATTTTTTGTCTAGTTAAATGCAGTGTTTGGTGTTTGGTGTTTTTTAATAGTGTTTTTTTTAAATGTGTATATGTGGGGGGGGGGGGGGGGGGGGGGGGGGGGGGGGGGGCAGGGGGAAACTATTTAAAATCTCTTCCCTGTCCGGGAGACCCGATCTTTTCCCTGTCGGGTCTCCGTTGTCGCTGGGGCCTAGCACCGTGGAGCGACCTCCAACCTGAACGACCTGGGGGCTCGGGAGACTGCGGAGCTGCGGACTACTCACCATCGTGGGGCTGGCCGGCCTCGGAGCGTGGGGAGCGGTGGTGACTCGCTGCTGCGACTCGACTCCTGGGGCTCGGAGGCTCCAGCAACGCAGCCGCAGGTCCGGTGGACCGGGACATCGGGAGCTCGCGGGTCCGGGGGGAGAGAGAGAGACCGTTTCCCGGAGCTCCCGCAACGCGACTTCTCCAGCCCGTGTCGCGGGGTTGGAACGACCCGGACCGGGACCGTACATCGCCCGGCGCGGCTTCATGGCCGTGGGACTCCATCGCCCGTGGGGGTTCCAACCTTGTACTTTCAGACCGGGAGCGGGGCCGTAAATCGCCCCACGCGGCCTAAAATGGCCGTGGGACTTATCATCGCCCGCGTGGGGCTTGGGCATCGGGAGAGAAATTGAGAGCAGGGGAGAGAAAATACTTTGCCTTCCATCACAGTGGGTTCACTGTGATGGATGTTTGGGTGAATTTAATTGTGTGTATGTCTGTAGGGCATTGTCTTTGTTTGTACGGCTGTGGAAACAAAATTTTGTTGGAGTCTCACTGGGGCTCAAATGACAATAAATTTGTATTGTATTGTATTGGTCCCATTTTCCCCATGTTTGACCTATATCCCTCTGAACCAACCTCTCCATGTACATGTTCAAGTGTGTTTAAATGCTACACTAGTATCACTTACTTGTGCTTAGTCCATATCCCTCCAAACCTGTCCTGTTTAATTTTATTTTCATACTCAGTAACAAAATGTAACAATAGCATTTGTACGTGTTGTTGAAACGTTCAGCAACTTCATGTTTAGATTGGTCTTTGGATTTTGTTTAAGATTATGAACATTTTTGTTTATTTGAGACATTCCAGAACATTTTCTTTTGCAAATTCTGCCAAAGGTAGCAGGAGTGGCTTAGCAAGCTACCTATTATGATCATATTTTTAGTTTTAGAGATTCAGCACGGAAATAGGTTCTTCGGCCCACCGACTGAACACTGACCAGCGATCCCCATACCAACACCATCCCACACATACCAGGGACAATTTACATTTATAGCAAGCCAATTAACCTACAAACCTATGTCTTTGGAGTGTGGGAGGAAACTGGAGTTAGACAGCACGCATAGTCGGGAGCGAACCAGGGTCTCCTGCGCTGCAAGCACTGTAAGGCAGCAGTTCTACTGCTGTGCCACCCTGGTAGAGCTGCTCCCCACTTAAAATGCAAACTCAAGATGACAGATAAGTCATTTTATGGCACAGACTGTTCCCAAAACCATGCCCAATGTTTTTTTTTTTTTGCTGTCTAGGTCATCTAGCCAAGTCTGCATGCTTGCCATTGACCATGTGTTTTCCCATGATGTGGTTTTCTGAGTGTTTCTCCGTAACATCACAAAACCTTTTATTCTTCATCATGACTGAGGAGCTGAAAGCAATGAAAGGCCTGATCACAAGCTGAATACAACCCACCATCAGGAACTTTTCCTGCTGATTTGTCTCACCTGCCAGCCTAACATGGTTGGATGCAATGGGATACGTTTTGCTTCAGCAGATGATTTTCTTTGCTTTGACAGCTCTGTTGACATTTAGATGCTATCAAAAGGTTTGTATGGATACAACTAATAAAGTAACTTTATTTTACTGGCCTTCAATGAAATGTCATCCTGGCTGTTAAAACTTTAGAAGTGTGGTAATTATAACCAAAAAGTCTCACAGCCACCACGGGAGAGCTATGTGAATACATGCAACTTTGTTTCAAATTCCTGCAGATATAAAGATTTGAACACCTAGAAATCAGAACATAAGAACATTAGGAGCAGAGGTGCATTCATTGGCCTTCCCTCAAAGTGAATTCTGCTGTGGGGGGACGTTTCATGTTGATTTCTATAGTGTACTGTTCTGGTCTTTTTTTTCTTTTTCTCTTTTTTTGTTTTGTATGGATTTATTAACATTTGATCTGTTCAATTAATTTAATCAATCTCTGTAAAGCACTTTGGTTCAATTACTGGTTTTGTTGAAAAGTGCTATATAAATAAACATTATTATTATTATTATTGGTGTGGAGGACCACCTGGCCCTTTGTGTTTGTTCTATGTCATCAAGATCATGGCAATGTCTCAGCTTCATTTTCCTGTATCCTTTGATTCCCTCAACATCAAGACTTTACTTCTTAGATGTTGAAATTGGTGCTATCAAACATAAGTAAGTTTTCACTTTGGATTAGCAATAATTGTAAAATAGTTGAGAGTTAGAAACATAGAAACATAGAAATTAGGTGCTGGAGTAGGCCATTCGGCCCTTCGAGCCTGCACCGCCATTCAATATAATCTTGGCTGATCATCCAACTCAGTATCCCGTACCTGCCTTCTCTCCAGACCCCCTGATCCCCTTAGCCACAAGGGCCACATCTAACTCCCTCTTAAATATAGACAATGAACTGGCCTCAACTACCCTCTGTGGCAGAGAGTTCCAGAGATTTACCACTCTCTGTGTGAAAAAAGTTCTTCTCATCTCGGTTTTAAAGGATTTTCTCCTTATCCTTAAGCTGTGACCCTTTGTCCTGGACTTCCCTAACATCGGGAACAATCTTCCTGCATCTAGCCTGTCCAACCCCTTAAGAATTTTGTAAGTTTCTATAAGATCTCCTCTCAATCTCCTAAATTCTAGAAAGTATAAACCAAGTCTATCCAGTCTTTCTTCATAAGACAGTCCTGACATCCCAGGGATCAGTCTGGTGAACCATCTCTGCACTCCCTCTATGGCAATAATGTCCTTCCTCAGATTTGGAGACCAAAACTGTACGCAATACTCCAGGTGTGGTCTCACCAAGACCCTGTACAACTGCAGTAGAACCTCCCTGCTCCTATACTCAAATCCTTTTGCAATGAAAACTAACATACCATTCGCTTTCTTTACTGCCTGCTGCATGTGCATGCCTACCTTCAATGACTGGTGTATTATGACACCCAGGTCTCGCTGCATCTCCCCCTTTCCCAATCGGCCACCATTTAGATAATAGTCTCCTTTCCCGTTTTTGCCACCAAAATGGATAACCTCACATTTATCCACATTATACTGCATCTGCCAAACATTTGACCACTCACCCAGCCTATCCAAGTCACCTTGCAGTCTCCTAGCATCCTCCTCACAGCTAACACTGCACCCCAGCTTAGTGTCATCCGCAAACTTGGAGATATTGCCTTCAATTCCCTCATCCAGATCATTAATATATATTGTAAATAGCTGGGTTCCCAGCACTGAGCCTTGCGGTACCCCACTAGTCACTGCCTGCTATTGTGAAAAGGACCTGTTTACTCCTAATCTTTGCTTCCTGTTTGCCAGCCAGTTCTCTATCCACATCAATATTGAACCCCCAATGCCGTGTGCTTTAAGTTTGTATACTAATCTCTTATGTGGGACCTTGTCGAAAGCCTTCTGGAAGTCCAGATACACCACATCCACTGGTTCTCCCCTATCCACGCTACTAGTTACATCCTCAAAAAATTCTATAAGATTCGTCAGACATGATTTGCCTTTCGTAAATCCATGCTGACTTTGTCCAATGATTTCACCACTTTCAAAATGTGCTGCTATCCCATCTTTAATAACTGACTCTAGCAGTTTCCCCACTACCGATGTTAGGCTAACTGGTCTGTAATTCCCCATTTTCTCTCTTCCTCCCTTCTTAAAAAGTGGGGTTTCGTTTGCTACCCGCCAATCTTCAGGAACTACTCCAGAATCTAAAGAGTTTTGAAACATTATTACTAATGCATCCACTATTTCATGGAGCTACTTCCTTAAATACTCTGGGATGCAGCCTATCTGGCCCTGGGGATTTATCGGCCTTTAATCCATTCAATTTACCCAACACCACTTCCCGGCTAACCTGGATTTCACTCAATTCCTCCAATTCCTTTGACCCACGGTCCCTTGCTATTTCCGGCAAATTATTTATGTCTTCCTTAGTGAAGACGGAACCAAAGTAGTTATTCAATTGGTCCGCCATATCCTTGTTCCCCATGATCATCTCATCTGTTTCTGACTGCAAGGGACCTACATTTGTTTTAACTAATCTCTTTCTTTTCACATATCTATAAAAACTTTTGCAGTCAGTTTTTATGTTCCCTGCCAGTTTTCTTTCATAATCTATTTTCCCTTTCTTAATTAAGCTCTTTGACCTCCTCTGCTGGTCTCTGAATTTCTCCCAGTCCTCCGGTATGCTGCTTTTTCTGGCTAATTTGTACGCATCATCCTTCGCTTTGATACTATCTCTGATTTCCCTTGTTATCCATGGATGTACTACCTTCCCTGATTTATTCTTTTGCCAAACTGGGATGAACAATTTTTGTAGTTCATCTATGCAGTCTTTAAATGTCTTCCATTGCATATCCACCGTCAACCCTTTTAGAATTAATTGCCAGTCAATCTTGGCCAATTCACGTCTCATACCCTCAAAGTTATCTTTCTTTAAGTTCAGAACCATTGTTTCTGAATTAACAATGTCACTCTCCATTCTAATGAAGAACTCAACCATATTATGGTCACTCTTGCCCAAGGGGGCATGTACAACAAGATTGCTAACTAACCCTTCCTCATTACTCAATACCCAGTCTAAAATAGCCTGCTCTCTCGTTGGTACCTCTACATGTTGATTTAGATAACTATCCCGCATACATTCCAAGAAATCCTCTTCCACAGCACCCCTGCCAATTTGATTCACCCAATCAGTTGGTATACTTAAAGTCCATTAAACTTGCTTAAACTTTGCATTGAATTTTGCAAATAGATCTATAACTTTCTCAATCCACACACAAAAAAAAGCAGCATACATTTCATACATTGTTCCTTGGGTCATATAGGTTGTGAAATGACTACTGAACCTCAAGCACGAACAATGAATGAACATGTTATCTGCTTTCAAGACCATTCAGTGTTGCTGGCATTTTGTGTAGGGTTGCTATGGGAGAGGGAAACAATGAGCATTTCATGAAATTGCTGAATGTCTATTGATGGTAACTGACTGAACTTTGGACTAAGCATTTATTAAGCATATATATTATTGGGTGCAAATGGCACATCAAAGCCTTGTTACCTTACGGCATTGGAAGTTGTGATTTTAATCTCACTGGCTTCCTTGGCAACCACTAATAACATGTGGCCAACAGATCGTCCAATTGAAAATAACTTTTCACGAGGCTGTAGATGTCAGTAACCAATCTGATAAACTCAGTCTTTTGACTTCTCCACTATTGTTCCTGTACCCAAAACGGCAAGGATTACTGGTCTTAATGACTAAAGGCCGAATGCACTGACCTCTGTAGTTATGAAGACCCTTGAAAGACGTGTGCTGTCCTCATCAAGACCAACAGCCAATTATTGTTGCTTTTGCTTGTATTGCAATCAAAGACACTCAAGGGATGTACTTATTGCTTTACATAAAGACACCAGTCGTTTCCTCAGGTCCATGCCAGCTCCCAGCAAAGCAACAAACGTTCTCCTGGAGGAGAATCCCTCCCCTCAATGCAGATACCTCAATAGTCCTTCCAGGTCTCCTCAACTCTGACCTACTGCGTGCAGTGTTCCCGATGCGATCTCCTGTGCAGTGGTAATAACAAACATACATGCAATTACCATTTTGCCAAACACTTCCGCTCGGTCCACCAAGGGCTGCGGAAACTCCCAGATTTTGACCATTTTATCTCTCCTTCCCATTCCCATACTGACCTTTCTATCCTGGACTTCCATTGCCGGAGTGAGGCAACACGTACACTGGAGGAATTGCATTTTATATTCCACTTGGGTTGCTTAAACACAATGGTATAACCATTAAATTCTCTAACTTTAAGTAACCTCTACAAAATGCCCCCCATGCCCTTTCTTTCCCATAAACCCCTTCCCCCCCTTTCCTACCCCTCCTCCCGAGCCCTGACTAACCTTGTATCCATCTCTTCCCTCCCCTCCCCCTCTACCTATATTTCTAAACGATTTGTACCTTGTCAATACTCCAGTTGCACAATTCATAACTCTCTAATCCATCCGTCTCATATCTGTGTGTGTTCATCTCTGGCCTTCGTCCAAACCATCTGCCTAGCAATTGTGTAACCTATTTTCTCTCACGCAATTCTTAACTTCCCATTTTGATTCTTTCGACACGTAACTCGCTAAGGGTAATGTACAGTGGCCAATTCACCTGCCAACCCATCTGTGTGGCAAACCAGAGATCATTTTGGGTATCAAGGGAAAAACACGAGAACCGCATTGACAGCAGCCAAGGTGAGAGTCAAACGTTGATCTCTGGAGGGGGAATCTCTCTTAATACCAACCATCAAATTGCCCTTTTTAATATTCGTAAGAAAACCTCTTAACGTAAAAAAGCAAACTTTCTTCTGCAGAATTTGAACAAGCCCCTTCGCACTTGCAGGTAAGAAAGCAACTGCAAATACTGAATATTTATTGGAGAATTTGCATGATACTTATTCATGACTCACATGCATTGCAGTTTGTTTCTCGCCTTAGTTTCATTGGCAAAGACCCTGAGAAACTTGAGAATGAACTGCTTAATTGAAAGTATGTTCCAATTGAGAGATTAGCACATGTTATTAGGCAACCTGCTTCTCCAGAGAGCTGCTGTGGAAGCAGCCCAGTACTCTGAGATAAGGTTGGATGTGCAAGTACCCAGAAACTGATTCACTTAGTGCTCTGCTTCTCTGCACCATATGATTCAACTTGAATAAAAGTTTAATTGTGAAAGAAGATTGGTTGCTCACTGTGAGTTGTACAAAGTCTGTGATTTTCATTCTAGTCCTCTGACTGTTTGGCGGCCTATACCTCGAGGAGCTCAAATAATTGCAGTAACAGTAAATGGAATAGAATTCATGTCTGGACACCTCTTTTGAGATTTTGGCTCACTTAAGCTTGGCACATGGATATCACAGTTCACTCATACAGAAGCATGGTTTCATAATACACAGCAGACAAGCTTCACTGTTATTTAAAGCAAGATATTCTTAGATTCATAGAGCATGGAGACAGGTAATGCTCCTGTCCTACTTAGGAAACCTGAACGGAAACCTCTGAAGATTTTGCGCCCCACCCAAGGTTTCCGTGCAGTTCCTGAAAAGGGGAGATGCAACGAGACCTGGGTGTCATGGTACACCAGTCCTTGAAAGTAAGCATGCAGGTGCATCAGGCAGTAAAGAAAGCAAATGGTATGTTGGCAATTATAGCAAAAGGATTTGAGTATAGGAGCAGGGAGGTTCTGCTGCAGTTGTACAGGGTCTTGGCGAGACCACACCTGGAGTATTGCGTACAGTTTTAGTCTCCAGATCTGAGGAACGACATTATTGCCATAGAGGGAGTGCAGAGAAGGTTCACCAGACTGATTCCTGGGATGTCAGGACTTTCTTATGAAGAAAGACTGGATAGACTTGGATTGTACTCGCTAGAATTTAGGAGAATGAGGGGGGATCTTATAGCAACTTACAAAATTCTTAAGGGATTGGACAGGCTAGATGCAGGAAGATTGTTCCCGATGTTGGGGAAGTCCAGGACAAGGAGTCACAGCTTAAGGATAAAGGGGAAATCCCTTAGAACCGAGATGAGAAAAACATTTTTCACGCAGAGAGTGGTGAACCTCTGGAATTCTCCGCCACAGAGGGTAGTTGAGGCCAATTAATTGGCTATATTTAAGAGGGAGTTAGATGTGGCCCTTGTGGCTAAAGTGATCAGGGGGTATGGAGAGAAGGCAGATACGGGATACCGAGTTGGATAATCAGCCATGATCATATTGAATGGCGGTGCAGGCTCGAAGGGCCGAATAGCCTACTCCTGCACCTATTTTCTATGTTTCTATCTAACCCTCATAATACTCTCTAGTAACTTTCCGACCACAGATAGGCTCACTGGCCTGTAGTTCCCAGCATTTTTCCTGCAATCCTTCTTGAATAGATCACAATATTTACCTTCCACCGGTAGACATCTCTCTCTCTGGAAAAGGCTGCAAAAAGTTGTAAACACTGCCCAGTCCATCAACAGCTCTGAACTCCCTACCATCAAGGGGATTTATTGCAGGCGCTGCCTCAAAAAGGCTGCCAACATCATCAAGGACCCACACACCATCCTGGCCACTCACTCCTCTCTCCACTGCCATCAGGTAGAAGGTACAGGAGCCTGAAAACTGCAACATCCAGGTTCAGGAACAGCTACTTCCCCACAGCCATCAGACTATTAAACACAACTTCAAACAAACTCTGAACTATTTCAGCCTATTACACTTTATCTGTTTATTTATTTGTATATATATATATATGTATATATATATATATATGGGTTCTTGGGGTGGCAGCTCAGTCCCTTAACCCTGATCTGCTGGCAGCGCACTCACAGCTGGTGGGCTGGCAGTTGACTCATGGCTAATCCTTGAAATTCCATTTAAAGCAGGGTGCAATGCCACCAAATTCAAGTGCAGTTTCATACCACTTCAAACATGGTGCAAGGCCACCAAATTCAAGTGCAGTTTCATACCACTTCAAGCTGGGTGCAGGACCACCAAGCTCAAGTGCAGTTTCCTGCCACTTCAAGCAGGGTGCAGGGCCACCAAACTCAAGTGCAGTTTCATGCCACTTCAATCAGGGTGCAAGGACACCAAATTAATTTGCACTTTCCTGCTATTTCAAGCAGAGTGCAAGGCCACCACTTTCAAGTGCAGTTTCATGCCATTTCAAGGTGGGGGGCACCGAATTCAAGTGCAGTTTTTTACCACTTCAAGCAGGGTGCAAGGCCACCGAATTCAAGTGCAGTTTCCAACCACTTCAAGCAGGGTGCAAGGCCACCAAATTCAAGTGCAGTTTCATTCCACTTCAAGCAGGGTGCAAGGCCACCAAATTCAAATGCAGTTTCATTCCATTTCAAGCAGGGTGAAACCACCATAAAACCACACAAAACACCAAACTCACAGTTCAGTAGACATGCAGTGTGTTCAGTTGATTCACAGCTCAGACAGAGCCGTGACCTCTCCCTCTCCTTCCCTCATCATGCAGAGACTGAGCCACACCAACACTTCTGGGTTTTATAACCCCTCCCCCTCCCACCGGAAAAGGTGTGGCCTTCGTGGCATGATTGACAGGAGAGAGATTCTCAACTTTTTAAACACTAATAACACTTTTATATTTAATTGATGGGAAGAATTCTCTTTACCTGCTCAGCGGAGGGGGACTGAGTAAGATGGCCATAAATCACAGCCGAAAGTGGCAGCGTTTTATCAAAAATCAATATGCAGTGCAAACAGGAAGTAAGTGCATTTGCAGTAGTGTCTTTTAACTTCAAGCCAAAGCACCCAATCCGCAATTTGCAGTAAATAGTGCCTTTTAAATTCGAGCAAAGCACCCAAGCCACCATTTGGAGTAAGTAGTGCCTTTCAACTTCAAGCCAAAGCACCCAAACCATCATTTGCAGTAAGTAGTGCCTTTCAACCTTAAGCCAAAGCACCCAATATATATATATTCTATGGTATATGGACACAATGATCTGATCTGTGTTCATGCCTACAATATTCTGTTGTGCTGCAGCAAGCAAGAATTTAATTGTCCTATCTGGGACACATGACAATAAACTTTCTTCACTTGACTGGATGTCTTGACTTGAACACCTTCTGTTTTTATCAAGGAAAGTTACATTACTGCAATGCAGTGATTAATTGTTGTGCACCTACACCTTAAATATGAAACTTCTTACAAGCCCATTTCAGCCAACCTTAGACTTTCAGCATTGGTATTTCAACATTTACATATCCAGCTGGCGACTGTGGTTCTATTTTTAAGTAGAAGGCACAAGTTACATTCACTTCAAACACACCTTTCATCAAATGCCAATGACTGATCATCACACATGCAGAATATGGGTATCATTTTGTGAAGCTCTTTTTTCTGTCTTTTAATATTACTTTGCTGTTAGGCCAGCGATTTCACCATATTACATCCATTTCTCTGGGAATCATTCCAAATTGTTTAAGTTCATGTTCTGGGTACTTGGGTGTTCTCTGGATATTTTTGTTCTAATTATTTCAAACTCTTTGCTGAGATTCATGTTTGATGTAAGTTTGAATAACATGTAATGCTGACAGCATGCCAATTAAATGAATGAAGCAGAACCCTGTAGTTGTCTCCTTTATGGCAGGAATGTTCAGGAATATGGAAGTATTTTAGAGATATCACAATCAATCACAGAGATGGTTACATTCAGTAATATTTAAAACTAAAACTAATTAATCCATGTCTGCTCCGTGGAATGCTAAAGCCCTCCAACTGTTCTATCCTTATTAATAAGCTTCTCATGTCCACACAATGTTTATCAGTGTCGAGTGGCTGTATGTTTCAGCAGAAATTGACTGGAGTGAACGGGTACTGATAATTAAACTCAGCCCCTTTCTGATTTAGAGTCATTGGTACTTGGATGGGATTAGCCATGCTTTAAGAGGTCACTCAGCTGTTGTGAAGAGGAGATGCAACAGCAAAATATGGAATTTCTAGGCATATTTATGGAGCAAACACAAAGTTACTCTGCACTTTATGCAGTCCAGGCTAATTTTAAAACAGTGTTAACCATCCGACTCTTGCTGCTATTGCTTATAGAGTCATAGAGTGATACAGTGTGGAGAGAGGCCCTTCGGCCCAACTTGCCCTCACCGGCCAACATGTCCCACCTACACTAGTCCCACCTGCCTGCACTTAGAGTCATAGAGTGATACAGTATGGGGACAGGCCCTTCAGCCCAACTTGCCCTCACCGGCCAACATGTCCCACCTACACTAGTCCCACCTGCCTGCACTTAGAGTCATAGAGTGATACAGTATGGAGAGAGGCCCTTCGGCCCAACTTGCCCACACCAGCCAACATGTCTCACCTACACTAGTCCCACCTGCCTGCACTTAGAGTCATAGAGTGATATAGTATGGAGAGAGGCCCTTCGGCCCAACTTGCCCACACCGGCCAACATGTCTCACCTACACTAGTCCCACCCGCCTACGCTTGGTCCATATCTCTTTAAACCTGTCCTATCCACGTACCTGTTTAATTATTTCTTTAACAATTCCATTCTTAAGGGGTTGGACAGGCTAGATGCAGGAAGATTGTTCCCGATGTTGGGGAATTCCAGAACAAGGGGTCACAGTTTAAGGATAAGGGGGAAATCTTTTAGGACCGAGATGAGAAAAACTTTTTTCACACAGAGAGTGGTGAATCTCTGGAATTCTCTGCCACAGAAGGTAGTTGAGGCCAGTTCATTGGCTATATTTAACATGGTGTTAGACGTGGCCCTTGTGGCTAAAGGGATCAGGGGGTATGGAGAGAAGGCAGGTACGGGATACTGAGTTGGATGATCAGCCATGATCATATTGAATGGTGGAGCAGGCTCGAAGGGCCGAATGGCCTACTCCTGCACCTACACTATTTTCTATGTTTTTATGTGTACATAGTCCCTCTATCCCCTCTGGCAGCTTGTTCCATACACGCACCCCCCATTGTGTTGCAGCTTATGTTCCCAGAAAATTTTCATTTTGATTTCCAAGCAAACTATTCTTGCTATTGAGTAAGTGCAACGTAGGATTACGAGATTAATCCCGGGGTGGCGGAACTTTTATATGCTGAGACAATGGAGTGGCTGGGCTTGTATATTCTGGAGTTTAGAATGATGAGAGGGCATCTCATTGAAACATATAAGATTATAAAGGGTTTGGACATGCTAGAGGCAGGAAACATGTTCCTGATGTTGGGGGAATCCAGAACCAGTGGCCACAGTTTAAGAACAAGGGGTAAGCAATTTGGAACAGAGATGAGGAAACACTTTTACATACAGAGAGTTGTGAGTGTGGAATTCTCTGCCTCGGAGGGCGGTGGAGGCCGGATCTCTGGATACTTTCAAGAGAGAGCTAGATAGGGCTCTTAAAGATATGGGGAGTCAGGGAATATGGGGAGAAGGCAGGAACGAGGTATGATTGGGGATGATCAGCCATAGTCACATTGAATGGCGGTGCTGGCTCGATGGGCCAAATGGCCTACTCCTGCACCTATTGTCTATTGTCTATAAAAGAAAATTGGTAAAGTCCCTTTTATAAGAATAAGCAAAATAAAGGGTTTGTAGAATACAAAGAAAATTATTGAGTTGGGTGAAAAACTGTCAGAACTGTCGAGAGGTTTTTAAAATGATGAGAGGGATAGACAGAGTTGACGTGGAAAAGCTTTTCCCACTGAGAGTAGGGAAGATTCAAACAAGGGGACATGACTTGAGAATTAAGGGACTGAAGTTTAGGGGTAATATGAGGGGGAACTTCTTTACTCATCGAGTGGTAGCTTTGTGGAATGAGCTTCCAGTGAAGGTGGTGGAGGCAGGTTCGTTTTTATCATTTAAAATTAAATTGGATAGTTATGTGGATGGGAAGGGAATGGATGGTTATGGTCTGAGCGCAGGTATATGGGACTAGGGGAGATTATGTGTTCGGCACGGACTAGAAGGGTCGAGATGGCCTGTTTCCGTGCTGTAATTGTTATATGGTTATATGGTTATATGGTAACGTGATGAGTGATGTTACACAGAATAGTTTATCGGTGCCTCAAGTATTCCCCATATTTATAAACAATATGCAATGGAAACTCTTATCCTAATTTTTCACAGACTCAGAGCTAGGTGATAATACGAGCAGTGTAAATGGAAGCATTAAATCACAGAGATAGTAATGGATTACTCTACCATGGGGGACTTTATCAAGGGTCTCACTAAAATCCTTGCAGAAAACACCCACTGCACTACCCTCATCGATCACCTTTGTCATCTCTTCAAAAAAACTCGTTCAAGATTATAAGACAAAACATGCTGCTCACAAAGCCATGCTAACTGTCCCTAATTAACCCGTTATCTACCAAATGGGACCAAATCCTACCCCAAATAATTATTTCCAATAAATGGATCCATTGATCTGAGGCTCAGCGGCCAATACTTCCCCAGATTCTCGCTACTTTTTCCTAAAACTAGCTACTCCCCAGTCTTCTACCCCCTCGTCTGTGGCTAGGGGTGATGTGATTTTTTTTTTTTGCCAAGGCTCTGGCAATCACCTCTCTCAATAACCTGAGATCGATCCTACCCGACCCCAGGGATGTGCTTTTCAAGAACGTAATCTCAAACTACCCTTCCATATTGCTATTCTTCACACTGATCTCACTGTCCTCCATGTCCATCTCCTGGGTGAATATTGATGCACAATACTCATTTAATACCTCACCCACATCCCCTGACTCCAAGCACAAATTCCCTCTTTTATCCTTGATAAATCTCTTCAAAAGAACTGTCCAAAAAAGAAGAAATCCTTTACCGTAGAGTGGCACTACCTTCTTCCCGGTTACCCTCTTGGTTTTATTGTAGGTATAAAAAGCCTTGGGATTGTCATTAATCTGACTCGCCAAAGCAATTTTATGACCCCATTTGGCTCTTCACATCTTCCGCTTGATATCTTTGCTTCATTCTTTATATTCTTCATGGTGGACAAGGGTATAGCAAAAGTGGTGAATGGTGAATCTCTGGAACTCTCTGCCACAGAGGGTAGTTGAGGCCAGTTCATTGGCTATATTTAAGAGGGAGTTAGATGTGGCCCTTGCGGCTAAGGGGATCAGGGGGTATGGAGAGAAGGCAGGTACGGGATACTGAGTTGGATGATCAGCCATGATCATATTGAATGGCGGTGCAGGCTCGAAGGGCCGAATGGCCTACTCCTGCACCTAATTTCTATGTTTCTATGTTTCTAAAAGCTAATAACCAAAAAGAGGATTGTTCAAGAAGGAACTGCAGATGCTGGAAGATCGAAGGTACACAAATATGCTGGAGAAACTCAGCGGGTGCAGCAGCATCTATGGAGCGAAGGAAATAGGTGACGTTTCGGCCCGAAACGTTGCCTATTTCCTTCGCTCCATAGATGCTGCTGCACCCGCTGAGTTTCTCCAGCAATTTTGTCAACCAAAAAGAGGATACAGGTGAGGTGTGGTTGATTAGCATTTGATAGTCAGATGAGGGATTGTAATGAAACTATCCCACTTAAGCGACTGTTATAGTCAAAGCAGGTTGCCGATCAACCGGCGACTGAACTAATGGGCCTGTCCCACTTAGGCGATTTTTTAGGCGACTGCCGGGGAATACGACAATGAAATTCACTGAAGTCAGCACCGGCGACAACCTACGTCACCTGGCGACAACGTACAACATCCTGCCGACAACCTACGTTAACCAGGCGACAACGTACAACATCCTGCCGACAACCTACACTAACCTGGCGACAACCTACGACTGCACCCACGTCAAGTTACGCTCATTGGCGTCAAACCCACGGTCGTCACTGTTGCTGAAACATTTTCAACGTTGAAAATCCAACAGCGACCAGATAGACATGACAACTCTTTGGGCAACTGAGGAGACTACTCACGACCATACAAGCAAAAACCCGGTGTCCACTGGCAACCATGTGGTGACAGCCTAGTCGCCTGTAGTCACCTAAAAAACTGCCTAAGTGCGACAAGTCCATAAGGCGAAGGGAGCAACAGAAGCTGGGAGGTGCTAAGTGATAAGTGGAGAACCCATACTGGATTCTGAATTGTGATAGGAAAGGAAGGTGAAGAGTGGAACTAAAGTAGGAGGGATGGACTCAAATGTTACAACAGATATAGAGAAGGGGTGAGGAATAGGGGGGTGATAGTGCGATTCAGGATGAGGAGTGCGAGGGTGACCATTAGATGGACCATTGAGAGGATGTCACGGTGGCACCGCGGTAGAGTTCCTGCCTTACAACAAAATGCAGCGCCAGAGACCCGGGTTCGATCCCGACTACGGGTGCTGTCTGTGTGGAGTTTGTACGTTCTCCCTGTCACCTGCATGGATTTTCTCCGAGAACTTTGGTTTCCTCCCACACTCCAAAGACGTAAAAGGTTTGACGTAATTGGCTTGTTTAATTGGCTTGATAAAATGTTAAAGTGTCCAAGTTGGTGATATGCAGCGTACTTGCCTGCCGACTGCAAAACTCAGAAGGTTAGTTTAGGCTTAGTTTAGTTTAATTCATAGCAAAATGGTTTTAGTATAGGAGCTGGGAGGTTCTACTGCAGTTGTACAGGGTCTTGGTGAGACCACACCTGGAGTATTGTGTACAGTTTTAGTCTCCAGATCTGAGGAAGGAAATTCTTGCCATAGAGGGAGTACAGAGAAGGTTCACCAGACTGATTCCTGGGATGTCAGGACTTTCATATGAAGAAAGACTGGATAGACTCGGCTTGTACTCGCTAGAATTTAGAAGATTGAGGGGGGATCTTATAGAAACGTACAAAATTCTTAAGGGGTTGGACAGGCTAGATGCAGGAAGATTGTTCCCGATGTTGGGGAAGTCCAGAACAAGGGGTCACAGTTTAAGAATAAAGGGGAAATCTTTTAGGACTGAGATGAGAAAAACATTTTTCACACAGTGAGTGGTGAACCTCTGGAATTCTCTGCCACAGAATGTAGTTGAGACCAGTTCATTGGCTATATTTAAGAGGGAGTTAGATGTGTCCCTTGTGGCTAAAGGGATCAGAGGGTATGGAGAGAAGGCAGGTACAGGATACTGAGTTGGATGATTAGCCATGATCATATTGAATGATGGTGCAGGCTCGAAGGGCCGAATGGCCTACTCCTGCACCTATTTCTTCATGACAAATGACCAGATTACTTCAAATTTCAGACAATAAATTTCCATGAAAATTCTTCTCTGGATTTCAGCGAGACAACTTCCAATAACGTGTCCCAAAACATCTAATTCCTTTAGAAATTAATTAACATTTTTTGTACTTTTGTTATTTAATATTAATGTTGTAATTTGAACGGAGGGGAAATAAAAAGGTGACAAGGGGCTGTAGAGTATTGTGAGAAGCAGGGGTGTGTAATAGGACCAGAGGAGGCAGGAAGAGAGAGAAAGGGGCAGAGGGAGTGCAGGTTACCTGAAATGCCATTGGGTTGTAGTCTATTGCACCTCTAGTTTGTATTGGCCCATCCCTTTGTTAGGCCTATAGTCTCTGTTTGACCTGAACCTTGTCCATTGCATTTGATGCTCTTGATGTGGCCTGTTGAATTTAACTGTCGGTATAACTCGTTATGACCTATCCCACAGTTAAAATTGGTCCGTTGTGAGCTCCATCTGTACTTGATCATCTTTGCTTTTTGTATATCTTTCATTCATTTGTCCTTATTACCTTCGATATCCTTTGTTTCCCTTTCCTTAGCTTCTTAGTCTGAAGAAAGGTTTTGACCTAAAACGTCACCCATTCCTTTGCACCAGAGATGCTCAATGACCCGCTGAGTTACTCCAGCTTTTTGTGTCTATCATCAAATTATTTCTACCAATAGCTTCTCCTCCACGTCATTTCCCATTATGTATGTGGCCCCATCTATTTCTAAACTGCAGTTATCCATCATTAATATGGTCTGAAAATTCTGTTTCAATTTCTAAATATAGGGTGATGACATTCAGCTCTATCACACTAACTTTCTTCCAATCTCCAATTGTCAGGGTACTTGCCTAATGTTGCCTGGTAATGGATGGCAACATTTTCTCATCAGTATCAGGAAGACCAATGTTATTGTTATTTTTCTCTCTGCAAACCCTGCTTTATCTCCCAACTCCATCCATCACCTTGACTGTTGCACAAGGCTGCAGCAGAATCTTCACACAATTGGTGTCATACTTGACCCTGAGATGAGCTTCCCATCATATATCTTCCTGACTGCTATTTGCAAAGCCCTGGTGCGTGTTAGCAATGTAATTGACCATTTATAACCATCCTCCCTCCTTCTATCTTTTGTAACCATAATCATATCTGTAGCTTTGCTGCCCACATCCTCAGATGCACCACCCTCTTCACATATTTGTTTCTGTGCGTTCTGACCTATGATAGCTCGCAGATGAACACCACCTCAATCTTAAACTTTTGATCCATGCTTACAAATCCCTTCAAGGCTGCCCTCCCCCCCCCCCCCCCCCCCCCCCCCCCCCCCCCCCCCCCCCCCCCCCCCCCCCCCCCCCCCCCCCCCCCAACCCCTGTTTGTTTCCTGACCTCAATTCCTCCTAATATTTGCTCTCCTTCAATTCTGACCTTGCATACATTCCCATATTTACTTCTTCCCTGTCAATGTTGTGCTTTTGACTTCCAAAGCCAACCTTCCTAAACCTCTCCTTGTGTCTACCTCTCCTTCCATTTTGGAAAAAGCATTTGACATTGATCACAGTATTTCCCAGTGTCTTTTGGTACTAGATTTTATTTAATTCTTCTCTTTTGCGGATATTTTGCCACCTTAAAATTGGTGTATTAATACTAAAAGTTGTTGAACATTAAATTCTTGGAAACTAAAAAACAAAATCCATCAAAACATATTTCTATTCAAGAATTGATGCAGTGCATTCGTTTTTGAAGATAATCTCGACCAGATCAATATATTTAAGGGGAAAGGAATTAATATATATACTGTATTATGAGCTGTGTATCTATTCGACCAAATCAATATATACTACTTAGGGGACTTCTAGGTTAAGAGTTATTCCCTAGAAGCTTTTCCATCCGTTACTTTGCTCTGCAACTTGGGAAAGAGAACATCGAGACTAAGCATTGTGAATGCACAGAAGTGCAGTGTAGCTGGTGGAAGGAGTGTAGACAATAGACATTAGGTGCAGGAGTAGGCCATTTGGTCCTTCGAGCCAGCACCGCCATTCAATGTGATCATGGCTGATCATCCCCAATCAGTACCCCGTTCCTGCCTTCTCCCCATATCCCCTGACTCTGCTATTTTTAAGAGTCCTATCTAGCTCTCTCTTGAAAGCATCCAGAGAACCTGCCTCCACTGCCCTCTGAGGCAGAGAATTCCACAGACACACAACTCTGTCTCCGTTCTAAATGGCTTACTCCTTATACTTAGACTGTGGCACCTGGTTCTGGACGCCCCCCACATCGGGAACATGTTTTCAGTCTCTAGCGTGTCCAAGCCCTTAGCAATCCCCTTTTCCAAACTTGACGCCATTTAGATAGTAATCTGCCTTCCTGTTTTTGCTACCAAAGTTGATAACCTCACATTTATCCGCATTAAACTTCATCTGCCATGCACCTGCCCACACCCCCATCTTGTCCAAGTCACCCTGCATTCTCATAGCATCACAGTGCACACTGCCACCCAGCTTTGTGTTATCTGCGTATTTGCTAATGCTACTTCGAGTGGACCAGATTTGCTAATGTTACTTTGACTGTACCAGGTCAGAATTTATCCACTGGCCTACCCTCATGGATACTTCTTGCTTCTTTTCTGAAAGAGTCTACAATTGCCACATTGAACTCATCTATTGCCTCAGATCCCACAACACTGGAGTGAAAGCAAGCCAAGCTTGATTCCAAGGGACAGTCCACCACCTAAGCAAATGATTAGGAAGGAACTGCAGATGCTGGTTTAATCCAAAGATAGACCCTGCAGTTGTACAGGGTCTTGGTGAGACCACACCTGGAGTATTGCGTACAGTTTTGGTCTCCTAATCTGAGGAAAGACATTCTTGCCATAGAGGGAGTACAGAGAAGGTTCACCAGACTGATTCCTGGGATGTCAGGACTTTCATATTAAGAAAGACTGGATAGACTTGACTTGTACTCGCTAGAATTTAGAAGATTGAGGGGAGATCCTATAGAAACTCACAAAATTATTAAGGGTTTGGACAGGCTAGATGCAGGAAGATTGTTCCCAATGTTGGGGAAGTCCAGAACAAGGGATCACAGTTTAAGGATAAGGGGGAAATCTTTTAGGATCGAGATGAGAAAAAAAATGTTTACACAGAGAGTGGTGAATGCCTGGAATTCTCTGCCACAGGAGGTAGTTGAGGCCAGTTCATTGGTTATATTTAAGAGGGAGTTAGATGTGGCCCTTGTGGCTAAAGGGATCAGGGGGTATGGAGAGAAGGCAGGTACAGGATACTGAGTTGGATGATCAGCCATGATCATATTGAATGGCGGTGCAGGCTCGAAGGGCCAAATGGCCTACTCCTGCACCTATTTTCTATGTCTCTATGTTTCTAAAATGGGTGACATTTCGGACCTGAAATGTCACCCATTCCTTCTATCAAGATATGCTGCCTGTCATAAGTTCATAACATCATAAGTAATAGTAGAATTTGGTCATTCGGTCAATCAAATCTGCTACACCATTCAATCATGATCTATCTCTCCCTCCTAACCCCATTCTCCTGCCTTCTCCTGCCTTCTCCCCATAACCTCTGACATCTAATCAAGAATCTATCTATCTATGCCTTAAGAATATCCACTGACGGCCTCCACAGCCTTCTGTGGCAAACAATTCCACAGATTCACCATCCTGTGGTGCGTGGGTCTCAAAAGGAGGCACGAAGTCCAGTGTTTGGAGAAGCACCTTTATTGTATTCCTCCCGGTTGAAGGGAAGACGAACCCAGAGGAAGATGGCACCCAAACCCTGCCTTTTAAACCCTCCGACTGAGGGCTGCCTCTGGACTGCACCACTCCTGTGCCGAGGGGTTCGGCAGTATAATGGCACGACCCTTAGGAGCTGCCACAACCCTCTGATTAAAGAAGAGGGGTGTCTGTCTTGCTGAGTTACTCAAATGATTCAAGTGTAACTTTAACATGCCTGTCGTTTGTAAATACCTCAAAAAGCAGAGGATCGTCAACCCCAGACACCTTCGCGCTTCAAGCTTTCATTTTGTTCACTTTCATCTCTCCCATAGATTAGTGCAAATCCCTTTTGCAAAACGAATGATCTCATATCCTCAGCTCAATGTGGTCAGGGGAATAGATTAAATGTTCTGCAGCCACAGCTCAGGGTCTGCATCTTCAGCAACCTGTCTGGTCCTTATTGCTTGGAAGAACTGGGATGTGTGTGGGCGAGTTTAGATCTTGAGGTCAGAGAAATTACCAATGACATCAATAGAATTGGGATTGAGTGGTTTATTTGTATCAGTTGATGATGGTGAATGAAGTGTTTATATTTGATTAGCGACACCAACGGTAGAATTGCTACATTACAGCGCCAGAGACCCGGGTTCCCACCTGACTATGGGCGCTGTCTGTATGGACTTTGTACGTTCTACCTGTGACCACATGGTTTTTCTTTGGGTGCTTTGGTTTCCTCCCACACAGCAAAAATGTACAGGTTTGTTGGTTAGTTGGTTTTGGTATGTTGAAAAAATAGTCTTTAGTGTATAGGATAGTGTTAGTTTATGGGGCGATCACTAGTCAGCATGGGCTCCGTGGGCCGAAGGGCCTGTTTCCATGCTGTATCCCAGAAGTCTAAAGGTTAAAGTGTATTGTGGGGTTGTAAGCCACCCAAATGGAATGTGAAACGCTGTTTCTCCAGTTGTTGTGTAATCTTACTCTGCCAATAGAGGAGGTCAAGGTCAGGAAGTAAGGAAAAGAATGGGAAGAGGAGTAGGGGAGAGTAATGGGAAGAAGGGGATTGGGGTTCAGTGTACAGGCAAACTGAATGCCAAGGCACTGTTGCTTGGGCTCTCAAGTAAAAGGTGGTAAAAATTGGTAACCATGTCTCACTGGCTAGGTTCCTGAACATCGGCGCCCCCCAGGGTTGCGTTTTATCACCTCTTCTGCACTCTGTATACACACATTTTTGCTGTCACACTCTGACTCTGTCTTGTTATTTAAGTTTGCAGGTGACACATCTGTGGCAGGTCTTATTACTAATAACATCGAAACCGTTTACCGTAGTGAAGTAGAGGAGCTAGTAAGGTGGTGTGAGAACAACAACCTCATACTTAACATCTCAAAAACTAAGGAGCTAGTTGTTGATTTCAGAAAGAGGGCCACCCCCCTCCTCCCTCTCTTCATCAATGGAGAGGTGGTTGAGAGGGTCACCTCCTTTAAGTTCCTCGGGACCACCATACATGAATCCCTATCATGGGAGCTCAACACCAGTCTCATAATCAGTAAATGCCACCAGCGACTCTGCTTCCTGCGGCAGCTTAAAAAAATTCAGGGTCGGTCGACCAGCCATGACCCACTTCTATAGGTCTACCATAGAAAGCATACTCACATTCTCTATGCTTGTCTGGTATGGCCACACAACCTCACAGGATAAGACTCGGCTGGAGAGAATAGTGCGCCGAGCTTCTAAGATCATCGGTTGCAGCAGACTTCCCTCAGTGACATCACTTTACTCAACAAGACTCACCAGAAAGGCCAGGAAAATCATAGCAGATCACTTTCACACGGCACATTACCTCTTTAATCTCCTCCCATCAGGAAGGAGATATAGAAGCATTAAAAGTAAAACATCTCGCTTCAGAGACAGCACCTACCTCCGAGCCTTCAGATATTTGAATTTGCACTAATCACTTTGCACTTTCTTTTGCACTTGCACTTATGCTTAATATGACGCTGCTGGGTATTGTCCTTCCTGTATATATTGTCCTTCGTACTGTATTGTCTATTATTTATTGTGGTGTATGTGGTGGTTGTATTGTACTGTATTGTATCTGTCTGAGAGCGAACCAAGATACATTCCTATCAACTTGTTGACATGGCAATACATTTCTTGAATCTTGAAGTAAGAAAGAGTGAGTTGTATTCTTGTATTCTTGTATTCAAATTTTATTGTCGTTGCCTCACTTTGAGACAACGAAATGAATTTCCCATACAACAGTATCGTTAAAAAAAATCACAAGAAAAATAATAAAAATAAATAATAAATAAATAATAAAACATATTAAAAAAAAAAAACATTGAATTGAATTAAAAATTTAACAAAAACACAAACACAAAAAGTCCACAACACAACATAACATAAATGGCACCAAGGTGAGGATGGCACCATAGTCCAACCAGCCTCCCCTCCGTGTCCATCCGTGGTCGGGGCCTTCCGAGCACCTGCAGTCGCCGCCCCGGGTGGCCCGATGTTCAGGCCCTCACGCCGGGCTGGTGGAACGCCGACGCCGAACCCCGACGGTGAGCATCCTCCTCCTCAGCGGCCCGGACCTTCTGATCAGCCGCCTCCCGCTGCCGGAGTCTGCAGCTCCTGAATCCACAGGCCGAGCTGGGCAGAGTCACAGGACCCCGCGCTGTCCATCAGCGCCGCCCGCGTTGGGAGCTCTGCAAACCGCAGCTCCTTGATGTTGGTGCAGCAGGTCCAGCACTCCGGCTCCAGACGGCGACCCCCGGTAAGGCATCGCCAGCCCCGCGATGTTTCAGCGCTGTCCCGCCGCTGCTGGAGCTCCGGTCGATCCCGGCAGGAAAGGCCGCGCCAATCCAGGTAGGTAGGCCGCTGTGGGGGGGGGGGGGGGGGGTGGGGGGGGGGGGGGGGGGGGGGGGGGGGGGGGGGGGGGGGGGGGGGGGGGGGGGGGGGGGGGTTGGGGGCGGGGGGGGGGGGGGGGGGGGGGGGGGGGGGGGGGGGGGGGGGGGGGGGGGGGGGGGGGGGGGGGGTCGAATAATAGTCGCGTCCTCACCAGGAAGCGGCTGAAGGATGGTATCCCCCGCACCGTGCCCTCTTCCCCCACATAAAAACAAACCAAAAAAACACAAAAAAATACACTTTTAACATAACAAAATAAACAAAAAAAACAAAAAGATACCGGGCTGTAGGTGGGGGCTGCTGGCACCAGCGCCACCGGAAGTACAAGATCAGGTAAAGGTAAGTTTCAAGATTAGATTCTGGAAATTCGTGTACTGTGTCTTGGAAATCCATTTGCAACAGTCCCATCTCTAAATGAGTGCTAATAGGTTCTTGCAGATTGAGTTGGTGATCTCACTAGGCTCAAGGCTCAAAAGCAAAGATCTTAGAGCAGAGCAAGATAGGCCACTCCTGCGAAATACAATGGGCTGACGTGTAGTACGCTATAGAGGGGATCCTGGGCATTTTTACCCGCACATTTTAGTAACCGGAGCCTACCTGACCCGACCCGACTCGCAGTGTAATCAATGTTGGGGGACAACAGTTTGTGTGTGAGATTATAGGGTTAGATTCATAATTCTGTCAGTTCATACTTCTTGTCAAGAATAGAATTTGACTCTGGTAATTGCCTTTTTTAATGTTTTATTAATCATTTCTTTTTAAATGGCTCACAAGCAGTGTTTGAGTTGACTTTGTAGTAACAGGAACCGATCCGACTCGCAGGGTAATTGACATTGCGGGGGAAGTTTTTCTGTGTGATATAGGGTTAGATTCATAATTCTGTTAGTTCATAATTCTGTTAATTCTTGTTAAAGATTAAAATGTTTATAAACACACATACATGAATGTGATATAAATGTATATAATCATATAACACACACAATTATATTCTGATCCAATAATGAACTTTATTTCAGACTAGACAAGGGACATTAAATAAGAAACATTGTAAACCTCCCCCGGCAACTTCACACACATTAGGCCTTATCCCCCCCCCCCCCCCCCCCCCCCCCCCCCCCCCCCCCCCCCCCCCCCCCCGGCAACTCCCTCGCCTGCCCCCCACACTACAATGTCTCACCCCCTCCCTATGCCGCTCTTCCGCTGCCCCGGCCCATGCATGCCACTCCCTCTCCCCCCCTGCCCCGGGCTGCGCACCCCCTCTGCCCAGGCCACACACTCCTTCTCCCGCTGCCCTGGGCCGCACACTCCCTCTCCCCGCTGCGGAAACAAAGATCCGATCTTTGGCCGGAAGCAAGATGGCGGAACAAGATGGCGGAGCAAGATGGCGGAAACAGATGGCGGGGACTGGTTGCTAAAATGAGTCCTATAATCACCCATGAATCCGCCCATGAGCGGACTACACGTTTGCGTGAGAGTAACCCATCTTGCTCTGCTATAAAATCTTTGCTCAAAAGCATTGACAGTAATCATGTTAGATATGGGATTAATTCAACATTTCTCATTGACTTTAAACCAGTAATACAGTGTGCAGCCGCCTGCTGAGATGAACCAATTCCATCATATTATGAGCAATAACTAGCAGATCATGAATTTCATGGATAAATTACACAGTTGTGGAGCAGAGTAAAAGACAGACTAAATTCAAACAATTATGTTGCAAAGTGACAGAATATTCAGTAACAGTTCTATGGTATTAATAACCACAGTAACCTGAAGCATTAATGGTGTTAAGATATTATATACAGTATAAATGCCCGAGGAATTCATAACCAGATGGAGAATTATGGCATAAATTGAAGCAAATGTATTTGATGTATTTGATCCAGTACCCATTACTGAGAAGTGGTGACGGGATGCCTAAGGTCAGGAATTAAATTTTGCTGAGCAGTTGACATATAAAAGATAGGCAAAATGGAAAGAAATGTGGGAGAGTAAAATGTTAAATTTGTTTTGAGTGAAACCATGAAATAACAGAACTGGAAACTAAGGTGGGAGTATTTTGAAGACCATTAGCATTAATCATTTTGTTGCAGAAAACGAATGAGGAACTTCGAGAGACAGGTAAAAAGATAAATGCAGTAATTATACAACCTCCATGTATTATCTGTTCAGGATGATACTTGCATGATACTTGCTAGATCCTGTACCACAGGGCCAAGTAAACTACCTTAATGCTTTTAGGACAAATACCTTGACTGCTTTTAGGACAAATTTATGGAATGCATTCAATACAATTTTCAGAAACATTGTGTTGAACAACCACTAGAAAACAAGTTATTTTGGTTCTCCTATTGTATAACCAGACAAATAAGTCTTCTGATCTTGTAACTGGTGGGCCCGCACTGTCTTTATCCATAACCATTTTAAAGCTAATAGAACAGTTGCCATTTGTCCAAAAAGACAACTATTCTACTCTTGAACACCTTAAGCTGCAGAGTATGTTGACCATGGTCCTGTCCATCACAGGCTAGGAATTTCCTTCCAGCCATTCAATTACATGGTGTGTTGCCTTAGAAATGCTGAGACTATCCTCAAGAATGCCTGCCTCCCTGACAATTCCCTTTACTCTCCTCTACTTTCTGTGAGGAAGTACAGGAGCTTGAAAGGCTGATATCCAGACTTAGGACCACTTTTATATCCATTGCTATTGGTCTCCCCTACTAATCACCGATGTCACACCACTTCCTGGGTATGCTGTCCCACACACTACTCTTATTTCTCAATAATTTACTTTTTTTTATTGCACTTTCATTCTTCAAACTGCAGATTCTGCTGTTTTGCAGTTGTCATGGTATTTATTGGTAGATCCGTATCAAGTATACCGCGTGCTCTATTAAGGAAGTAAAATTATAGCCAAGTACAATCATTGCAAAGCCTCCCTACTTTCATTGTCCATTTCTCCTGCAATAAAGACGTACTGTATATTCCTTTTGCCTTTTTTTGTAATTGATTGCTGAAATGGTATGAAATGGTATTGCTGAAACTTTGTGTCTGTAGTACACGGCACCTGGATCTCCCTGTGCAGTGGAGCTTTCCTTCATTTAAATAATATTATTTTCGGTTCTTTCTGCCAAAGTGGATAATCTCACACTTGTGCATGTTATATTCCATGAGCACTCTTTTTGGCCACTCACACCGTCTGATACACTTTATGTCTTCCTTACAACTTGCTGTATTGTCAGTAAACTTAATCACAATAATTCATTACACTTAAAAACATAATTCCTTATCCAGTAGTGTAATCTTTGTTGTGGCTCCTTTTTAAGTGCCTTTTGTTGATCTGTACAACATTCACAAACCCCCATTAACCATATAACCATATAACAATTACAGCATGGAAACAGGCCATCTCGACCCTTCTAGTCCGTGCCGAACACATATTCTCCCCTAGTCCCATATACCTGCGCTCAGACCATATAACCATATAACCATATTACAGCACGGAAACAGGCCATCTCGGCCCTACAAGTCCATGCCGAACAAATTTTTTTTTTCCCCTTAGTCCCACCTGCCTGCACTCATACCATAACCCTCCATTCCCTTCTCATCCATATGCCTATCCAATTTATTTTTAAATGATACCAATGAACCTGCCTCCACCACTTCCACTGGAAGCTCATTCCACACCGCTACCACTCTCTGAGTAAAGAAGTTCCCCCTCATATTACCCCTAAACTTCTGTTCCTTAATTCTGAAGTCATGTCCTCTTGTTTGAATCTTCCCTATTCTCAAAGGGAAAAGCTTGTCCACATCAACTCTGTCTATCCCTCTCATCATTTTAAAGACCTCTATCAAGTCCCCCCCTTAACCTTCTGCGCTCCAGAGAATAAAGACCTAACTTATTCAACCTATCTCTGTAACTTAGTTGTTGAAACCCAGGCAACATTCTAGTAAATCTCCTCTGTACTCTCTCAATTTTGTTGACATCCTTCCTATAATTGGGCGACCAAAATTGTACACCATACTCCAGATTTGGTCTCACCAATGCCTTGTACAATTTTAACATTACATCCCAGCTTCTATACTCAATGCTCTGATTTATAAAGGCTAGCACACCAAAAGCTTTCTTTACCACCCTATCTATATGAGATTCCACCTTCAATGAACTATGCACGGTTATACCCAGATCCCTCTGTTCAACTGTATTCTTCAATTCCCTACCATTTACCATGTACGTCCTAATCTTCCATTCCATTCCAGACCATAACCTTCCATTCCCTTCCCGTCCATATAACTATCCCGTTGTCAATTATGTTGGTTATTTCCACACAAAAAATGTTCAAACAACTTGTCAAACTCTAAGCCACAGTTAATGAACCATACTCACTCTGTCACAAAAATAAGCCAACCTTGGATCTGATCTCTTCCTTTGCCACAGTGACTAAAGCAATGGCGTCACTGCCTGTAATGTGCATTGTACTCCCCATCACCTATATTGCTTCAGTCATAGTAAGTACCTCAATTCTTAAGGCACACAAAAATGCTGGAGAAATTCAGCGGGTGCAGCAGCATCTATGGATCTATGGAACCCTTAAAGGGTTTTGGCCCAAAACGTTGCCTATCTCCTTCGCTCCATAGATACTGCTGCATCCGCTGAGTTTCTCCAGCATTTTTGTGTAGCTTCGATTTTCCAGCATCTGCAGTTCCTTCTTAAGCACCTCAATTCTTAATTTCAGTACATTACCATTTTAGTCTGCTAACCATTAAAATTTTCATTTATGCCTTCATTACCACCAGACTCATCAATTTCTAAACTCCCCTGGCTAGCTGCCCATGCTTTGCATTCTGCTTTCTTTACCTACATTCAGAGAAGAATTTCTTTATCCATAGGGTGGTGGAAAATCTATGGAATTAATTATCACAGCCGATGGCTAAATCATTGGATATTTTTTCACCGGAGCCTGATACATTCTTGATTAGTAAGATTGTCAAAGGTTACGAGGTGATGGCTGGAGAATGAAGTTAAGGGAGAAAAATAGGTCAGCCATGATTGAATGGTGCAGTAGACTCGATGGGCCAAATGGCTTAATCTTAATCCAATGTTTTATGGTCTTAAAATAAACACTTATGCCCCTGTCGCACTTAAGAAACCTGAACGGAAACCTCTGGAGACTTTGTGCCCCACCCAAGGTTTCCGTGCGGTTCCCGGAGGCTCCCGGAGGTTTTTGTCAGCCAACCTGCTTCCACAACCTGCAACCTCCGGCAACCACCTGCAGCCTCCGGGAACCGTACGGAAACCTTGGGTGGGGCGCAAAGTCTCCAGAGGTCTGCGCTGCCTGAGTAGAGTGTACATACTGGGAAGGCCAGCGTGAGACAGGATCTTGGTTTTGGACACTCTGTCTTGCCTAGATATTGCCAGGATGGTTGGTGGTGAGTATTCTCTCCTGTCTGGCATATGTAGTCCATGTCTCACTGTCGTACAGCAGGATACTAATGACACAGGCGTTGTAGACTGCTCTCTTTGTCTTCACTGTCAGCTTTGGGTTGGTCCACACTCGAGTTGTGAGGCGAGCGAGAGTTGTAGCTGCCTTCCCGATCCTCTTGTCAATCCCTGTATCCAAGGAGAGGTTGTCAGTGATGGTGGAGCCGAGGTACGTGAACTGATGGACGGCATCGAGTTCGTAGTCATCGATGGTGATGACAGGCGGCGTTTCTGTATCCTGCCCCAGGACGTTTGTCTTCTTCAGGCTGATGACCAGCTCTAAGTCCTTGCAAGCCCAATAGATGCGGTCCCTCAGTGACTGTAGTTCCTGCTGGGTGTGGGACACAACTGCGGCATCATCGGTAACCAACATGTCTCTGATGAGAGCTTCACGTACTTTTGTCTTTGCTCTGAGGTGGGTGAGGTTGAAGAGCCTTTCATCTGATCTAGTACGCAGGTAGATCCCCTCTGCTGCAGTGCTGAAGGCATGTTTCAGGAGCACAGTGAAGAAAATCCCAAAGAGTGTGGGAGGGGGGATGCAGCCCTGTTTGACCCCACTGCGGATGTCGAATGGCTCCAAGAAGCTGCCATTGAACTGCACTGTCCCCTTCGTGTTGATGTGGAAGGATTCTATCATGCTCTGTGGGTTTGGTGGGCAGCCGATCTTTGGCAGAGCCTTAAATAGGACATCTTTGTTGATGAGGTCGAACGCCTTGATGAGGTCAATGAAAGCAACAAACAGGGGAATCCAACAAACAGGGAACTTTTGTTCACAGACTCCAATAAACACGAGGGAAATGAATGTGATATTCTTACAATGTGTAGAAACAAATATTGAATTAGACAATAGGCAATAGGTGCAGGAGTAGGCCATTCGGCCCTTCGAGCCAGCACCGCCATTCAACGTGATCATGGCTGATCATCACAAATTAGTACCCCGTTCCTGCCTTCTCCTCATATCCCCTGACTCCGCTATCTTTAAAAGCCCTCTCTCTAGAAAGTATCCAGAGAACTGGCCTCCACCACCCTCTGAGACAGAGCATTCCACAGACTCTCAACTCTCTGTGTGAACAAGTGTTTCCTCGTCTCCATTCAAATAGCTTACCCCTTATTCTTAAACTGTGGCCCCTGGTTCTGGACTCCCCCAAAATCGGGAGCAGGTTTCCTGCCTCCAGCATGTTCAAACCCTTAATAATGCTGTTTGTAGATTTTAGTTCTGCATTCAATATGATCATCCCCAGCAGAATGGTGGACAAACTGTCTGTCCTGGGAGTTAATGCCAACACATGCAGATGGATCAAGGACTTCTTAACAGACCGCCCACAAACTGTCAGCATGGGGTCCAATCACTCCCCAGTCCTGACGCTCAGCACAGGAGCGCCACAAGGTTTTGTGCTGAGTCCTATCTTATACACAATATACACCCATGACTGCACACCAATACACAGCACAAACCGGTTCATTAAGTTTGCAGATGACACGACTGTCGTGGGGTTGATAAATAACAACAACGAGTCTGCCTACAGAGATGAAGTCCAACATATTTTGCACTAAAAATAACCTGTTACTCAACCCAATCAAAACAAAAGAACTGGTTGTTGACCAGGAGGAGGAGGAGAGAGGAACCTGCTCCTCTTTACATCAAAGCAGACATGGTGGAGAGACTCACTGACTTTAAGTTCCTGGGTACATACATCTCCCAGGACCTCACATGGCAAATGAACACCGTCACTCTCGTGAAGAAGTCACAGCAGCGGCTGTATTTCCTGAGGTCTCTGCGGAGAGCAAACGTTTCACAGCCGATGCTGCTGTCCTTCTACTGGTGCTCCTTGGAAAGTATTCTCTCCTATGGCATCCTGGTGTGGTTTGCAAGCTGCACTGTGGCACTACAGAGAGTTATTAAAACTGCACAGTGCATCACAAATGCTCAACTACCCTCTCTGGATGACATTTACAGGGCCCGATGTTTACGCCGGGCCACAAACATCATCCCACCTTGCAAACCACCTTTTCACTCTGCTACCCTCTGGGAGGTGGTACAGGTCTCTGAAGGCCCGCACTTGTAGACTAATTAACAGTTTCTACCCACGTGCCATAAAAGAACTAAACTCAAATAGATAGCACTGCGGGCAACACAACACTATTCGTGGGGCAATCCAATGCACAATATTTTTTATATTTCTATTATCTATTTATTAATTTTATTTTATTAATTTCATTTACTGATCTTGCCGGTATATGAGAGTCAATGGTTGTTTGTGTTTTTGTTCTTTTAATCTTTTATCCCGTGTCTTCTATGTATACCACTGAAGGAGATGCAATGACATTTTGTTGTACAGTTGTTGTGCAATGAAAATAAACGTAATTGATTTGATTTGATTTGATTGATCTTATATGTTTCAATAAGGTTCCCTCTCATCCTTCTAAAGTCCAGAGTATACAAGCCCAGGCGCCCCATTCTCTCAGCATATGACAGTCCCGTCACCCTGGGAATCAACCTTGTAAAGCTATGCTGCACTCCCTCAATAGCAAGAATGTCCTACCTCAAATTCGGGAAACAAAACTGCACATAATACTCCAGATGTGGTCTCACTAGAACCCTATACAATTGCAGAAGGACCACTTGGCTCCTACAATCAAATCCTCTTGTTATGAAAGCCAACATGCCATTCGCTTTCTTCACTGCCTGCCCCACCTGCATGCTTACTTTAATTGACTGATGATCAAGGAGCCCCAGATCCCATTGTACTTCCCCTTTTCCCAACTTGACACCATTTAGATAAGAATCTGCCTTCCTGTTTTTGCTGAAAAGTGGATTACCTCATATTTATCCACATTAAACTGCCATGCATCTGCCCACACACCCAACCTGTCCAAGTCACCCTGCATTCTCATAGCATTCCCCTTGAAGTTCACGCTGCCACCCAGCTTTATGTCATCTGCAAATTTGCTAATGTTACTTTGAATCCCCTCATCCAAATCATTGATGTATATTGTAAATAGCTGCGGTCCCAGCACCGAGTCTTGCTGTACCTCACTAGTCACTCACTACCTGCCATTCTGAAAGGGACCCGTTAATCCCTACTCTCAGCCAACTAATTTCTTATCCATGTCAGCACTCTATCCCCAATAACATGTGCCCTAATTTTTCCACTAATCTCCTATGTGGAACCTTATCAATGCTTTCTGAAAGTCCAGGTACACTACATCCACTGGCTCTCCCTTGTCCATGTTCCTAGTTACTTCCTCAAAAAATTCCAGAGAGTTAGTCAAGCATGATTCCCCCTTCGTAAATCCATGCTGACTCAGGCCGATCCTGTTACTGCTATCCCAATGTGCCGCTATTTCATCTTTTATAAATTACTACAGCATCTTCCCCACCTCCGATGTCAGGCTAACTGGTCTATAATTCCTTGTTTTCTCTCTCCCGCCTTTCTTAATAAGTGGGATAACATTAGCTACCCGCCAATCCACAGGAACCGATCCTGTATCTATTATTACCAATGCATCCACGATTTCTAGAGCCACCTCCTTGAGTACCCTGGGATGTAGACCATCAGGCCCTGGGGATTTATCAGAATTACTTTACTTGTATTAACATACAACAGTTTTGTTGCAATGGAAGGTAGCAGAACTGCTCTAATGTGCAATGCTAAAGAGCCTAGCATGGGGCTGTGAACCATGACATTATTTAAGCAGCTCACAAACTAAATCGATCGCCGACTGCCTGACAGTAAGTTTGCTTTCAATGTAAATCAAAATAAATTGTTATACATCAGCGATCACCTTTTGTAATCCACAGCCTGTTGAAAGTTGAAGGCACAATATTAATGCCTTTGATTTACAATGACAACCTTTGACTGATGCAAGAGAATTTGTCTTTGGATTACAACCTGAATAAATTCAACAAAGCTTTTACATCTTATGAGTTAACCAGAAAAGAATACTCGATGCCAGAAGCTGTGTTTCTGTGATACACAGTAGCTTATTATTGGAGGTAATTATGATACTTACTGTATGTCTGCACACACTCAACAACACAAATTCATCAGCTATTCACATGTTATTGAGATTACACTAAATCCTTAGGCTAAGCAAACTAATAGAAGCAAGCACTTGGCTTGAGTGTATTGTCTTCACGCAGAACTCTAATATTGTGATGCTAGGAACATAATGAAACTCCCTCTGGGCCTCACACAAATTTCACAGCAACTTGGAAACAAAAGTGCTGCTAATCTGCTGTTTTATTTCCCATGTCAGTAATTGTTTTGAACCTGATAAAAAGAAGTAAACTTACATTTCCCAGCTGGAATGCCTTTCCAAAGAGAAGGATCTGGATAAGTGAATGAGGCCGAAAGGATGAGACAGATGGAGAAAGGTGTCCTAAATTATGACGAAGCTCCTGTCATGCATCGATACCACCATGAACAATCCGTGCAGGATGTTCTGCTCATGAAATCCCACTCAATCATATCACCATATGAACGATTTTAATAATATATCTTAGAACCAACTCTTGTCCACATCTACAACTAGAAAGAAAAATGGCAGGATTTAAGTAGCAAAATAATTGACCACTATATAGCACCAGGCCCACAACTAGTGTGGTGTTTAATGACAAAACATACCAAGACCCTGCTGAGCAATCTAATGTCCCTGTCCTCTGTTCTGTCTGAGTAGATGTCTGCCGCATGGAGGATGGCCGTATTCCAAAAGACATCCTCTATGGAGAGCTGACATCTGGGAGGAGAACCATCGACCGCCCTCAGCTACGATACAAGGATGTCTGCGAGAGAAATGAAGGTGCTCGACATCAATGTGGAGTCCTGGGAGAGCCTTGCAACTGACCGCACAAGATGAAGAGGTACCCTGAACCAATATCGCAAAACGGGGGAAGAGAAACTGTTGAAAGCAACTTCAACAAACCAGAGACCACACACAAATGTGACCTTTGCCACAGAGACTGTCACTCCCGCATTGGTCTTTTCAGCCACAAGTGACGCTGCTCCAGCCGAGGTTTGGAGCAAGCAGCCAACAACTAGGATGTATTACCCATGGTCAATGAAGGGGACGCTGTTCTGGCGGCAGCCATGGCAGCAGCGCGTCAGCCTTTCAATTTTATTTTTTATTTTTAGTATGTTTTAAAGTGTGTATTTAGTGGGTTTTTTTGTGTTTTGTGTGGGTGGTGTAAGGGGGAAACCGCTTCGGTCGCCTCCTCCATGGAGAGGCGACTTTTTCCAGGTCGCCTCCCCCGTGGCCTACCATCAAGGATCGGCGAGGTCTTTCCCGGAGACGTGCCCGGGGCTTCAGCGGCAGGCGCAGCGTGGACTCGGCGTGGAGCGGGTGAGCCCTCGCTGGGGCTCGCTGGAGGGGAGTGCTCCGTTTCACTGGCCCGAGGCAGCCGGCAGCCTGAAGCCGCGCGCGGTCTGCAGAGTTCCAGCTGCTGCGGCGTCTACAGCCCGGGATCCCTCGTGGGGGACCCGGGGGAAGAAGAAGCCATCACTGCCGGCCCGCGGCCAACTTCTACCGCGGGCCCGGCATGGACTTACCTGGAGGGGAGCTTCGACCGCCGGCCCTGCGGTCTATGGTGCTTCTGGCTGCGGCGGGGACTTTAAATCTAAACCGCCGGCCTGCGGCCTACACAATCTTGAAGCCGCGGTCTCCGGTGAGGAAAGACCGATCCTGGACTGGACTCTGGACTCTGGTCTTGTCCACGGGGGGGGGGGGGGGAAATGGAGGAGGACGGCCAAAATTTTTTGTGCCTTCCACCACAGTGATGAATGCTGTGGTGGATGTTTATGTTACATGTTGTGTCCTGTTTATGCATTTTATTATTTTGTTAACCCATCTTTATGCTTTGTATGGAACTGATTTTTAAATTATGTAAAGCACTTTGGGGTCAATGACAATTGACTATAAATGTGCTATATAAATAAACTTATTATTATTATTATTATTATTATTATTATTATGGTCAGTCATGACCGAGGGGGGCCTACGGAACACATGTTCTCCACCTTTTCTCATTCTATTTATTAAGTGATTTCAAAATGGATATGGAGTTTACACTTTAGAGATACAGCATGGAAACAAGCCCTTCAGCCCACTGTGTCCGCACCGACCAGCGATCACCCTGAACACTAACAATTAAAAATTTAAAAAATGCAAAAATACATCCCCCTATAGCCTATAACACCCCCGAATTATAAAATCTAATGGCTGCAGGGGTGAAGGATCTCCTGAACCGCTCCGTTCTACAGCGCTGGGAGATATTGGCTCCACTGCAAATCCAAGAGAATTTGCTGGATGGCTGCATATCTGCTACTCGTTCTGTAGCAAGGCCAGGTGAAGTCTCCATTGATCTGAAAAGAGATTCAAGACCTTGAATTCAGAGGGAAAAAAATATATTTTTTTAAACTTATTTTCCTATGCTTTAATGTTTTAAAATGCAATAGAATCTAAATGTGTCTTCAATCATTTTAAAACTAAACATATCAATACTGATAAAATATATTTTTATCAGTTAATATGTTAATCATTTTCTCCATGCATCGGAAGAGTTTTCAGAACAAAAGCTTTTCACTGTACCCTCGGTACATGTGACGATTGTGGCAATAAACTAAACTGAAACTGAACTGAGATAGTTACAAAGCCTCGCTGATTTGGTTGGAGGTTCCAGCACTAACTTGGCTCTTGTGGCAAGCTGATACAATCTGTGGGTGGATGGTCAAAGCACATGAACTGACGGTTCATAGCCTATGGGAGGTTTATGATGCATAACTTATGGGTTTGTACATATTAGTACAGGCATGGGATGGTGCAGGGATAGAAGGCGGAAATGATCCAAATGACAAGATTCGAATCAATTATTAGGCAAAAAACTGGACATTTTTAAGGCAGAGAATGACAGATTTTCGATTAATACGGGTGTGAGGGGTTATGCTCTGAACCGGCACTGCTGAGTGCCCCCCACCCCCATGATCTGTCTCCCTTGGATGGTCACGTCACACAGACACATTTGCACTTTTGACTGTTTTGACTGTTTTACTGTTTACTGTTCTTTTTATAAATCATGTTTCACGGGGTATCTAAATCTAAATGTTATTTGTTGTTTAAGTTATGACCGGATGGAAGCTGCAATCCAAATCTCGTTGCGCTTATGTGCAATGACAATAAAATATATTATTATTATTATTATTATTATTATTATTATTATTATTATTATGGGGAGAAAGGGATTGAGGGGGAAAGATAGATCAATCATGATTGAATGACAGAGTAGACTCAATGGGCTGAATGGCCTAATTCTGCTCCTATAACACATGAACGTGCAAAAATATGTATCAAGTCCCACGTTCAAGGTTTCTTTAGAGAGCCCCAGATTAGTACCAGGACAAAATTCAGCCAATACTCAGTGCACCAAAAATAAACCTGGATTTCTTTTTTTTTTTTTTTTTTTTTTTATTTTTATTAGAAGTACGGTAAATTACAATACTACACAACACATATATCTTAATACATTTTTTGTACCGCTTCATTTTTTTTGAGCTTTAACAAAAAGATAGAAGTAAGGAAAGTAAAGAAAGTGCGCAAGAGTAGTGAAGTGCAAGAGTGTTGGGAAAAGAAAGCCCCTTAGAAAAGAAGTTACTGAAGGAAGTAAAGTGAGAAAGTAGACCATAGAAAAGAAAGAAAAAGAAAGTAGGAACAATCGCTCTATTATAACATCGCTCTATTATAACATGGATTTCTAAGTAGATATTGGTAAGCTTTTCAAGTTAGGTTTTTATCCTTCTCAGAAGCAGGCATGTGACTCCATCACACAGGCTGAAGCTGTATTGTGTATCATGTGCCTTCTAATTATTTAAACTGTTGAATTTTGATTCATACTCCAGTGAATACACAGAGAATGATTTTTCAAAAGTATATATTTTGGGCAGCAACAAGCATCTCCAGGTTAGACAAAGCATTTCCATCCAGGTTCAATTCCAAACATTCTGACAACAATACCTAAAATCCCGTCATTTATTAAAAAAAAAAAAGTATGGTATTGTAAAACATTTGCTACATGCTTGGATGATGGGGACTGAAAGAGAACAGTTCTAATAGCAACATAGATTTAAGAGTATCAAAAGATCCCTTGAATAAACCAACTTGTTTGAAGAACTCACCACTGCTCTTCAAGATGTTCTTTGTGTCTATTTATGTCTGAGCCATAATTAAGAGGGCAACTGAGCCGTACATGAAGGCCAGATACATAGTACACGTTAAACACAAAATTCCCTCATACAAGAACCAAGAGTGAAAAGAAGATTTTTATTTTCCTTGCAGCTAACAGTAGTCATTCACAACTTGAAATTATTAGAATTAAAGCAGATTTAATTGAGATTACCAAATTAGTTTAGTTACATTTAGAGACACAGCATGGAAACAGGCACTTCGGCCCACCGAATCTGCATCAACCAGCGAAAACCTCATAACAATTTCAAACATGTACAAATTGCCCAGTGTAATTCTGGTTTTCAGTATTGACAGGAGCCTGGACTGGAATGCGAATACATTTCTCTGTATTAAATTCATCAACCATTCACCTGCCCACTTGTTCAAGATCCTGCTGCAATTTTTGACAAACATCTTCACTCTCTACAATATCACACACTTTTGTGCCATCCGCAAACTTGCTAACCATGCCATGTACGCTCTCATTCAAATCATTGATAAAGATGACAGGCAGCAATGGGCCCGGCAATAAACCACTAGTCATAGCCCTCCATATAACCATATAACCATATAACAATTACAGCACGGAAACAGGCCATCTCGACCCTTCTAGTCCGTGCCGAACACGTATTCTCCCCTAGTCCCATATACCTGCGCTCAGACCATAACCCTCCATTCCTTTTTCGTCCATATAACTATCCAATTTATTTTTAAATGATAAAAATGAACCTGCCTCCACCACCTTCACTGGAAGCTCATACCACACAGCCACCACTCTCTGAGTAAAGAAGTTCCCCTTCATGTTACCCCTAAACTTCTGTCCCTTAATTCTCAAGTCATGTCCCCTTGTTTGCATCTTCCCTCCTCTCAGTGGGAAAAGCTTATCCACGTCAACTCTGTCTATCCCTCTCATCATTTTAAAGACCTCTATCAAGTCCCCCCTCAACCTTCTGCACTCCAAAGAATAAAGCCCTAACTTGTTCAACCTTTCTCTGTAACTTAGTTGCTGAAACCCAGGTAACATTCTAGTAAATCTCCTCTGTACTCTCTCTATTTTGTTGACATCCTTCCTATAATTAGGCGACCAAAATTGTACCCCATACTCCAGAATTGGCCTCACCAATGCCTTGTACAATTTTAACATCACATCCCAACTACATCTCCAATCCGAAGATAAACCTTCCACCATCATCCTTCCACAAAGCCAATTTTCTATCCATTCAATTATGTCTCCTTGAATCCCATGGTATCTTACCTTCCAGTGCAGCCTACCATGTGGAACCTTCTTGAATGCCTTACTGAAATCCATGTATGCAATGTCTACAGCTCTGCCTTCATTGCCATTTTTGGTTATATCCTGAAAAAACCCTATTAGATTTGTGAGCTACGACCTCCCATGTACAAACTATGTTAACTATCCCTAATCAGCCCATGTCCAGCTAAGTGCATATATATCTATCCCTCTGAATACTATCTCGTAACTTTCCAACCGCAGAAGTTAAGCTCCCTGGCTTGTTGTTCCAGCCTTTTCTCTGCAGCATTTCTTGAATAGAGGCACAACATTTGCCTTGCTCCAGTCTTCCGGCACCTTGCCTCTATTTTATGCTGTTTTATTGAAGCATGCTAATGCTTTTAGACCAAGTTTATGATTATTTAGGAAGGTGTGTTGTGTACAAAGAGAGGATCTTGGTGTGTTTTCATTATTTTCCTAAATGCCAGAAATTCATACCCCATTGTTTCAGGGATGATGAGGATTTATAGTATCCAAGATCAGTATAAACAGTTGTAATGTAAGACATAAGAAGTCAGAATCAGAAAACCATGATTTGGCAGTGTTACATTCACATCAAATACCAAATGCCTTGGTGGTACTTTGCTTATTCAATGTCATATAGTCCGGGGGGCAACTTTTTCAAGTTCCTACCTTCCCGGAGATGTGATCAAGTTTCAGATCACACTCTCCGGGCTCTGTGGCCTGCCATCGCTGGAGCTGAAAGTCGCCTCAGACTGTGCCCCACCGTGGGGCGCGGACTTAATATCGGAGCGGCTCCCTTGCCTGGGATCGCTCCCACCGCGGACTGCGAACTTACTTACCATCAAGTACTTGCAGTCTCGGGAGAGGCAAGTTGGGAGCTCCAACGCCGCAGAAGGTTCGTCCAGCCCCGATGCGAGGTTTGATCGTCCGGCGCTGGGGAGATGACATTCCCCCGATTCGGGAGCTGAACGCCTCAACGTGGAGAGCCCAAACTCCGCCGGCTACGGGAGTCAAGACCGTCCCGTTAACTCGAGGTCCCCAACCAAGGAAGAACAACAAGGGAAGGATTTGAACTTTATTTTCGCCTTCCATCACAGTGAGGAATGTGTAGAAGTCACTGTGATGCATGTTTATGTTAAAATGTGTTTTTTGAGTGTTGCTTTTTTAAATTGTATGACTGACCTGGCCAGTGTATTTCACTACACCAATTGGTGTACGTGGCAATAAATGAACTTATGAACATCTGCACCATGTTTTAAAACTCATCAGCAAATTGAACAAATCTGTCCAAAGACAAAAAACACAGTGAAATATACAGTTTATATGTGGATATGATCAACATCAGTGTCGACTCCATTTATCTTGGAATGGTGAACAGAATGTGCTCACATTGTGTACTAACCATTCCTCATTATGTTTTTGTAATAATATTAGTGATTTATTGAGGGCACTCCCAATTGATTTTATTCAGTTAGTACACAAGTTTTTGAAATTACAAGAGATGTAGTTTAAAGCTGTATACATCATTGCATTGTTGAATAAATTATGCTCCTTGTGTTGTTAATAATTTGATTGTCGGGAATAGGATGACACAGTACAACCACTCTGGCCGACCACTAGTAATTAGTTGGACCCAGATATTACCAATGATGCTGAGGATTGACCTTTCCTGGTCTGTTAGTCACTTAAAGGAGTTAGAGCAACATCCAAGGAAGTGAGCACTGTCACAGGGTGTAGCATCCCTGAGATAGTCTGCCTTTGTCACTTTTTTCTCCTCTTTTCCTTACCCGTTAACCTCCCATTTCCCCACTTTTACTCTCTGCCCTCTTCTTGCATCAAAGACTGGGTCTTCACAAATGTACAACTGAGAAGTTTTTTTTGGCATAACGCTGAAAAGGAAGAATTGCTCTGGAACTATGCTGGGCCAATCCGGGTATCAGAGCTGCATGCTGAACATCTCATGGCAATTCCAACCATGTACATATCCCCCTGTGTAATTCTGGTTTTCAGTATTGAAAGGAGCCTGGACTGGAATGGGATATTGTGGGAAGAGGCAATAGCATTTGTTCCCTCAAGAGAAATCACCAGGCACCATGGACTACCTCAGAATGAAAGAATTGTGTATACAACTTGCACAATATTGATACCAATTACTTGCCATGGTGGGCCAGCTCAATATCTAGACACAATAAAGAGTGAGAACCTTTCTTATTGACAAAGCCAATAACTGATCCTGAGTACCAGATGGAAGCAATCTCCCAATCCTTGAATCTCCTCTGGTTCAACGGACTCCCTAACAAACCAATAAGTGATTGAAAGTTCCTAAAGTCGATTAGGTTGAGAGCTTGCAACTTCTGCTGCTTCCCCTGCAAATAACTCGCATGTGCTGATGTGTGCACATCAGTCACTTCATAAAACAGAATGACATCCAGGCATGCTCTGTCTGCTTCAGGTATGTGTGTGCGATATGCACAGAAAAGCTAAATTAACTCTTTCATCATGAGCAAGGTACAATATCAACTGCTGATCATAATCCATCATAATTTGTACCTTATAATTCAGCCTCATACTACTTTAAAAATATGACCTGTGTCATTGTTTTGCCTTAAGAACATATAAACTTGTCTAAAATGTACAGGAATAATTTTGATTGATTAACCTCCCATGACATATTTTCCTCTTATACCTTCAGTTAAAGGTTTGCACTGAAATAAAAGCCAAACTAGTCTATTTCTTGTTGAGGATTTTTAACCAGAAAGAAGTACGTGTTGTGATTTGAAGACAAACAGTATTTATTTGTATCTTTAATGAAATTTCATTCCAACTGTGCAATATTTCTAAAAACATGCTACATTTCCAAGGACTGATCATACTCCTTGTTGGATGTTTTATATTCGATTCCTGGTAAAACGGTCAAAGGAAAGCTACTGCTCTATCCCACAGTAATGTCTTCGGACAAAGCTTGATCTACACTTTGGAAATTGGGAAGGGCAAGTGACTGATTTGTCTGCTTTCAGCGTTTGGGGATCAGCAATCACTGTACTATTAATTTTAAAACAGTTATTGATAAAGGCAGGGCATGCCCATGAATCAAAATTCAGAATTGCGGCAATTTGATTAGACAGAAATTGACTAAAGTTGCTTAGGTTGTTTGCGGGCAATGGAATGTCCATAATGTATGTTGACAAGAGATCAGGGCATGCATGCTCCTATTTGAGTGAAGGGGAAGGCAGGTGGGAGTAGGAAGCTTGTATGATGTGAGAAAATGAAGCTCTGGGCAGGATAAAGGAGGAGGCATGTGAAGGGCAGCTGGAATAAAGTGCATCCTTGGATAAGTTTCGGGAACAGAGAAGCATAATTAAGAAGGCGATAACTCTGCCGTATAAAATTAAGAGAAATTCAAACAGATATTATTTACCTTATGGGAAAGAGAGTCACTGGAGAGAGAATAGGGCCCCTCAGAAACCAAAGTGGTCACATCTGTGTGCAATCGCAGAGGATAGATACGTTTTTCACTGAATATTTCTCAGTTGTTTTTACTGTGGAGAAAGACATGAATTCTGGGGAACTTGGGTCAGTTAACGGAGATGTCTTGAGAACGGCCCCTATTAGTTGATGAGGTACGGGATATCTTAACGCATGTGAAGGTAGATACATTTCCTAGAGCTGATGATATATATCCGAGGATACTGTGGGAAGCATGAAAATAATTTCCAGGCATCTTGGGTGCAATATAGACATCATTAGTCATGAGTGAGTTGCTGGAAGACTGAAGGGTGGTTAATGTTGTGTCTCTATTTACGAAGAGCTACAAGTATAAGCCTACAAACTATTGACTAGATAGCCTAACATCTATGGTAGGCAAGTTAATTAATTTGGATGGCCAGAAGCTGTTTAGGGATAGTCAGGATGGGTTTATGTCTGGGAGATAATGTCTTATGAATTTGATTGAGTTTTCGAAAAAGTAACCCACAAGGTTGATGTGGGCAAAGCTGTAGATGTTGTCGATATGTACTTCAGCAAGCATTTGATAAGATTCCACAGAGTAGCTGCTCTCAAAGGTTAGAGCGCATGGGATCCAGGGGGAGCTAGCCAACTAGTTAGAGATAGTAAATTGCTTCTGGAAAGAAGCAGTGTGTGTTTGTTGAAGGCTGTTTTTCAGACTGGAGACCTGTGACTGGTATTGTGTCACAGGGATAGGTGCTTGGCCCACTGGCCTTTGTGGTTTTTATCAAAGATTTGGATGAGAATCTAGAAGGCATGATTGGTAAAATTGCAGATGACATTAAAGTGATTGGTATTGTAGGTAGCGAGGATGGTTACCAAAAATTACAGCAGGATCATGATCAGATGGACAAATGGGCTGAGGAAAATGTTGATGGAGTTTAATGCATATAAGTGGTGAGGTATTGCATTTTGGAAAGTCAAACCAGGGCAGAACCGTCACAGATAATAACCATATAACATATAACCATATAACAATGACAGCACGGAAACAGGCCATCTCGGCCCTACAAGTCCGTGCCGAACAACTTTTTTTCCCTTAGTCCCACCTGCCTGCACTCATACCATAACCCTCCATCCCCTTCTCATCCATATGCCTATCCAATTTATTTTTAAATGATACCAATGAACCTGCCTCCACCACTTCCACTGGAAGCTCATTCCACACCGCTACCACTCTCTGAGTAAAGAAGTTCCCCCTCATATTACTCCTAAACTTCTGTCCCTTAATTCTGAAGTCATGTCAGGGTCCTAGGGAGTATTAATGGCAGGGTCCTAGGGAGTATTGTAGAGCAGAGGATTCTAGGAATGCGGGTACATAGTTCATTGAATGTTACATCACAGGTAGATAGAGTGGTGCAGAAGGCTTCTAGTACATTGCCCTTCAGTATTCAGAATATCGAGCATAGAAGTTGGGATGTCATTTGACAGAACATTGGTAAGACCTCGTTTAGAGTATTACTCGACTAAGTGGGACCCGTTGAGACCCATTCTTACATAGGAGGCCTAGCCCCCCAATAGCCCTCAACTGCACAAGTGCGGCTGACGGGTTCCCATTGTGATGCCCCAGATCCCCCCTCCTTGCCTAACCCCCCCACTCCGCCCTTTGCCCTTTGCCCTACCCCCAACCCCCACGCACTCACTCCATCGCCCCTCAACCCCACCCCCATCCACTCTTAGCAGCTCTCCGGTGGCGCAGAACCTCCGCCCATTGGGTTCCCATTGTGACGTAGAACACGCAGGTGTTACTGCGCAGCTGATGGACATTGCAAGTGGAAAAGGGATTTATTAAAGTTTAAAATGTGAATAACTTTTAAAATATAATAATTTAAAGATTAAAGATGAGCGGCCAGCAGAAGGGGACGGCTTCAGGTGGCGGCTTTCCAGGGCCGGTGGGGGAGGGGGAAGTGTTGGGAAGGGGGATCGCTTCAGGTGGGGGCTGTCGGGAGCCGGGCGGGGGGGGGGGGGGGGGGGGGGTGCGGCCTGCAACTGGGGGATGGGGACGGATCAGGTGCAGGCTGTTGGGGACCAATGGGATGGGGCAAAAGAGTCCTGAGCCAGGCTTCAGGCAGAGGCTGATAGGGGCCGATGGGAGGAGCGTCCCGTAGCTTGAGGAGGGGGACAGCTTCAGGTTGGGGCTCCATGAGGGGATGGGGGAGGGGGGGCATCCTGAAACTGGGGGAAGGGTGAGGGGCAAAGGGGGGCGGTTTCAGGAGGGGGCTGTCGGGGGCCATGGGGGGGGGGGGGGTGAGGAGGGAGCGTCCTGCAGTCAGGGGAGGGGGATGGCTTCAGTCGGGGCTGTCTGGTGCTGATGGGGGAGGGGGAGCATCCTGCATCCGGGGTAGGGGTACGACTTCATGCGGGGTCTGTCAGGGGCCGGTGGGGGGTAGCTTCCTGCAACTGAGGGAGGGGAAGGGCTGCAGTATTTGGCCAGGGGGAGCTTTCTGTAGGGCCAATCGGGGTGTTGTGGGCAAAGGGACTGTTTTCCAGGGGGCTAGTAGAACATTGTGGGCCGAAGGGACATTTCTTAGGCAAGTACAGTTTTGGGCCAGAGGGACTGGTTTTCAGAGGGTTAGTGGTACATTGTGGGCTGAATGGACTTTGGTTGGGCTAGTACGGGGGTTGTGGGTTGAAGTAACTGGTTTTCAGAGGGCTAGTAGGATATTGTAGGCCAAATAATCTTTTGGACTAGTATAGATGTTGTGGGCCAGTGGGAATGGTTTTCGGTGGGCTAGTGAAAATTGTGGGCCAAATGGACTTTTCTTGGGCTAGTACGGGTGTTGTGGGCCAAATGAACTGCAGCTGGGGACTGGGACGACTTCAGGCGGGTGCTGGTGATGAGTGTCCTGCAGCCAGGGGAGGGGGGAAGCTTCAGGTGGGGCATGCAGGGGGCCGCTGCCATGGCCTACCACCGCTGCTGTGGCCTACCACTGCTGTGGCCTACTGCTGCCCTGGACAAACACTGCCACTGCCTTACCCTGCCATGGCCTGCCGCTGCTGTGGCCTACCTCCGCCCTGGACAAATGCTGCCGCTGCCTTACCCTGCCATGGCCCACCGCTGCTGTGGCCTACCTCCGCCCTGGACAAATGCTGCCACTGCCTTACCCTGCCATGGCCTGCCGCTGCCTACACCTACCATGGCCTGCCGCTATCATGGCCTGCCACTGCTTGATGCTGCCACTGCTGTGGCTTATTGTTGGGGATGTGTGGAAGGGGGGGGTGGGAAAGGGGGGTTGGGGGGTTTGGTGTTGAAGGGTGTGGGGGAGACAGGGTGGGGGAGGGGATAGGTGTGTAGGTGGGAAACACATGGGGGAGGGTTTTTTGTGGGTGGGAGGGAGTGTATGGGGGAAGGGGGATTGTCGGGGTAGGGGGAGGGGTGTGTGTGTGTGGGAGGGTGGGAGGGGTTGTGGGAGGTGGGGAGGGGGACGTGTGGACTCAACGGCTCTCAGCCCTGGCACCGACCTCACTCACCGGCTCTAGGCCCCGTCTCTGGCCTCACTCAGCAGCTCCCAGCCCCGACCTCACACAGCAGCACCCAGCCCTGACCTCAATCAACAGCTCCCATCCCCCGCTTCTGGCCCCGAACTCACTCAGCGGCTGCTGGCTCCAGCTCCGCACTCAGGAGAGGGGGTGTGTGGAAGGGGTGGGTATGGGGTGGTGAATGAATGTGGGGTGGGGTAGTGGTGGGTGTGGGGAAAGGGGGTGGGTGAGGTGGGAGGAGCTTGATGGAAGGGAGGGGGGTTGGGTGTTAATAGCTCGTTTCCAAGCTCCCCCCAAGTCTAGTTTCAGTCAATAAAACACTGAGTCAAGCGCTTGCGCAACTACTGTTTATTTTGGAAAACACAATAACAGTTCCCCACTACTATACCTAACCACCACAGGTTGGATCCTTATATCTGCTTAGCCAAGCCCTCCTGGCCTCGTGCAAGCAGATACACTCCAAAAGGTCACACAGTCCCAAGTGTTCTTCCAGAAGATTGACACAGGACCTTGTGGGAGCTACCATTTATAGGTCGCCGATATTGAGGGGCCGAACCATATGGTGTTGGTTTCTTTACAGTCCAATCACAGATATTGATTAACACAGTACACGATAGACAGTTTCCTAACCCAATAATACAGTGACTAATACAATGTATCTGACAATGTTTCTGGAATGTATCTGACAATGTTTCTGGATGCAAGTTAACACAGATGAATTATGCAACATTTAGATAGATATAGATATGCCATTTATTGTCACTATACATGTACAATGAGATTAAAAGCAGCTCGTACTCAGTGCATACATATAATTTAGTACAAAAAACAAGAAACAGAAAACAAAAACAAACGGTGGAGGGGGGGGGGGATAGGTGCACAATTCTGCGGCGCTATATACATATCTAGAAAGGCTAAATGGTGAAGGATGAATAGGTAGTATTCTTAGGCAGATGTTTAAAGATTATATTAAACATTAAAAATGTTTTTAAAAAATATTAAAAATTACAGTTACAATACACATTACAGTTCCAAATTTCAGTACGTGGATATAATAGATGGAAGTCCGGGTGTTGGGCTGTGAAGTCAGTGCATGTGTGAATTAAGAGTAGTTATGATTTTCGGAAAACAACTATTCCTGAGTCTATTTGTTCTAGATTTGATGCACCTATAGCGCCTTCCAGAGGGCAGCAGGTCAAACAGTCCAAACGCAGGATGGGAGCTGTCCTTGATGATCTTCTTTGCCCTGCTAAGGCAGCGGGAGGTGTAAATATCCATCAGGGAGGGGAGAGGGCAACCAATGATCCTCTGTGCTGTCCTAGTTACCCTCTGAAGCCTCTCCCTGTCTGCCATGGTGCAGCTGCCGTACCATGCTGTAATGCAGTATGTCAGCAGGCTCTCGATGGACGAACGGTAGAAGGTCAGCAGCAGGTTAGAGTCCAGGTTGTGCTTCTTGAGGACCCTCAGGAAGTGCAGCCGCTGCTGAGCCTTCTTGATGACCGCTGTCGTGTTGTCCGTCCAGGAGATGTCAGCAGCGATATGGACGCCGAGAAACCGGAAGGTGTTGACCCTCTCCACACACTCGCCGTTGATGTATAGGGGGACTAAGTCGGTGCTGTGCCTCCTGAAGTCGACAATGAGCTCTTTTGTTTTCCTGGTGTTCAGAGCCAGATTGTTTTCTGAGCACCAGGTTTGTCAACTTCAGGACTTCCTCTCTGTAGGCTGCCTCGTCTCCCTTTGAAATAAGTCCGACTACAGTAGTGTCGTCAGCAAACTTGATGATGCGGTTGTTGTTGTGGGCCGGACTACAGTCGTAGCTGTAGAGACAGTATAGGAGGGGGCTTAGCACACAGCCCTGTGGGGAACCGGTACTCAACCTGCGAGCGGAGGAGAGGTGGGGGCCGAGTCTCACAGTCTGGGGCCTGTTGGTGAGGAAATCTTTTATCCAGGCACATGTGAGAGTGGGGAGGCCGAGAGTGACCAATTTATCAATGAGAATGTCCGGAATGATTGTGTTGAAAGCTGAGCTATAATCCACAAAGAGCAACCGGACGTAGCTCTGCCCCTGCTCCAGATGGCTCAGCACAGAGTGGGGAGCTACAGTAATGGCGTCTTCCGCGGATCTATTTTGGCGATAAGCGAATTGGTGGGGGTCGAAGTCTGGTGGTAGATAGTCCTTGATGTGCTGGAGGACCAATCTCTCGAAGCACTTCGTGATTACCAGAGTGAGGGCCACAGGACGGTAATCATTAAGGCTGGTGATGGGAGACTTCTTCGGCACTGGGACGATTGTGGCTGATTTTAGGCAGGACGGAATAACTGCCTGGTCCAGGGAGAGGGTGAAAATTCTGGTGAAGATGACAGTGAGCTGGTGGGCACACACTTTGAGCACCTTACCAGGTACTCCATCTGGGCCGGTAGCCTTCTTGGGGTTCACTGCCAGGAGCACCCGTCTGACATCGTGCTCCCTGACAGTGAGTGGAGTAGTACAGGAGCCAGGTGAGGGTGGGAACAGGGCTGGATATTCAAGAAACCCAGACAAAGCTCAACACTTAACCAATCAACATCTAGCAAAGTAAAGCTTGGCAACATTATATACAATGTATATGTCTGGTTTGCATTCATCCAATCCGTTTCATGCAATTTACACCAAATTGTAAGAATCTGCAGATTCTTTCCCTACAACTCTTATCTAGGCCACAGACAAACTGGCACCATTCAGCAGCTTGTCCCAGTTCTGCAAAAGGTACATTGAAAATGACCAAATGGCCCAGAAGCACAGAAGCCTTTACTCAATTTTGTCCTGGCAGCTCCAATTTGGCCAGAATTAACATTCTTTCCTTTGATCATAGATGATAAACCATCACATGATAAACAAATGATCAGATAATCAGATAACCAGATATACATATGTGTGACTATTACATTCTCCATCTATTAACAACAACCAGATGATGATGTTTATTCCCAGAATCTTATCCAGCTTCCTGAGTTTTCATGGGTATAGCTTCACAATTTCTGTCTGATGAATCTTCACCTCCTGAGTTTTCATGGGTGCGATTTCCCTCCATCCATATTGTTGCCCATTTTCCCATTCCTTTCCATAGACAAACCTATAACCTATAATTCCTGAAAAACGTGAGACAAAGCAAGTTACCATTCATGCACTAATGCTTCCCCATACATTCCACTGTAATTCTTTTCTGTTTGTATCTATCCCTTTTGCATTTCACTATCACTATTCTGCTATATAATATACTCTTTACTATCCTTGGATCAACACTAATCCGCCTCTCCGTATTCACACAATGTTCTTCAATGTATCTCTAATGATGATTTCTCATAGAAACTTGAGCTGGATTCAGTCCAGATCTCCCTACAGGCATGACATATTGAATGCAAACCATGAAGAATGCTTCAATTCAACCAAATTCAGTCTCAGCCTTCAATTTAATATTTTAAGTTTTGGAGACCATCTTACCCTCTTCATTCCACAGCTTGTGGTCGATAACACAATTCCTTTCCAATTCCTGTGGAATTCCCAGCTGTTCAAATTTAATCATTCAATGTCCATATGTTGTCGATTTTATCATAAAGCCAATGAAGAATGCCGAAACTAGGGACAATTTCTTTCAACCTCGATAATAGAAGCCGCTTTACTATCAATTGTTAAACAAATTTAGATCCACCGGTCAAATACATCGACTCTGATATCTCAACACCCATTTCCTTGTTTCTCCTTCTAATTCAATAGACCTCCTACAGTACTTCTTCATTAGTATGTTGGCTCGGCTCTCAGTGAATAGGGGTTATTCTCAATAACTAGTTTCCTTTTACCACTGAATACCTTTTTAGTATGCTAATGTTGGTCTCTTAAAGGGGAGTCTTGATATTCACAGTTCCTCTTTCTTACAATTTCCAATGACAACTCTCATGTTCCCAGAATAACTCTTCCATATTCCTGTTCCATCCTTCCCTGATGTTTTCAGATTCAGATTCAGATTCAATTTTAATTGTCATTGTCAGTGTACAGTACAGAGACAACGAAATGCATTTAGCATCTCCCTTGAAGAGCGACATAGCAAACGATTTGAATAAAAAAATAAATAATAAGGCAGTCACCGAGGATTAATTTTCTGATTAATCCTTCCCATCTTTAGATGCCTGTCTGAGGATGAGACAATAACAACACTGGGGGCAGTGTTAGCTGTGAGGAGGATGCTAGGAGGCTGCAAGGTGACTTGGATAGGTTGGGTGAGTGGGCAAATGCATGGCAGATGCAGTATAATGTGGATAAATGTGAGGTTATCCACTTTGGTGGCAAAAACAGGAAAGTAGACTATTATCTGAATGGTGGCCGATTAGGAAAAGGGGAGATGCAACGAGACCTGGGTGTCATGGCACACCAGTCATTGAAAGTAGGAATGCAGGTGCAGCAGGCAGTGAAGAAATCAAATGGTATGTTAGCATTCATAGCAAAGGGATTTGAGTATAAGAGCAGGGAGGTTCTATTGCAGTTGTACAGGGTCTTGGTGAGACCACACCTGGCGTATTGTGTACAGTTTTGGTCTCCTAATCTGAGGAAAGACATTCTTGCCATAGAGGGAATACAGAGAAGGTCCACTAGACTGATTCCTGGGATGGCAGGACTTTCATATGAAGAAAGACTGGATAGACTCGGCCTGTACATGCAGGAATTCAGAAAATCTTGAGGCGAGATCTTATAGAAACTTCCAAATTTCTTACGGGGTTGGACAGGCTAGATGCATTATTCCCGAAGTTGGGGAAGTCCAGAACTAGGGGTCACTGTTCAAGGATAAGAAGTTGAGGCCAGTTCATTGGCTATATTTAAGAGGGAGTTAGATGTGGCACTTGTGGCTAAAGGGATCAGGGGGTATGGAGAGAAGGCAGGGATGGGATACTGAGTTGGATGATCAGCCATGATCATATCGAATGGTGGTGCAAACTCGAAGAACCGAATGGCCTACGTGCACCTATTTTCTATGTTTCTATAATACCAATTTAATAATCAAGCTTTAATTACTTCTAAGTCAAATCTCAAGTCAGTTCCAAATCTCAAATCTCAAGCCCTTCCAATTCATCAACATACAATTTAGAGATCAAATTCAAAATGTTATCAATTTATTTCTAATGACTATAATTTAGGTGCAAATAATAACCATTTAACATATAACCATATAACAATTACAGCACGGAAACAGGCCATCTCGACCCTTCTAGTCCATGCCGAACACGTATTCTCCCCTAGTCCCATAGACCTGCGTTCAGACCATAACCCTCCATTCCTTTCCCGTCCATATAACTATCCAATTTATTTGTAAATGATAAAAACGAACCTGCCTCCACCACCTTCACTGGAAGCTCATTCCAAACAGCCACCACGCTCTGAGTAAAGACGTTCCCCCTCATGTCACCCCTAAACTTCTGTCCCTTAATTCTCAAGTCATGTCCCCTTGTTTGAATCTTCCATACTCTCAGTGGGAAAAGCTTATCAGCATCAACTCTGTCTATCCCTCTCATCATTTTAAAAACCTCTATCAAGTCCCCCCTTAACCTTCTGCGCTCCAAAGAATAAAGATCTAACTTGTTCAACCTTTCTCTGCAACTTTGTTGCTGAAACCCAGGCAACATTCTAGTAAGTCTCCTCTGTACTCTCTCTCTATTTTGTTGACATCCTTCCTATAATTAGGTGACCAAAATTGTACACCATACTACAGAATTGGCCTCACCAATGCCTGGTACAATTTTAACATTACATCCCAACTTCTATACTCAATGCTCTGATTTATAAAGGCCAGCACACCAAAAGCTTTCTTTACCACCCTATCTACATGAGATTCCACTTTCAGGGAACTGCGCACAGTTATTCCCAGTTCCCTCTGTTCACCTGCATTCTTCAATTCCCTACCATTTACCATGTACGTCCTATTTTGATTTGTCCTGCCAAGATGAAGCACCTCACACTTATCAGCATTAAACTGCATCTGCCATCTTTCAGCACACTCTTCCAACTGTCATAAATCTCTCTGTAGACTTTGAAAATCTACTTCATTATCCACAACCCCACCTATCTTAGTATCATCTGCATACTTACTAATCCAATTTACCACACAGTCATCCAGATCATTGATGTACATGACAAACAACAGTGGACCCAACACAGATCCCTGTGGCACCCCACTAGTCACTGGCCTCCAACCTGAAAAACAACCATCCACCATTACTCTCTGGCATCTCCCATTCAGCCACTGTTTGAATCCATCTTGCTACTTCACCATTAATACCCAACAATTGAACATTCTTAACCAAGCTTCCATGAGGAACCTTGTCAAAGGCCTTACTGAAGTCCATATATACAACATCCTCTGCTTTACCCTCATCAATTTCCCAAGTAACCTCTTCAAAAAATTCAAGAAGATTAGTCAAACATGACCTTCCAGGCAGAAATCCATGTTGACTGTTCCTAATCAGACCCTGTTTATCCAGATGCTTATATATATTATCTCTAAGTATCCTTTCCATTAATTTGCCCACTACTGACATCAAACTAACAGGTCTATAATTGCTAAGTTTACTTTTAGACCCCTTTTTAAACAATGGAACAACATGCACAGTACGCCAATCCTCCGGCACTATTCCGGTTTCTAATGACATTTGAAATATTTCTGTCATAGCCGCTGCTATTTTTACACTAACTTCCCTCAATGTCCTAGGGAATATCCTGTCCGGACCTGGAGACTTATCCACTTTTATATTTCTCAAAAGTGTCAGTATTTCCTCTTCTTTGATCCTCATAGTTTCCATAGCTACTCGACTTGTTTCCCTTACCTCACATAATTCAATATCCTTCTCCTTGGTGAATACCGAAGAAAATAAATTGTTCAATATCTCCCCCATCTCTTTTGGCTCTGCAGACAGCTGTCCACTCTGACTCACTAATGGACTAACTTTATCCCTCGTTATCCTTTTGCTTTTAATATAGCTGTAGAAACCCTTTGGATTTACTTTCACCTTACTTGCCAAGGCAACCTCATATCTTCTTTTAGCTTTTCTAATTTCTTTCTTAAGATTCTTTTTACATTCTTTATATTCCTCAAGCACCTAATTTACTCCATGCTGCCTATAAGTATTGTAGATCTCTCTTTTTCCGAACCAAGTGTCCAATTTCCCTTGAAAACCATGGCTCTTTCCAATTTTTACTATTTCCTTTCAACCGAACAGGGACATAAAGAGTCTGTACTCTTAAAATTTCACCTTTAAATGTCTTCCATTTCTCTTCCACATCTTTCCTCTAAAACAAACTGTTCCAATTTACTTCTTTTAAATCATTTCGCATCTCCTCAAAGTTAGCCTTTCTCCAATCAAAAATCTCAACCCTAGGTCCAATTCTGACCCTCTCCATAATTATATTGAAACTTATGGTATTGTGATCACTGGTCCCAAACTGTTCCCCAACGCATACCTCTGCCACCTGACCCGTCTCATTTCCTAACAGGAGGTCCAGCACCGCCCCTTCTCTAGTAGGTACTTCTATGTATTGCTGCAAAAAACTATCCTGCACACATTTTACAAACTCCAACCCATCCAGCCCATTTACAGAATGTGTTTCCCAGTTTATGTGTGGAAAATTGAAATCTCCCACAATCACTACCTTGCGTTTGCTACTAATATCTGCAATCTCCTTACATATTTCCTCTTCCAATTCTCGCTCCCCATTTGGCGGTCTATAATACACCCCTATAAATGTTGCTACCCCTTTCCCAATTCTCAGTTCCACCCAAATAGCCTCCCTAGACGAGCCATCTATTCTATCCTGCCAAAGCACTGCTGTAATATCTTCCCTGATAAGCAATGCAACACCTCCACTTCTTGCCCCTCCAATTCTATCACACCTGAAGCAATGAAATCCTGGAATATTTAGTTTCCAATCACAGCCCTCCTGCAACCATGTTTCACTGAAAACTAGGTGTTTTGCCCCAAACCTCAGAGCAGTATTCATCTTCAAATTGGAGCTTGCCCCAATAGTCATCATAGGTTATCTGTATCTTCTAGAAAAAGTTAGATGGTGTTATTTTCTTTTTCCTTCACTGGTGTCAAAAGCTAGATGATGTTAAAGTTGGGCACTAGTGTAGGTATCTTCTCCTTCCTCAATGTTAGTTTCAAAGGAGTATGGATACTGAGGAGCAGCCTTCTCTATTTGTTGGCCTCTCCCAGATGTGTCTTAAAGGGACAGGACAGTATAATTTATTCTTTGCCGTTGGTCTTTATTTCTGGGGAGCTACTGGATGGAGATAACTACACATCCTACCGGAGCTGTGTCTTCTGCCCGTTCTCAAGGGTCCACATATTCTTTACCTCACTCCGCAGATAGTAGTATTTTGTAGATTACACAGTCCTGCAGGCACAACAACTTTGTGACAAATTTGTACAATAGCCCCTTTCCCTACTCCCGTTCCTCCTGAGCAATAAGTTTCTTCTCTCCCTAGTGCCAATTCAGTTCTCTTCAGTTCTTATTCTCTTTGACACCAGCTACTATGTTTCCCTTATTGTATTCCTTCCCTTGAGTGAGGTTTCTCAATCCCAATCAGCTTCCTTGTAACTCACTTCTTGGGATTCGGAAGGGGCTGTGTTCTAAGTGATTTACTTATCTATAAGAGTTCTTATCTATATTACTAAAAGTCTGATCTTGACCACTTCCTGTCAATCTCTATATTCATTTTAGACAAAATACTGCCACTTACGGCTGTGATTTTTGGCCATCTTACTCAGAGTCCCCCTCCAGTGTGCAGGACAAGAGGATTTTCCCCACCGATGAAAAATAAAAGAGTTATTAGTGTTTAAAAAATGTTGAGATTATCTCTCCTGAAGGCCACACCCCTTCCGGAGGGACAATAAAACCCAGAAATGTTGAGTAAGTCAGTCTCTGCAAGATGGGGGTCACGTCTATCAGTAAGAGCTGTGAATAACACTGAACACATGTCTACTAAACTGTGAGTGTGGTTTTACTGACTTTGAGTGTTCTTAATGTGGTTTGAAAATGAAAATGTGGTTGGTTTGGTGAAGCACTGCAAATGGCTGCTGGTGGTGGGTGGTTTGAAGTGAAGCACTGCAAAGGGCCGTTGGTGGTGGTTGATTTGAAGTGAAGCACTGCAAATGGCAATTGTTGGTGGAAACTTGACAACTTCCTGTTTGCACTGTATATTGATTTTAGATAAATCGCTACCACTTACGGCTGTGATTTTTGGCCATCTTACTCAGTCCCCCTCTGCTTATCAGGTGCAGAGGATTCTTCCCATCAATTAAAATTAAAAGTGTTATTAGTGTTTAAAAATGTTGAGAATCTCTCTCCTGCCAATCGCGCCATGAAGGCCACGCTCCTTCCGATGAGAGGGGGTGAGGGATTTAAAAACCCGGACATGTGGGTGTGGAGTGTGTTCAGTCTCTGCAAGATGTGGGAGGGAGAGGTCACGACTCTGTCTGAGCTGTGAATCAACTGAACACACTGAACGTCTACTGAACTGTCTGAATGTCTACTGTGAGTGTGGTGCTTATGTGGTGTTTTGTGTAGTTTTATGATGGTTTCACCCTGCTTGAAATGGTAGGAAACTGCGTTTGAATTTGGTGGCCTTGCACCCTGCTTGAAATGGAATTTCAAGGAGTAGCCGTGAGTCAACTGCCAGCCCACCAGCTGTGAGTGAGCTGCCAGCACAACAGGCTTGAGTGACTGGGCTGCCACCACAAGAATCCATTTGGCCCACAATGTCTATACTAGCCGCCTGGAAACCAATCCTTTCAGCCCACAACACCCATACTAGCGCTCCAGAAAGCACTCCCCCCCACCACTGGCCAACAATATTGGATTTGTTGGAGAGGTGGAAGATTGTGCTGGGGGACCAGCCCTCCCGCTCCCGTGTGAACATGGGACCCAACGGATCCCACAATCTAGTAATTTATTATTTTTGGCCCATGTGAGGATGCCCTCAGATTTCCTACTTTGTATTAACGGTCAGATCAGGGCCACCAGAATGGATTTGGCTGCCAGAATGTCCATGCTCACTGATCTTCTGGCCAGTGTTCTCTTCCTCTATCTTCGGGGTCCTATGTGTCTCTGTAACTTCAAGGGATCCACCGACTTCTTAGACCCCGTAGCCCCCTTCTTTGACCCCTTCCTTCTCTGTGGAAGATCGGCTGCAATGTCCTGATTCCCCACAGGTGTAACATTGATCAAGTCTGACAGCTCTATAACCTCTCCAACCAAACTGAGGGAAAGTTGGCTCTCGGATTGGCATGTCTATCCACACTTTAAATTCCTCCTCCTCCTTATCCTCTTTCGATGTTACTTCCCGTTTCTGGATTTTTAATATGGGTCTTTGGAAGGAATTAGCTGCCGTTGAACCAGGTTGCATTGAAGTGTGGACATCTGTAGCCCGGGGATAATTTGCACCTACTGCACGGTCTAATACACCGCTGCACATTGATGGTGCTGCTGTGGAGAGGGTTAGCAGCGTGCAGTTCCTGGGAGTTCACCTGGCGAACGACGTGACCTCAACGACCAACACCACAGCAGTCATCAAAAGAGACTCAGAAATGCAGGTCTCCCCACTTTTTACCTTAACACCTTCTCCAGGGACACCATTGAAAGCCTACTGACCTACGGCATCATTTCCTGGTTTGAGTGCTGGAATGCTTACGAACAAATACAGCTAAACAGGATAGTGAAGACATCCAGTGTGATCATTTGTGCCCCCCTCCATTTCCTGTTGGAGATCTACCAGAAGTGCTGCATCTGCAGAGCCATTTCATAGAAACATAGAAACATAGAAAATAGGTGCAAGAGTAGGCCATTCGGCCCTTCGAGCCTGCACTGCCATTCAATATGATCATGGCTGATCATCCAACTCAGTATCCTGTACCTGCCTTCTCTCCATACCCCCTGATCCCTTTAGCCACAAGGGCCACATCTAACTCCCTCTTAAATATAGCCAATGAACTGGCCTCGACTACCCTCTGTGGCAGAGAGTTCCAGAGATTCACCACTTTCTGTGTGAAAAAAGTTCTTCTCATCTCGGCTTTAAAGGATTTGCCCTTTATCCTTAAGCTGTGACCCCTTGTCCTGGACTTCCCCAACATCGGGAGCAATCTTCCTGCATCTAGCCTGTCCAACCCCTTAAGAATTTCCATTATTAAGAACCCTTACCACCGTTCCCACTACATCTTCTCCTTTCTGCCATCTGGGAAGTACAGGAGCATTAGCTGCAGAACCAGCAGGATGCTAAACAACTTCTTCCCCGAAGCAATAACAATGGTTCATGGACTGTGCCCCTCCCCATACACATACACCCCCCCATCTAACCTTGCCCAACACCTTGACAGCTAGAAACCTGTCAAGGTAAAGTCACTGTTCGGTTTGAATGTCTGATTTTAGTTCTATTTTAGCAATGATAATTTTTAACTTGTATGTATTTATTTCTGTTTTTATTAATTGCACAGACAAAAATTGATGAGAAACAATGTTTTGTTTCTTCTGTGTCTGCAAGGACTCAGTGAAATGACAATGAAGTGAATATTGAAAACTGAAAAAAAACTGAATAATTCTAAAGGCGGAGTAGGCATTTTCCTACTAGAGAATTGCCTAGGGGGAATCCGCTCCATAACCATAACATCGCGGATTTGCTCTGATCTTATAATTTTATCGGTCAGGATCAGCCACTTCATAGCCTCCTGCTGTCTCACCCTCAGAGAAACTGCTCCTTCTGCTATCAGAATCTCTATACTTTAGGAAGGATTCTTTCACTTTCCCACTTGGTTTCCCAATTAATTTTGACAACCACTTCTGAGGAACTTTCCTTCTAGCTCCTTGATCCACCACACTATCTTCTGGTGGTGAAGCAATTGTCTGAGCTAGAGAGTCCTTTCCTGATTTCCTGATTTCCCTACATTGGATTTGAATTTAGTGGTTGGAGTCGAAGATACCATTGACTCCTCCCGTGTGCCCTGTTCACAAGTTGCGCATGGTGTCTCCAAACTATGAACACGAGAGTGCTGAGAGGATTGCTGTGACTCTGTTCCAAAAAAGTCTCCCCATCCTTGATAATATTGGGCTTCTCTCCCTTCGAGATCCACGCTAACCGCGGCACTTACTAAATTTAATAAGTCAGCACCTCCCCTTTAAGAGCCATCGCAGTCATTTCTCCTTTAAAAGCTGATGTTCTCTCCTGCTCCTGATGCGGGATTCCACTCTCTTTCTTTCCCTGTTCTGAAATGTCTAGAGAAGGAGCAGTTTTCTCTTCTTCCATTCTAATCCCTAAATTGAACGTTGCCATTATTAAAGTAGAATGCAGAACGACTTATTTATTTACTTTCCTTTCAGTGAAGAAAACTTTCCATATTTCAATAAGCTCCTTCACTGTTTCCATATCATCTAACAATTCCATATCATCCTTCTCATATCATACCATATCATACCATTCTTCCCTTCCCTCTCGTCCCTTGTCAATTCTTCCCTTCCCTCTCGTCCCTTGTCAATTCTTCCCTTCCCTCTCGTTTCCCTTGTCAATTCTTCCCTTCCCTCTCGTACCACCCCCTCCCCGGGCACTTTCCCTTGCAACCGCAAGAGATGCAACACTTGCCCCTTTACCTCCCCCCTCGACTCCGTTCAAGGACCGAAGCAGCCGTTCCAGGTGCGACAGAGGTTTACCTGCATCTCTTCCAACCTCATCTATTGCGTCCGCTGCTCTAGATGTCAGCAGATCTATATCGGTGAGACCAAGCGGAGGTTGGGCGATCGTTTCGCCGAACACCTCCACTCGGTCCGCAATAACCAAGCTGACCTCCCGGTGGCTCAGCACTTCAACTCCCCCTCCCACTCCGTCTCCGACCTCTCTGTCCTGGGTCTCCTCCATGGCCACAGCGAGCAGCACCGGAAATTGGAGGAACAGCACCTCATATTCCGTTTGGGGAGTCTGCATCCCGGGGGCATGAACATCGAATTCTCCCAATTTTGTTAGTCCTTGCTGTCTCCTCCCCTTCCTCAGCCCCCCTGCTGTCTCCTCCCATCCCCCAGCCTTCGGGCTCCTCCTCCTTTTCCCTTTCTTGTCCCCGCCCACCCCCATCTCCGATCAGTCTGAAGAAGGGTTTCGGCCTGAAACGTTGCCTATTTCCTTCGCTCCATAGATGCTGCTGCTGCACCCGCTGAGTTTCTCCAGCTTTTTTGTGTAACCTTCGATTCTCCAGCATCTGCAGTTCCCTCTTAAACACAAATTCCATATCATCTCTATGTACGTTATTCCTACTATAGACTTTAGCCCACCTATCAGCCAAAGTTCGTTCCTCAAAACATTGTTTAATTTCCCTGATAAATGTTCTTAATCTCTCTGCTTCATGTGGAATTTTCTCACCAATTATTCTTATCAGACTTTCAGGTATATTTGATAGGTCCTTCTCCAGTACATTCCCTATCCTCCTGCACAATAGACACAATACAGATAAGATTCAAAACTCATACCTCCTCAATACTGGCCCTTTCCTTTCAGACTCCAACGCCACTGATATAACTGATTCAATCACTCCACTCAATCGCTCTATTCAATTGCACTCTCAACTATCTTATCAGCTCGATCACAATCACTGCATTCAACCCTCAGCCTGTAAACAAAGAGTCTCCGGTTTCCCAAACTGCGGGTCAGGCTCTTAATATTTACATTTTAGCAGTTACCTCTCCGACTCAGAACACTCTAAGTACGTATACAAATACACCTGAACCACACAAGTAAAACTAAAATCAAACTAGAAATGATTCACCCAATTGCAAGTAAACCAAGACACACCCCAATATAAACTGCAAGCATCCACTTTTTATGATGATGAATCACGCACATAATGAATCCTCCTCATGGTATTCTTAGTAAATGGAACGATTTCTCCCCCGACACAGCGATCGAAAGAATACGAACCCTGATCAAACCACCATGAATCGGATTCTCACAATACTACAATCACGATTTAAACAGATACGAATATTCAATACAAATGCACTTTACCCCAATTATCCAACACTCAACAATCCTTAAGCACTCACACATATAATACAACTAGCAGTCTGCGATCTTAACACACTCTAAATATTTTACATACACAAAGTATTTATACAATGCAGATCCAATAAAGTTTCTAAAAAAGATGCTGGAAATTTACAATTTACAATAATAATTTAACACGCTAGTGCACAGTTCACAAATACTCGATCTCAGTGCCGGGTCACGCCGTTATCAATCAGTGAACCTCACCCTCCGATACCAAAGATTTTCCCCGTCCTAGGGTACTCTTTGATGAGGGGTACTACTCCTTAAATGGACTACTTTTCCTCCTAAATGTTACTTTCCCCAGCTAAGACTGGACTTCAATTGGTGGAACATATATCCCTCCACTCTAAGAATTAGGGGTACATCCGGTTACTTTTCACAAAGTTAACCAGGTTCCCGTCTCTCTCTTCGCTATCAGCTACTAATCAACAATCGATATGAGGGTTAATATTCTGTTTGCCCTCCTCCCATCAGGGAGGTGGTACAGGAGCCTCAGGTCATGTACTAGTAGGATGAGGAAAAGCTTCTACAACAACACAATCACACTGTTGAACTCAGAGTCCCGACGATAGATTTCTCTGGTCCCTCCGTCCCCTTTGTTTAATCATTCTGTATTTCCTTATTATTCTGTATCTTCCCTCTTTCTATTTTTTTTTTGTTTTTCTTTATGTACAACTACTACGGACTGATGCAAAACTGCATTTCGTTGTACTGATACTTGTATTTGTGCGATGACATTAAAGTTGAATTGAACATTCACTGTTCATCAGCCGCTATTTGGAATCGATCTCAAACATGTACAAACTCCGAAGTTCTATTTACACAGAATTCGAATTCGACTGTACGGGCAGAACTTCATGTGAAATTCTGTATTTGTAAATTTGAATCTGCAAATTTAGGTTCCCGGTCAGATCAAGTGCCGAAAATCAATGCGAAAACCGCACAGTGTTGCCGATTTCTGCACTCGTAATCGAAACAACTCAACACCATTAATCACAAACTTGTGTTTGGGGGTCCGTTTAGATCCTGTATGAGTCCCCAATGTAAATAGCTTGTTCTAAGCTCCCCCCAGTCTAGTTTCAGTCAATAAAATACTGAGTCAAGCACTTGCACAACTAAACTTTATTTTGGAAAACACAATAACAGTTCCCCACTACTATACCTAACCACTGCGGGTTCCATCCTCGTATCTGCTTGGCCAAGCCCTCCTAGACTCGTGCAAGCAGAGACACTCCAAAAGGTCACACTGTCCTAAGCATTCTTCCAGAAGATTGACACAGGATCTAATGGGAGCTACCTTTTATTGATCCACAAAACTTGAGGGGCCAAACCATATGGTGGTGGTCACTTTACAGTCCAATAACAGATATCAATTAATACAGTACACGATAGACAGTTCCCTAACCCAATAATACAGTGACTAATACAATGTATCTGACAACCTTGTCTGGATGCAAGTTAACACAGATGAATTATGCAACATTTGTATAATTGGATATTCAAGAAGCCCAAACAAGGCTCAACACTTAACCCAATCAACATCTAGCAAAGTAAAGCTTTGCAACATTACATACAATGTGTATATCTGGTTTGCATTCACCCAATCTGTTTCATGCAATTTACACCTAATTGTAAGAACCTGTAGATGTCCCATTCTTTCCCAGCAACTCTTTTCTTGGCCACAGACAAACTGGCACCATTTAGCAGCTTGTCCCAGTTCTGCAAAAGACACATTTAAATTGACCAAATGGCCAAGCAGCACAGAAGCCTTTACTCAATTTTAATGTTCTGGCAGCTCCAATTTGACCAGAATTAACATGGGGAAAGGCGGGGAGGGGGTAGGAAAAGGGGGAAGGGGGGTGTAGGGAAAGGGGGGAGTATGGGGAAAGGGTGGGGGGGGGATGGGGGGGGAGGGGGGGGGGGGGGGGGGTGGGGGGGAGGGGGGGGGGGGGGGGGGGTGGGGGGGGGGGGGGGGGGGGGGGGGGGGGGGGGGAGGGGGGGGGGGGGGGGGGAAGGGGGGGGGGGGGGTGGGTGGGGGGGGGGGGGGGGGGGGGGACGGGTGTCTGTGAGCGGATGGCGGGCCACATCTATCACATGTACACATGGATCCCGCTCCCGGCCCCCCCTGCATGGCAGGCAACAGATCACGTATACACAGAAGGTAGACAAGAATGCTGGAGAAACACAGCGGATGAGGCAGCCTCATGCATGTCTCACCCGCTAGGTTTCGCCAGCATTTTGTTTAGCTTAGATTTTTCCAGCATCTGCAGTTCTTTCTTAAATGTGTTCACAGAAGGTGTGCGGCTGTGCCGGCGACTTTACACTTGGTGCTCGGCGGGCCGGATGATTACCCAAAAAAACAGCCTGCGGGCTGGATGATTTCAGGGTATGGGCCGCATACGGCCCGGGGGCCTTAGGTTGCCAACCCCTGGTCTAAGCTAAAGGGAGGGGCTTGGCATACTAGGTCTTTATTCCTCAGAGCGCAGGAAGCTGAGAGGTGATATTATATAGGTGTATAAGATCATGAGGGGGGTGTATAGCCTTTTACCCAGAGTAGGGGAATCAAGAACCATAGGAATCACATTTAAGATAAGAAGGTGACGATGTAATGGGACTTTTTTTCACACATAAGGTGGTGGATATTTGGAATGAGCTGCTGATGAGGCAGTTTCTACACCGACATTTAAAAGACATTTGGACAGGTTCCTGGTTTAGGTTTAGAGGGATATGGGCCAACTATGGCCCGGTGGGAGTAATGTAGATGGGATATCTTAGTCAGAATGGGTAAGTTGGGCCGAAGAGCGTGTTTCTACGCTGTAAAACTCTATACGACTCTGAAGCAAGTACTAAGTACATTGTATTATTCCCCAGCGACAGACTTGGTCATTCATGAGTTCGGACTCAGATTTCAACCCACTACAGTTTCCCGCAAAACCCCTACCCCATGAAACATTATCAAGTGCACCGGCCAATATGCAATGTACTTAACAGTCTAACATTTTCTTCAGACGTTCAGAAAATAACTTAAGACCTTATAACTAAGGACATAATACAATTGTACCATGACCAAGTTGAGGAAAGCATGCAGAGGGATTATTCTATCAGAGACTCAAGGCAATACACCACTTAATATTATAAATGTTTTCAGTAATATTCAAACAAAATTTAGGATCTTTTACATTCAGTATATAAACTTTACATTTGAATTGGTAAATCAATCTTGTTTCAGCCAAAAGCAAATGGTAGAAATTCAAAAGGAAAAAAAAGTGCTGGAAGCAGGTAGCGGGTCAGTATTTTGAAGGTGGAATGAAGGAGCTACCTTTTCAGCATTCTTCATCAAACCATCATTACATCTGTATTCTGTTAACATGGTGATTGTTTCCAGCCGGTGATGAAAGGCAGTTATGGTGATTGCTAATCCAGAAAATGCTTGGTTGTCTCAATTAATTAGCTACCATTTAGATGTAACTAGACCAAGCGCAGACCCGTTGGGTCTGCTCCCCCAATGGTGTGATCCCCCAACCCAATATTCCACCATGCACCCGTCTCCTCCAACGGAACTGAAGCCATCCCCAAATGTAAGATTCCAGCACTCCCCTGCCTCCCTCAGCAGTGGATTTAAAAAAAAAATTCCAATTGCACCTCCCTGCCTGCAGAGTGTTCCTGTCTTGCAACTTTATTTTGAAGTGTGTTGGAAGCTGATAGGAAGGAGCAGCCGTCAACGAATCAAAAGGCAGAAAGGCAGCCGGACGGCAGCCAGTCGGATGGCACGAGAGTTTTATATATTAATAGATTAGGCTTTCATTTTAAGGATCCTGTCTGGTCCCCGCACATTGACGCAATATAAAGAAAGCCCATCAAAGCCTCTACTTCCTGAGATGAATGAGGCAGATTGGTATATCAACAAATACGGTGTCCCTTCCCGTGACTTTCAGTCTGAAGAAGGGTCTTGACCCGAAACGTCACCCATTCCTTCTCTCCAGCAATGCTGCCAGTCCCGCTGAGTCACTCCAGCTTTTTGTGTCTATCTTCGGTTTAACCCAGCATCTGTACTTCCTTCCGACACACTCTGTCAGGCTTCTACAGGTATATAGTGGAGATAATATTGACTGCTTGCATCATAGCCTGGTTCGGTAACTTAAATGCCCAAGCACAAAGGAGATTACAGAGAGTGTGCTGGAAGGAACTGCGGATGCTGATTTACGCTGAAGGTAGACACAAAATGTTGGGAGTAACTCAGGGGTAGACATTGCCAAGTCCATCACAGGCACTGACCTCCGCACCATCAAAGGAAACATTCGTAGGCACTGCCTTGTAAAGCCAGCCAATATCATCAAAGACCCACACCATGATGGGAATGATTTAATTTTGTTTCAACCAACAGGAAGAAGATACAAGTGCCTGATAATTGTGATCCCCCAAGGTTTAGGAACCCTGCAACCCTCTTGACACAGCGCAGCACTAACCACAGCAACTATGACCTTTTATGGCCAGTGTCATTGGTTTGCACAACGGATTTGTGTTTGAACGATTATGGTTACTTAATATTACAGTTATTAATTTATAGTATTTTTCATTATTATATATTATCCATATGTCATTATATTTACAGGCCAGCTAAGCTGCGGCAAACAAGAATTTCATTGTTCCGTTGTCGATACATATCACAATTAAATGCTCTTGACTCTTGAGTGCCACACTTTTAAAGAACATCAAAGGAATCAGAACCTGAGACTCAAGAGTAAAACAAAAGTAAAGGAGGGTAAATAATTCCAGATACTACTGAGTCTCCACCGTAACTGCTTTATCACCTGAGCAATTCCTCTGGGATCATGTTGTAGGAATTGAAATTCTGTCGCACTTCGATACAAGGTGACACACAACAAGTAAAGCTGATTTATGGCAAACATCTCCCATTAATTATCTGTCCAAGGCTTACAGCCACAAAACAGCTAAATAACCAATCTGGGAACTCTCCCCTCTGCTACTTTCCTCTGCATGTACCACAAAATATCAATGCACCAAAAATGCAATCATAGTTTCTGAAATCTGCATGACTTTTTGCAGCATTGTATTTTACATGATAGCTTCTATGAATTGCTCAAACAAGCTCTCAGTTATACCAAACTGTCCATCTATTTAGCTTTGTCTACCATCTATTTAGCTTTGTCACGAGAACAGTACAATGTCAGCAGAGACTCCTTCCATAAGTGCTAGAAAATATTACTGAACAGTAACTAAGTTCAGAATTATTTTAATTACTAGTTGGAAATTAGAAATGTATTTTCTGCTAAACAGAATTACAGCAAAGGTTTACAAAGGATTGTGTACTTAGAAAGGCCATTTCACCCACATTTGGGCGAACTGAGCCAGTGCTGCATATGGCACAAACATTCAAATACGTTATGTGCAAATATATGGTGAAACTGGTCAGAAAGCCATTTAAAATAAAGACCCTGTCCCACTCTATGAGTTCATTCAATGGCTCTCCCGAGTTTTAAAAAAAAACAACTCGTGGTAAGCACGTAGAATGAACGTAGCGGGTATGTCGGAGGTCGGGGACGTCTCTTAGCGGCTCGTAACGCTAACGGCAGGCACTCGGGAAGACTCACTAATGGCAGATAAGCTCGGGAAGACGTGAAGATTTTTCAACATGTTGAAAAATGTCCACGAGAGCCCTGAGTACTTACGAGCGGCCATTACCATAAATCCCCAAGTTCGAATCAGGGCAAACGGGGAGAACTCTTGAATGAACTCGTACAGTGGGGCAGGGCTTTATGGTGTAAAATTAATGCTATCAAATGGGAGCTGCATGGATAGTTCCTAACTGTTTCATACACTTTAGTGCAAAGATACAAAATGGAAACAGTCTTTTCAGGCCATCGAGTTCACCCCAACTATTGATCACCTGTACTAGTTCAACTAGTCCTAGATTATCCCACATTCTCACCTATTCCTCACACACGCTGGGCAATTTACAGAGGCCAATTTACCTACAAATCTGCACATGTGTAGGACATGAGAGGAACCGGGAGCATAAACAGGAAACCCACATGGTCACAGGGAACACGTGCAAACTCTGCACAGACAGCATCTGGATTAAGGATCAAACCCGGGTCTCTGGCCGTGTGAGGCAGCAGTTCTATTTGTGCTGTCCCTGGGAAGATTGTCAGACTTTAAAGGAAATTTGCTCATGACTGCCCCAGACGGCTGCATAAACAGGCACCATGGATCCTAGAGGAAACACAATATATTCTATATGAATGGGCACATTCAACAGACTGCCTGCCTGCCCTGATTATGTCTGATGATGTCAATGGTCCTTTGGCACTGTAAAGTACACAATGAGCATTGAGGCAGAGATCACTGCATATAACTTTGAAGTTCAATGGTTTCTTTGTAACGTGTACCAGATACACTGAAGGTCATAAGTGATTGGAGCAGAATTTGGCCATTCGGCCCATCAAGTCTACTCCGCCATTCAAGCACGGCTGATCGTTCTATCCCTCCTAACCCCATTCTTCTGCCTTTGCTGCAATACCTCTAACACAAATCAAGAATCTATCTATCTCTGCCTTAAAAATAGCCACTGACACAGCCACCACAGCCTTCTGTGGCAAATATTTCCACAGATTCACCACTCTCTGACTAAATAGATTCCTTCTATTTCCTAAAAGAACCTTTATGAGAATGCACAGTGACTTGGACACGTTGGGGGAGTGGGCAGATGCATGGCAGATGAAGTTTAATGTGGATAAATGTGAGGTTATCCACTTTGGTAGCAAAAACAGGAAGGCAGATTACTATCTGGATGGCGTCAAGTTGGGAAAAGGAGAAGTACAACGGCATCTGGGGGTCCTTGTTCATCAGTCTATGAAAGTAAGCATGCAGGTACAGCAGGCAGTGACGAAAGTGAATGGCATGTTGGCCTTTATAACAAGAGGAATCGAATATAGGAGCAAAGAGGTCTTTTTGCAGTTGTACAGAGCCCTAGTGAGACCAGACCTGAAGTAATGTGTGCAGTTTGGGTCCCCCTAATTTGACAAAGGACCTTCTTGCTATTGAGGGAGTGCAGCGTAGGTTTACAAGGATGGCAGGACTGTCATATGCTGAGAGAATGGAGCAGCTGGTCTTGTACACTCTGGAGTTTAGAAGGATGAGAGGATATCTCATTGAAACATATAAGATTGTTAAGGGCTTGGACACACTAGAGGCAGGAAACATGTTCCCAATGTTGGTGGAGTCCAGAACCAGGGGCCACAGTTTAAGAATAAGGAGTAAGCCATTTAGAACGAATACAAGGAAATACTTTTTCTCACAGAGTCCGTGGAATTCTCTGCCTCAGAGGGCAGTAGAGGCAGGTTCTCTGGATGCTTTCAAGAGAGAGCTAGATGGGGCTCTTAAAAATAGCAGTCTGGGGATATGGGGAGAAGGCAGGAACGGGGAACTGATTAGGGATGATCAGCCATAAATGGCGGTGCTGGCTCGAAGGGCCAAATGGCCTACTCCAGCACCTATTGTCTTCTGTCTATTTTCTATTGTCTATTGTCTAACCTCCTTTAATTACCTCACCAGCGCCTTATAGAGCCTCAGCATTACATCCTTGTTGTTGCATACAAACCCTCTCAAAATCATTTAATAGATCTCAGATTCTTTTTTTTCGCAGATCTCAATAAAAGTTGCAGTTGTATCAAATGCTCCAAATTATGTTGCTGAAGGGGGTTAGGTGGTGCACAACGTGATATCATGAGGACTGCAATAAACAATGGAACATCATCAGGCGTGCTAAGGTTAAAGTGTTCAAGAAGGAACTGAGGATGCTGGAAAATCGAAGGTACACAAAAATGCTGGAGAAACTCAGCAGGTGCAGCAGCATTTATGGAGCGAAGGAAATAGGTAACGTTTCGGGCCGAAACCCTTATGCTAAGGTTAAATCTGCTCACAAGTGCCTTGGCCAGCTTTCCAATTGACACAAATGAAGGCATAAATAAATTATCAGTAGTTAATCTAAGCAGTCAACAATCTAAGCAGGGTTAAATTATTATTATTAACAATTTTCTCATGCGAATAGGGTTCAATGGATCCAATTTTGAACCTATGATTTTCATTCACAATCCTAATGCAACAATGTTAAGAGTCAAGGGTGTTTAATTGTTACATGCAGTGGGAACAGAACATTGAAATTCTTACTTGCTGCATATTTACAGGCACACAATCACAACAATTCAACAAATGGAATATAAAATAAATTATAATACAATCAATTATCTGCTTATTGAAAATAATTTATCAGGAGGGGATGATGGTGTTGAAAGCCAAGATGTAGTTTATGACAACATACTGTATCATGTATGTATTCTTAATGTTGAAAAGGTCCAATGCAGATTTGGCAGTCAGCAAAGTTGCAGTCTTCTTGATATCTTGTGGTGGTAGGTGAATTGTAATGGGTTCAGGTCTTTATTAAGGCATGCATCATAAATAACCTCTTAAAGCATTTCATCCCACCATTCGGTAGTCAATGAGGCATGTTCCCTTCCTCTTCTTGGGCATTATGTATGACATTTTATAGAAGGTGGCAACCTCGGATTAGAATAGTGAGAAGGTGAAATGCCCTTGAAAATTCCAGGCAAGTGTTCCTCTCAAGTTTCTGGCTTAAGAACACAGCCAAGGCCAGGCCAGGTTCACCTTCGTGAAAGATCTTCTGACGGTAATCTCAAAGACTGAGATTACTGTATCATCGGACACATTGTGGGGCCTGTAAAAGTATATTGTTGTTTTTCCTTGCAATGCGTACATAGAAAGCATTGAGCTTATCTGGGAGTGACCTCGCTGTCACTTGAGCTGCTTACGTTCATCTTATCGGAAAATAATGTAATGCAAGCACTGTCACAGATTAGTTTAGTTTAGTTTAGTTTAGAGATACAGCATGGAAACAGGCCCTTCGGCCCATCGAGTTTTTGCTGATTATCAATCTTTCTTGGTTTCGTGGTTTCCTGTTCCTCCACAATATTCCAAATGGAATTTAAACTGGAGGTGGTGGAGGGAGGACTTAAGACAGAAAGGGTTTTTGGGAAGAAAGAGCTACCTTAAATTTTGTTACATCTGGTTGGGTAACAATGGTAGGGTGAAGACTATTCCATGCTTTAATTGTGCGGGGGAAGAATGAATTACTCTACACATCTGTCTTGGTAGCTGGAATCACAAATTGGATCGAATGCCCTCGTCTGCTCCTAATTGGTTTGGGTTTGGTGTAGGTCTTGTAGTCTATGTCGAGCTGACCATTTAACATTTTGTAAAAACAGGTCAAACGGTGAGCTTCACGTCTGTTTTGGAGAAGGTTCCACCCCAGAGAATTCAGAAGTTTGGTAACACTCGCTTCTCTCTCATAGGTGTTAGTAACAAATCGAGCTGCCTGACTTTGGACACGTTCGATGGAAGAATGTTTTTATTTGTGTATGGGTCCCATGCTGCAACTGCGTAGTCCAAATGAGGTCTAACGAGGGTGAAGTATAGCTTCTCTTTGACAGAAGTTGAACAATGATGAATGTTGCATCTGAGAAAGTTTAGGGCACCTGTTGCTTTCACCGTTGCATGATGAGCCTGACCATTCCAGTGCAGATCATTCTGCAATTTGATGCCAAGATACTTGGTTTGTTTGGATTCTTCAAGTATATTGTAAGATGTTTCGCCTGGATTCCTCTTTCTGGTGACACGCATGGTTTCACATTTGGAAGGGTTGAACTGCATGCCCCATTGTTGTGACCACACAACCATAGTATCGAGATCCTTTGGGAGAGCATCTTCATCATCAGCTGACTTAATTGGACGGTACAGCAAACAATCATCAGCGAATAGTCTGGTCGTACTTGTGACTTTTTCATGGATGTCATTTATGTAAAGCAAAAATAGATGTGGGTCAAGTACTGTGCCCTGAGGTGTACAACTCAACACTGGATGCCAATTGGAGCTCTTTCCGTTCACACACACACGCTGAAGACGTTTTGTCGTCCATCACCCGTACAGTAGTTCTATATTATCCCACCTTTGCATCCTACATACTAGGGGGGATTTACATACGCCAATTTACCTACAAACCTTCACATATTTGGAATGTGGGAGGAAAGCAGAGCATCCGGAAGAAAGTCTCATGGCCACAGGACAAATGTACAAACTCCACAGAGTCAGCATCCGTAATCAGGATTGAACCAGGAACTATCAGACAGCAACTCTACCACTGTGCCACTGTGCCACCCTCTTTTTTAAATAACTGAGTTATGAGTAGATTTTAGAAAGATGCATTGAAACAGCCCTATTGGTCAACCAAGTGCACGCTGACCAGCGATCATCAACGATGAAATCCCACCTTCTCACCCAATCCCTACACATCAGGGACAATTTTTACAGAAACCAAAAAAACCTGCACGTCTTTGGGATGTGGGAGGAAACCACAGCACCTGGAGGTAGCCCGCCAAAAAAAAAACATCCCAGGGAGAACGTGGAAACCACACAGATAACAGCCAAGGTCAGGATTGAACCTGGGGCTGTGGTGCTGTGAGGCAGCAGTTCTACTAACTCCACCACTACACAGTTATCATACATCTGTGTAATTCCCCAGTTATGACAGATATTGTCTCTTCACTTTCTTGATGTGTTCCCAATTCCTGTTTGGACAATGCATTAAATCTAGTCTACCAAGCAGACTTGACCCACTGCAGTTTTCCTACTGCTACAACAAGTTCACAGATGATCCCATCTCCCTGGCCCAACACTCTGGGATGAGACACTGAAACACCTGGATAAGAGAGACACCTGCATCAGATTCCTAATCATGGACCACAGCTCTGCTTTTAACACCATTATCCCATCTAAGCTTATCACCAAATTCGCAGAACTTGGAGTCAGCACTCATCTCGGCAACTGGATCCTCAACTTCCTGACCAACAGTCCCAAATCAGTAAGGATAGGGGCCAAATTATCTTCCACGGTAATCCTCAATACTGGTGATCCACAAGGATGTGTTCTTAGCTCCCTTCTTTGCTCCTTGTACACCCACGACTGTGCAGCCAAGTACAAAGCTTTAGTTGTTGGGAGTAAATATCATGAGCAACATTTTCCAGGGCCACCCATATTGAAGTAATGGCCAAGAAAGCAGCACACCAATGCCTCCACTTGCTTAGAATGCTTAGCAAGTTCGGCAATGTGGATTTGGGCATATACTCCACCACACTTTGTGAAGTCAATAACTAGTTCCTTCATCTTGCTGACAGTAGTGATAATCTTCAAAATAGTAGATGAGATGCAGGAGAAGAAGTGCGGTCTCTTGGTGAGACCACACCTGGAGTATTGCGTACAGTTTTGGTCTCCTAATCTGAAGAAATACATTCTTGCCAGAGAGGGAGCACAGAGAAGGTTCACCAGACTGATTCCTGGGATGGCAGGACTTTCATATGAACAAAGACTGGATAGACTCGGCTTGTACTCGCTAGAATTTAGAAGATTGAGGGGGGATCTTATAGAAACTTACAAAATTCTTAAGGAGTTGGACAGGCTAGATGCAGGAAGATTATTCCTGATGTTGGGGAAGTCCAGAACCCATCGAGGGGATTTATCGCAGTCGCTGCCTCAAAAAGGCTGGCAGTATCATCAAAGACCCACACCATCCTGGCCACACACTCATCTCCCTGCTACCTTCAGGTAGAAGGTACAGGAGCCTGAAGACTGTCACGACCAGGTTCAGAAATAGCTACTTCCCCACAGCCATCCGGCTATTAAACCTGGCTTGGACAAAACTCTGATTATTAATAACCCATTATCTGTCATTTGCACTTTATCAGTTTATTTATTCATGTGTGTATATATTTATATTATGCTATATGGACACACTTATCTGTTTTGTAGTAAATGCTGTGTGCTGAAGCAAAGCAAGAATTTCATTGTCCTACCAGGGACACATGACAATAAACTCACTTGACTTAATTTGACTTGAATTATATCCATTTGAATTGTGAGTGACCAGCAGCTATTGAACTATAAGAAGAATCAGCAAATTTCTGATAGATGGTGTTACACAAGAACTAACAACATAGTGATCATTTGACATCAGAAACACATTGCATGTAAAGTAGTACCTCATGATACTTGAAGAAGGACCTGGGTATATTTCCAGAATGGCACGAAATGATCTGGAAATGCTTTGCCTCAGATTTCATCTCAGAAATGTCAATCTTCAATTAGGCAATAGTGAAATTAATGACATCTAATACATTGAATTTTCTAGCCTGGAAATAAATAACATATTTACCACAGCATCGGTTTTATTGTTCCTTATTCCTACAAGAATAATAAGCAAATGTTTATGGGAATTAAACATTAGACTAATAATATTGGAGTGAAAATAAATTGCCAGTAATTTATAATTTGTCCAAATAAAATCTGTGTATTTATTTGCTAATTTGCAAATAATTGCTATCATTACATATTTCAGGTTATGAATTATACCAACTAGCATGATTTAACTTATTACTGCTCCTTAATGTCTTCATATAACACTAGATTTTCCAGAGAACTATGTAGAATGCTACAAAATAAAAGTGGCTCATTTTGCAATTTAATTGGAACTGTATTCTTGCCATGTTGTCACTTTAACCTCCGTAACTCTTTTTTAACATGGGTTATCTCAATGAACAGGCCTGGACCAGGGTGCCACATTTGCATAGCTAGATGTACTGCTGCCTCACAGTTCCAGCAGCTTGGTCTTAATCCTGACGTTGCCTGTTGTTCATGTGTTTGAATGTTCTCTGCCATTCCTCTGGGCACTCCAATTCCCTCCCACATCCCAAATGCGTGCAGGTTGGTGCTTTAATTGGCCGCTGTTAAACGGGCCTCGGTGTTGGATTTGTGGGAAGTTTCTGAAATATGGGAAGAAGTGTTGACAGGGGACTGGGATTGCTCTGGGAATCAGCATAGATTTAAATGGCTGAAATGGTTCTTTTTTATTTTCTCAGGGTATGTGGGAATATGGAAACATTAAATAATCAGGCATTTTGCTTTCAGCCATCGGCAAGTGAATGGTGGGGTGGAGGTGTGTGTGTGGGGGGGGGGGGGGCAGGGGGGGGGGGGGGGGGGGTGTGGGGGGGGGGGGGGCAGGGGGGGGGGGGGGGGGGGGGGGGGGGGGGGGGGGGGGGGGGGGGGGGGGGGGGGGGGGGGGGGGGGGGGAGAGCGCACCTCTAAAAGTTTGTGTGGACTTATATTTTAATCAGAGCGCACCATGAACTTATCAACAACCTCCCTAAAGTTATACAGCTGATTTTTGTACGTGACCATGGGATTTCAATGTAATAAATTCACAAGAAACCAGAGTGTGATCAATGTATCATAAAATAGCATATATTTTGAGATCCCAGGCAGTTAAATATGTGCTGTATCTTAAGGTGTTAACTCAAACATATTCACATGATGATAATAGTGTGGGATGTCACCGGGTGATAAATATATGGTGAATTTTAAGCTGAATCACATGGATAATAATAAGATGTTATGTGGATGGGGAAACATAAGGCGATAAATGCGTGAGAAATCATCAGGTTGTAAATGTGCAGAGTTTCAAAGTGTGATAATCATATGTTGAAACTGATTGATGCACTTAAGAAGTGCTAAAGATGAAAGGAATCCAACAGTTCCCTGCATTATTCAGGGTTGCAGTTATACAGCCATACTGTGTCTGGATCACAGAGCTTGCTGGATGTTAGCTTTGACTCTCATCTAAATTACCTAGACAGATAACCCTATGTGCAGTAGTCTGATGAAGGATCTTGAACCAAAACCTCATGTGTCCATTTCACTCAATATATGCGTCCTGCCTAAGTTCGTCCAGCAGTTTGTGCTTTGCAACATGTACAGCAAACTCTGCAGCACTAAATGTTCTCCACTACAAATTGAAGTAATAGTCAAGGAATTCACCAGACTGAGGCAGCAATAGGGGGATGTGGATGTGTTGTGTTGCTGATTGCAGTTTGTACTGTATTCAGCAGTGCTGTGTAGTTTGGAGAATGTTGTAGCTACGACCACGATGGCCACAGGGATAATTCATGAGTGCAGAGTTTGCACCATTGTTTGGCAGTGCCAGAGGAAACCAGAAGAAAGCAATGGTGCTCATACTGACTCAGTTCTTGATGAGTGCCAGGGATCCCTAAAAATCACATTAGTCCCCAATCCATTTTCAAAAATCTAGGTATTTTTTTAGAAATGATTGAGCATATGAGCTTTGTTGCTGAATGTTCAATATTTTTACTGATGGTCATAAGTTGATTTTTCCTGCAACATAGAAAATAGACAAACGTCACCCGATATGGTAACTGTACCTCCACAGCAGTGTAATCAATAGTTTCAAAAGCATGTAAGGCAGATAAGAAAAACAATTACTCAAAGTGGACAGAGACGATACTAGTTCTGCTATTTGTAGAAACAAATGTTTGTAGACACATTGGACTTTAAAATTTAATAATAATTTAGGAGTTTGTTCATATGTATAGTGCCCATAAGATTCTATGTTTTTATTGGGGAGAAGGCGGGCACGGGTCATTGATTGGGGATGATCAGCCATGATCATATTGAATGGCGGTGCTGGCTCGAAGAGCCGAATGGCCTCCTCCTGCACCTATTTTCTATGTTTCTGTGTATGTGGACCTTTGTAACCAAGGAACAGCCTGTATTTGTAACATGAGCTCAATAATTCAAAATTGTCATTTAATGACAATCTTTGTCACAATCTTTCCATTGTAGTTACTGAAGGACACAAAGGGAGTCACTGATTGCAAATGAATGAAACTATCTAACTTTGACCTGTAAAATGCTGAACCATAAACATGGAGTCACTTACTTTTTACCTCTTGATAGACGTGTTCTCGTATGAGAGTTGAAATGGCTGAGGGATTTTCCTTTTTTATGTAGGGGAGTTTCTAATTTTGGAGGCAACTCAGCGAAAATCGTTCATTCAGAATTCTGAAGCATTATTCCACTATTATGCCTAACCTAATGGCAAGCTAGCTGATACAATCTGATATACTTTAAAGGGGTGCACATAGTCTATGGTATTTATTGCTGAATCTGAATGATTGCAAAGGGTCCAGTCATAACTCATGACCCTCCTGAACCACTCTTACTTTAGTTACGGTTAAAAGGTGCCACGTCAAATGTGAATTTCTGACTTGAAACATCACTTATTCCTTTTCTCCAGAGATGCTGCCTGGCCCGCTGAGTTACTCCAGCATTTTGTATCTATCTTCTGAATTTCTATTAAAATTTATAACATTTGAGTTAACTTATTCAACTTCTTATTACAAGTCAGAATTGTCAGTGAGTTTTTCATGAAGACTCCCCGCCTGGAAACACAATGGAACAAAACTATTGTATTAGTCACCGTACACTCAGCATTGCCAAATAAAGCTTTTAAACAGATGATACAATTACTAACATTAATTTTGTGGAAAAAGCTCTTTTAAAGATTATGATGCTGATTCAACTATTCTGAGAACATTTTAAGATCTTATTATTTTCAAAACATCATAGATGTGTGTGCTTGCCTGACAGTAGTTATGATTACAATTTGCTATACCAGGAACCCAGGTAACATGAGAAAATAATTCAGTTCTTCATAGGTTCATGTGTAAAATAATGTGTAACTTTCTGCGATTGTTGAACAGAATAAAGTGATACACACTTCATAACCATTCAACTAAAAGCCTCAAAAACTGAAGCAATCAAAGGTGTCTTTTTCTCTACAATAGTGCCTAAAATCTGATGAATAATGTCGGAAAATAATTATCTTGTGATCAATACCCATTAATCACAAGCAAATGTCGCCACAGGTATGGATTGTAGTTACTTCAACAGATTGTTGCTTCCTTTCTCCAGTTTCTAGTGATGTGGGGAAAAGGACAACATCTCTCTCTGACTGTAAAGTTTCTAAGAGTAGTGCATGGAGGTGTGGATTACATTCCCTTCCTTCCCAGTCTTCATTTAGCTTCCTGATACCAACCTTTACCATTACCTTTCTAAAATTCAAGTAATGCACCATTTGTGGAGGATGGTGATTCTCCAGAATGCTGTACCCTGGAAGGTTGTGGATGCAACATCATTAGATGTATGTAAAGAGATGTCAAATATATTTTTGAAAGATTAGGTAGTTCGAGGCTATATAGCTATAAATAGTCACACTTCTTTCCCAGTATTCCATGCTCTTTAAACAAGCTCCTTAGAAGGAATAACATAAGAGTCTACCGAGCATCTCAACCTGTTAACTGATTTTCTTCTTTTCTTCATTTGTCTGCTGAAATTGCAGAGATTGGTGTTGCTGCCCAGTCCAAATACCTGGTCAAATATGTACATCTAAGCTGATTGAAATGATGTATTGAAACATGAGCTGTATCTAGATTGGTAAAGCAAAGCACAACAGTTCCTAAAACCAGACCCTTCCACATCCCTCGAACACCCCCTCCCTCCCAGACATCCTTCCCTCCCCAACACCCCTCACAACCCTCACCCTGCCCAAACACACCCCTCCCCCCCTCCCCCTCCTGCCCCCCCCCCCCACCCCCCCACCCCCCCCCCCCCGCCGACACATACCCTTCTACCACACACCCCTCCCCACAACCCACCCGCCCACACATACCCCCCTTACCACACACCCCTCTCCCATAAACAACCCCCCCACCCAAACATACCCCCCTCCCACAACCCTTCATCCCCAAACCCTTCCCTGCCCACACACCCCTCCCCCTCCCGCCCTCCCCACACCCCCCCTCCCCCACAATGCTCTCCACACCACACCCCTACAATGCCACACCCCCCCGTCCACACACCCCTCTCACCCACATCCCCCCCTCCCCAACAAGCCATCCCCCCCTCAACACCCTCACACCACCACGCATCCCTCCCCCACCCACAAACCCCTCTCCACACCCCTCTGCTGCCCACAACTCCCCTCCCCCCCCACAACCCTCCCGACCAGACATACCCCCTGCCCAGATACACCCCCCCCCCCCCCCCACACCCCCCCCCACCCCCCCCACACCCCCCCTCCACCACACCCCCCCCCCCCCATCTCCCCTCCCACTCCCTCCCTCCCCCTCACACACACACCCACATACACCCCTCCCCCACACAACTCCCCTCCTCCCCTCCCCCCCTCACAACACCCCTCCCCCCAACCACCACAACACACACCCCAGGACTGTGACCCAACGGGTCCCACTTAGTCTAGTGTTAATCTATCCCTCCCTTGTCCTGTTGACCCACCTGTACCCATCAGCGTCGGTATCGACACCACCCAGATTTAATTGATGTTATGTATACCTCTTAAATACTGAACATCTTATCACCACAATAAATTACTAATAAAATGACAGATACTTGTGCTATAACACCAGGATAAGCGCTCAAGAAAGAAAAACAAGCCCCATGTCAAAGTAGTATCTAAACTGCCTATACACACTTATGCTATAAGACAATAACTAACTCCATTTGCAATTATAAGCCGTCTATATGTAAAAAGCACATATAAACTACTCATGTAGATGCCATAATAATTTTGGGGGCAAGTGGGCACCTCTGTTCACGGGTGCTTTGTGTGTTGGACCCATGATACCTCGGGAAGGCGTATCAGCTGGTTCCGGCATTCTAATATTCTGCTCCTGTTTCATTTTTCTAATCTGTCTGCTCCATTATGTCCATGACAGCATTGCAGCCATTCTCTCCTTCAGCCATTCTCCTTCTTTACATTGGGATCAAGAGAAAAGCACCTGGTGGTCAGACAAAGTGACTGCATGGGCTTCCCCCTTAATGACTCTAGTCTGTTGAAGGCCAGTAATGGTTTCCTTGCATCAATGTTCCACTCGTAACTATACCCTTAATGAACCTGGACCTTCCCTCTTCTCTAGACAATGGGGTAAAACTAACTCACACTTTAGCTTAAAATTAGAGCAGACACACTTTGCGATGAATGTGATAATCTGGGACATTCATACCATTCACAAGTTCCCACATGTATATAACACCAGCCTACAATTTTAGTTTTTTTAAATTATTTGTTACAATGAACCACTTCTAAATGTTATAGAATTACATGAGGATAGATGACATTCAATTGATGCATTTAGTTTAATGTTGTTAATTTGTGACTATTAGCCATGTATATTAAGTTATTTTTTAAAATATATCCACTTACATATGTATTATTCAGGAATACTAGATTTTTATTTAATAAAGCATGCAACTGTTTAACATTGGCACATTCCGTTTAGCTATATTTAATGTTGTCTACAGGGTCCTTAATGAATTAGATTACATGTTTAAATATCCACAAATGCATTTTTACTATTTGCATTAAATTAAATTACAACTTCTCATTTCCACAAAATTCCTGATACTGGATTAATTTAGCAGAATCTTCAAGCTCCATGTCACGGCCAATAACAAATATGTATTTTATACAAACATACTAGCTTTAGGCTGTACCTTAGGATTGAGAATGACTTGTTTTCACACCGGTTTAGGGGATTCTCAGGAACCTCAGAAGCCCAATGTGGAATTATCAGACATCCATAGGTGGGGCGGGAAATGGATAATGGGGAGGAGTTGGTGAATCTCTGGAACTCTCTGCCACGGAAGGTAGTTGAGGCCAGTTCATTGGCTATATTTAAGAGGGAGTTAGATGTGGCCCTTGTGGCTAAAGGGATCAGGGGGTATGGAGAGATGGCAGGTACGGGATACTGAGTTGGATGATCAGCCATGATCATATTGAATGGCGGTGCAGGCTCGAAGGGCCGAATGGCCTGCTCCTGCACCTGTTTTCTATGTTTCTACGAATAGTTTTGTTGATTTATGTGCTATTTCCTCTGCCTTCACATGATCTTTGATATTTAGTTTAGTTTAGTTTAGAGACACAGCATGGAACAGCACGGTACAAACACTGCCCTACACCCTACTGAGTTCATGCAGACCTGTACACTGTGTTATCCCACTATCAAATCCTACACACTAGGTGCAATTTACAGAAGCCAATTAACCTACAAACCTATACGCCTTTGGAATGTAGGAGGAACCTTGAACAACAGGAGAAAATCCATGGAGCCACAGGGAGAATGTACAAACTCCATCCTAACATAGAAACATAGAAATTAGGTGCAGGAGTAGGCCATTCGGCCCTTCGAGCCTGCACCGCCATTCAATATGATTATGGCTGATCATCCAACTCAGTATCCCATACCTGCCTTCTCTCCATACCCCCTGATCCCTTTAGCCACAAGGGCCACATCTAACTCCCTCTTAAATATAGCCAATGAACTGGCCTCAACTAACCTCTGTGGCAGAGAGTTCCAGAGATTCACCACTCTCTGTGTGAAAAAAGTTCTCCTCATCTCGGTTTTAAAGGATTTCCCCCTTATCCTTAAGCTGTGACCCCTTGTCCTGGACTTCTCCAACATCACCCATAGTCAAGATCCAACCTGGCTCTCTGCCACTATAAGGCAGTAACTCTACCTCTGCATCACTGTGTCGCCCACAGGAAAGCATTAAGTGCATTGTCAATGTGTACCAAAGATTCTGAACTCAATCTGCATTCTCCTAAATTACTTTGAACAGTTATGGGCTAGAGCCTATGAAGGTGAGAGGGGCTAATCCTCAGATCTCATGGGAAACTGTTCAAACTTACAGTTATAACAATGCAGAACCAAGGTCACCCAGACCTTATTAGTCAAGATGTAGAATCCAGGTGACGCTTGACATCATCATACTCATGACGTCATCGATTTATTCACCAAAACTTAAAGGTGATGGAGCAACAGAAATCTGCAAATGCAGCAATCTCAAGTTCAATCTCAAGTGCTGGAGTAACTCAGCGGATTCAGGTAGCATCTGTTAAAGGAATGGATAGGCGACGTTTCGGGTGAGGATTGGTTGTGCGATCAATATCTGCAAGACCGAAGTATTTAATTGGCCCCATTGCACCACATTGCTCTTCGGCAATAAAGATTCATAGTGGGATCCAGGAAAATGATGGGCTGCTTCCCTTATCTAAGGATACACCTTTTTGTGAAGGCAGACACTGATTGTAAAAGTCACCTCAATGCACCATCACAACAGGGACAATCTAGAGACAGCAGACAGGGACAATCTAGAGACAGCCATCAAGGCTGTGCTACCTGCCGATCACCAACCCCTCACACTCACCCCCTACGACGTATACGTGGCACTGAGTAGGACTAATGCACGTAAGGCTGCTGGCCCTGACGGCATCCCCGGGCGCGTGCTCAGGGCCTGTGCTGCGCAGCTGACAGACGTCTGGACTGACATCTTCAACCTGTCACTTGCCCAAGCAGTTGTCCCCACTTGCCTTAAAGCCACCTCCATCGTGCCAGTGCCAAAACACTCCACTGCGGCAAGCCTCAACGACTTCCGCCCAGTTGCACTTACCCCCATCATCACCAAGTGCTTCGAGAGGCTGGTCCTGGCACACCTCAAAAGCTGCCTACCCCCCATACTGGATCCCTATCAGTTTGCCTACCGCAAGAACAGGAGTACGGAGGATGCCATCTCAACGGCACTTCACTCCGCCCTCTCCCACCTTGACAACAGAGACACTTATGTAAGAATGCTGTTCATCGATTACAGCTCAGCATTCAACACCATTATTCCATCAAAACTGATCACCAAACTCGGTAACCTGGGCATCGACCCCTCCCTCTGCAACTGGATACTGGACTTTCTAACCAACAGACCCCAGTCTGTGAGATTAGACAAGCACACCTCTTCAACCCTCACCCTGAACACCGGCGTTCCTCAGGGCTGTGTGCTGAGCCCCCTCCTCTACTCCCTCTTCACCTATGACTGCACACCTGTACATGGTACTACACCATCATCAAGTATGCAGATGATACAACGGTGATTGGCCTCATCAGCAACAACGATGAGCTGGCCTACAGGGAGGAGGTCCAGCACTTAGCAGCATGGTGCGCTGACAACAACCTGGCCCTTAACTCCAAGAAGACCAAGGAGCTCATTGTAGACTTCAGGAAGTCCAGAGGCGGCACGCACACCCCCATCCACATTAACGGGACGGAGATGGAACATGTTTCTAGCTTCAGGTTCCTGGGAGTCAACATCTCCGATGACCTCTCTTGGACCCACAATACCTCTACTCTGATCAAGAAGGCTCATCAGCGTCTCTTCTTCCTGAGGAGACTGAAGAAGGTCCATCTGTCTCCTCAGATCCTGGTGAACTTCTACCGCTGCACCATCGAGAGCATCCTTACCAACTGTATCACAGTATGGTATGGCAACTGCTCTGTCTCCGACCGGAAGGCACTGCAGAGGGTGGTGAAAATTGCCCAACGCATCACCGGTTCCACGCTCCCCTCCATTGAGTCTGTCCAAAGCAAGCGCTGTCTGCGGAGGGCGCTCAGCATCGCCATGGACTGCTCTCTCATGGACTGTTTACCCTCCTACCATCCGGGAGGCGCTACAGGTCTCTCCGTTGCCGAACCAGCAGGTCGAGGAACAGCTTATTTCCGGCGGCTGTCACTCTACTCAACAACGTACCTCGGTGACTGCCAATCACCACCCCCCCCCCCACTTATTATTTATTTATTCAAATAGTTTGCTATGTCGCTCTTCAAGGGAGATGCTAAATGCATTTTGTTGTCTCTGTACTGTACACTGGCAATGACAATTAAAATTGAATCTGAATCTGAATCTGAATCTGAATCTGACCATTGAATGATTTAAAAAAAATTGAAAATAATGCACCATCTATACAACTTGCCCCATTCTTATGGTCAAAGGACAGAATTTTAACTTCTCCCGGGTACCTCGACACAAACCTGGAGCCACTGCAGTTCGCTTACCGCCACAACAGATCAGCGGTGGATGCAATCTCACTGGCTCTCCACTCCGCTCTGGACCACTTGGACAACAAAAACTCATATTATTATGTTATTGATTACAGCTCGGCATTTAATACAATTATCCCCTCCAAGCTGGTTACCAAACTCGCAGAACTGGGTCTCTGCTTATCTCTCTGCAATTGGATCCTCGACTTTCTCATTTACAGACCACAGACTGTTCAAATTGGTGGAAAGGCGTCAGCCTCGATAACAATCACCATGGGAGCACCTCAAGACTGCGTGCTCAGCCCCCTGCTGTATTCACTCTATACTCATGACTGTGTAGCTGGTCATAGTGCGAACTCTAGCATCAAGTTTTCGCTGATGACACCACGGATCACTGATGGGATTGAGTCAGAGTATAGAAGAGAGATCGACCGACTGACCAAATGGTGCCAGCACAATAACCTGGCCCTCAACACCAGCAAAACCAAGGAACTGATTGTGGACTTTGGAAGAGGTAGGATGGGGACCCACAGTCCCGTTTATATCAATGGGTCGATGGTGGAAAGGGTCAAGAGCTTCAAATTCCTGCGCGTGCACATCTCTGAAGATCTCTGCAGGTCCGAGAACACTGATGCAATCATCTGCTCCTCTACTTCGTGAGAAGATTACGGAGAGTCGGTATGTCAATGAGGACTCTTTCTAACTTCTACAGGTGCACAGTAGAGAGTATGCTGACCGGTTGCATCGTGGCTTGGTTCGGCAACTTGAGCGCCCTGGAGCGGAAAAGACTACAAAAATTAGTAAACACTGCCCAGTCCATCATCGGCTCTGACCTCCCTACCATCGAGGGGACTTATTGCAGTCGCTGCCTCAAAAAGGCTGGCAGTATCATCAAGGACCCACACCATCCTGGCCACACACTCATCTCCCCGCTACCTTCAGGTGGAAGGTACAGGAGCCTGAAAACTACAACATCCAGGTTCAGAAACAACTACTTCCCCAGAGCCATCCGGCTATTGAACTCAACTCAAACAAAACTCTGATCATTAATAGCCCATTATCTGTTTATTTGCACTTTATCTGTTTTATTTATTCATGTGTGTGTATATTTATACAATGGTATATGGACACACTGATCTGTTCCGTATTCATGCCTTCTATAATTCTGTTGTGCTGAAGCAAAGCAAGAATTTCATTGTCCTATCTGGGACACATGACATTAAACTCTCTTGAATCTTGACTCTTGTACAGTGGAGAGCATATCAACTGGTTGCTTCACCGCCTGGTTCAGCAATTTGAATGCCCAGGAGCGAAGTAGACTGCAAAAAATGGTAAACACTGCCCAGTTCATCATGGGTTCCGACCTCCCCACCATCAAAATATTTTACAGGAGCCGCTGCCACAGAAAGACAGCCAGCATCATCAGAGACCCACCGCACTATAACCACACACTCATTTCACCCCTGCCAACTATTCAAGAAAAGGTTCAGGAACAGCTGCTTTCCTACAGCCATTGGACTATAAAACTCAACCTCTAAATAAGCTTTGAACTACATAGACTTGGAGGCATTGCTTTTGTCTTTTTGCACTGCACTGAACTTTTTTTCTCATTTATTAAATTGTTTACAGAGTACTATTTATTATAATATTATGTTGTGCTGCTGCTAGTAAGAATTTTATTGTTCTGTCTGGGACATGACAATAAAACAGTCTTGAATAGTGTCAAAACATATTGCTGGAACAATTGTTTCTTATTTGAGAAAAATAAAATTATGGTCCGGTTATCCTAAAATTTAGATTTAGCAGAATATATTAAGCCTTGGCTGCTAATTATACACCGGAAAGCTTCTAGAAATATCAGGGATATAGTTAGCATGAATAGTATTTTTCTGCAAGTCTTTTTTTTCTTTCCAAATCTACCAATTCTTTGTGAAATTATTGCCCAAGCTATTTTGAGTAACTATGGGATTCTCACAACTCTACCATCGGGCTCAGTGTAATGCATGTAAATAAAGACACATGGTGCTTCCTTGACAGATTAAAGCAAGGACCATCATATAGCTTGTAAATCTCTGATCTTGGAAGTGTGGGTGTATGGGTGTGTGTGTCTTTTCATATGTGATTCACATCTCCTCATAAACACGACATGGTAACGCTGCAATTTTTACATATTCCGGTAGAGATCTACCTCATGATTTCAAAATCCCATCTTAAAATTGATTTATTATTTTAACTAATCCCATCCCCCCCACCCCCCCCCCCCCCCCCCCCCCCCCCCCCCCCCCCCCCCGGCCCCCGCCCCTCTAAGGAGTGGTGAATATTGGGACATATGGGTGAGTGGTGGAGTATTGCGTTCGGGAACCAACCCTCCCATGTGACACCATGCCCCTCCCACACCCCTCAATCTCTACCCCCCTCCCTCTCCCTCTCTCTCTCTACCTCCCTCCCCTCCTTCCCAACCCCCCCGTCTAGCCAAGCCTGCATAGTTGCGGTGGGGGTTTATGCGTGAGTGGATAGGGTGGGGGCATGGGGTAAAAGGAGTGAATGAATAATATTAACATAATATGAAAGGGGGGTTAGTGTGTGGGTATGATGCCGAAGGCGCCCCTCTGGGTCCTGTCTCTACGTGTTGTACTGCCTCATGGTCTAGTAATCTGTAAAAGGGTAAAGTGAGATGTTAAAAAGCACAAACAAATTCAACAGGATGCGAATGGTGCAAAATGGATGGTCTGAGTTTCCACTGCCTGGAAGATTTCCCTGCTTTGTTTGTAAGCTGTTACAGTGCCAAGATCAGTGGATGTTTATCCGACATGTTTCTCTTCAGCTACAATGCAATTTAATTAAGAAGAAATGCGATTTCTTTGTAATTTCGTCAACACGCAGTTTTCTGCATTATCCAAAGCTATTGCTTGAGCTGTGAATAATTATGCAAATAAACTGATGCATGAACATTGAGTATCTTTGGCACATTACCATTTTAGCAAAGACTGCATTTATTCATAATTAATTAGAAATGACTCACACCAGAACAGAAAAAAATGGGTCCACATTTACTATGCAATAACTTAGGTGAAGCAATTTGTTTCCAACTATAATAAATCATGGGTCTATTTGAAAGTCTCTAGGTCCTTCCTCAATGAAAAACTGCATTATACAAGGATTATGTATTCTACATTCAATTCTTAGTTTATCATTAGTTAACCTCTGTGGCCTTAGTGTGTTATACATGTCATATGGTTAGGAAAGGAAAAGTTTACGATAATTGATCAGGTAAATAGATCACATTGTTGAACCCATATTTTTTGACACTAATGGGTCTGTCCCACTTAGGCGACTTTTTAGGCAGCATGTGGAGAACTATGCAGTCGCCACATGGTCGCCACTGGTCCGCGGGTCGTGAGGAGCTCCCGTATTCTGGGAACTATTCGCGGCCCTCATTATGGTCGCCTCAAATTTTTCAAAACATGTTAAAAAAATTAGCGGTGACCAGAATGAAAGTGACCACGGAGATTAACGAGAATTCTCGTGCTGTAGGTGGGGTCGCCAGGAGTTCCTAGTTGCCAGGAGGTCAAAGGTTCACGTAGGTTGTAGCCCGTGCTGACCGGTGAATTTCATTGGCTCATTGTGAAAAAAAAAATGGAAGCAGTAGTTTTCAGAACCAAGGGTAACTGACTGGTAATGTTAAATGTCCGCCGAACTTCACAGCCGTGTATCTCTGCCTTCTTAAAAGTTTTCTCCACAACTTCTCCCCCCCTTTCTCCTCCTTCTACCCCCTCTCCCCCCTCTTTTGAAGGACTTGCCGTATACTGTAGTGTACGGCGCCAACCTTCATGTTCATCACGGTATGTGTATGTTATCACCTATGCTTTGCACCGCCGCGTGAATTTTCACTCAGACAGCGCTCCCACCCGATTGCCCTGCCCCCACGCCTGCACAACGGGCTGGTGAAGGAAGCAGTGTGTGTGTGTGTGTGTGTGTGTGTGTGTGTGTGTGTGTGTGTGTGTGTGTGTGTGTGTGTGTGTGTGTGTGTGTGTGTGTGTGTGTGTGTGTGTGTGTGTGGGTGTGTGTGTGTGTGTGTGTGTGTGTTGACAGTCGCCGGCAGTTGCCTGAAAAGTCACCACGTGGGACAGGCACATTACTGTCTGCATCTGTACATGAAAAACAGCCCCTGTGATGGAGCACCGGGAGAATCTGTGCACTGTATTCTAGCAAGGAAACAAAGCCATCTGCAAAAGGTTAAATATTGGCCATAGAAGAAGGAAAGGACCGTTTAAAAAGCCCTCTTTGACCAATATCAAAGTGTGCAGATTTGTGCTAGTATATGGCAATAATAGCACAACAATAATATAAAGTTTTTAATACAGTTTTTCCTAAGGAATGCTCAGCTAAATCTTCATAATGACGTCAAATTCCAATTGAAGGGATAATGGTTTTCTGCTGCTTGTTATTAAAGTTGCGATATTTTTACTTCTGGGAGATTGTTGGAATTAGTGATCATTTTTTTAATAGGGGTCATGCATCCTAGAGAGAGGCAAAACAATGTTTATTTCTTTTCAGATGTCTTGGATTTTTGAAACTCGCTTGCTCAAAGGGTAGTAGAAGGAGTGTCCTTGAATATTTTCAAAGAAGAAGTAAATTAACGACTTGATATCTGCGAGAGTGAAAGTTGCCGACATTTGGCAAGAATGCAAAGGTAAGGTTCCAATTAAACCAGTTGGAGGCTTGAGGGACCAAATGAACTATTAGTTGTTCTTAACTTGTAGGCTTGCAGTGGAGGAGTATCGTGGAATTACTATTTTTGTAGGTGATTGGAATAATATACCTGAATGACTGTGGGCCCGAAAGACATGGTGGAGGCAGATAATTCAGCGGCTTATAAGAGACTTTTGGTTAGGCATGGGGTTATGCAGTAAATCGAGGCATATGGAGTTGGTCTTGGCATTATGTTTGACACAGATATTGTGAGCTGAAGAGCCTGTTCCTGTGCTGTATTCTTATGTTCTACGCACAATCCGCTCAGAGTTGGTGAGCTGGATCCCAAAATTCAAACACTAAGGGAATGAACAAATTACCTAGTCTATCTTCCAAGAAGGTGCTTCATCACATAGGTACTACAGAGTTTCTCAGTAAAGGGGAACTACGGGAAAACAGACACAGGGTTTAGTAGATAGTGTTGCAAGTAAGCAGCCCTTGTGCAAGAACATCAGGTTATGAGATTCATGCAGCCTGTCGATAATAGTAGACTGCAGGTTGGAAGAGCAAACTGACCACAAGACAGTTGTACAAAGGGTCAAGTCAAGACCTGGTTGAGCTGATTGTCATGTGCAGATGTACAAGGACATACGTGCAATCCAAATATTGTTTGCAGCGTCGCAGACTGAGAAATCATAAAACAAACTCCATTATGCATAAATTATATCTAAATTACACATAAATGGCACTAGATAGTGAAAAAGAAAAGACTATAAAAAAAACAATGAGTAGTACAAAAAAACTAGAGTAGCTGGGTGTGTGAACAGTAACAGTACGGTATTCTTAGCAGACTGTGTGGTTCGGGGCATGAATGGTGTTCTGAAGAGCCACTAATGTGCGGCAAGCAGTCTGTGTTGTTGCCCAGTGCAAGAATAAGGACATCTCCTTGAGGCTGTTGGGGAACCTGGAGCTGGAGAGTAAAGATCCAATGACAGGGACGGAACTAAAAAGAAAGCTTTGCTGAAGAAATATGAGCAGTTAACAACTAAACTATGAGAAAAAAATCATTGAGGTAATAATCCATAGAACATTAATTAGGTCACATGCGATATAGCTTTGGGTCAGTAAAATCAGAGTGTTGAATATGTGGCTCAAATATTAACAGTTATACAATATTCCAGACATTGTCTCAGCATGGTCCTAAATAATTGTCACAAGACACCTTTACTCTTGTCCTCAAATCCTTTTACAATGATGGCCAATGTACCAGTTGCATTCTTGGTGACCTGCCACACCTGCATGCGAGATTTCACAGAATCCTATTGGAGTCAAAGTCATACAACACAGAAACAGCCCCCTCACCCAAACTCATCTGTACTGACCAAGATGCCCTATTGAAGCTAGTTCCAATTGCCTGCATAGTCCCATATACCTTCCACACCCATCTATCTGTCCAGATGTCTTTTAAATGTTTTTTATTGTACCTACCTCAAATACTTCCATTGGCAGCTCATTCCATATACTCACCCTATTTTGTAAGAAAAAGTTGCCTTTCAAGTTACTATTAAATCTTTCCATTCTCACCTTAAACCTGACCCCTTTAGTTCTTGATAGCCCTGTTATGGGAAAGAGATTGTGCATTCACCCAATCTATTTCCTTTGTGATTTTATATGCCTCTGTAATATCATCATGCAGCCTCCTGCACTCCAAGTAATAAAGTCCTAGCTTTCCAATCTCTCCCAATAGCTCAGGCCCTCGAGTCTTGACAAGATCCTCATAAAAATATTATTACATCTAAATTCCTAAATTCCTCTTATTATCAACATTTCCCAATCCATCACCATTTAAAAATGCTCAACATTTCAGTTTTCTTTTCTATCAAATAAGGTCACTTCCCATTTTTCAATTTTTTTCAAAAATGTTCACATTTTAATTTATGTTTGTGTCATCAGCAAACTTGGAAACATTCCATTTTTGTCCCTTCAATCAAATCATCAATATAAGTTGTGAATTAGTTATTCTGTGGTTCAATAGTGGGCAAACCTGTCAACTTGTGAAGGATCTGTAATTTGTTTTCTCTCTGTTAACCAATTCTTAATTCCACGCAAGAATATTATCCCAATTTAATGTGCTCTAACCTTGGTAATCAACATAACACATAAGCAATGTAAAGCCATAATCTCTAATTAGAATCAGAGCATGAGAGAGAAAATGATAAAAGATAATATTGAAGATTCTTTATTGGAATCCATGCAGCATTCATAACAGGATTGTAAAGCACAAATATAAATAAATAGATATGATCTAACAGCAACTACCGAGAGTTGGTTGCTAAGTGACCAAGGTTACGGAGAGGTTGAGAAGGAGTTTCTTCCCAGAGGCCATTCGGACTTTAAACGCCTATCTCACCAGGGACTAACTCTACTGAACGTTTTTCCTTCCATTATTTATTATGTAAAATAATATGTGTGTTATGATTGTGTTTATAGTTTGTTTGGTTGTTTGTCTTTTGCACAAAAGTCCGCGAGCATTGCCACTTTCATTTCACTGCACATCTCGTATGTGTATGTGACAAATAAACTTGACTTGACTTGACTTGTGAATTACATTTTCCAGGGTTTTTTTCCCTTTGAAAATATAGATTAAATATCTTCTTGGGAGGAAGGTTAGTCTTAACTATAAGGAATGGAATGAAGGCAACATAGAGAAAAGGTTGTAGTTCAAACATTCAAGAAATGGCATTAGTTCTGCACACTAAGAAATAGAACAATCCCCCCCCCACCCCCCCCCACCGCCCACACACACACACACACACACACACACACACACACACACACACACACACACACACACACACACACACACACACACACACACACACACACACACACACACACACACACACACCACACACACACACACACACACACACACACACACACACAAAATGAGAAGAGGACATTTTATAAGCCAAAGAATGATGGTAAATATAACAAATGCATGAGGACTTTATTGTACACCAGACCAAGTGCTGACCTGTTGGGTCTGCTCCCCCAACGCACCCGTTCCCTACCCGTAGCCCCCACGGGAGGCGTGGTCCTCCAACTCAAGCCATTCCCGAAGATAAGTGAAGCTGGTCACTGCTAGCCGAGCCATTGTGACGTCATCAATTGAAGCTGGTCTTCAGTGAGGCTGAGCAATGATAGCGCAGTCATTGTGACATCATCAGTTGAAGCTGGTCGTTTTGAATTTCAAGTCTTTTTGACTTTGTTTAGACTGTTAATCAGTAATGAGGAGAATAAGTCGAGAAATAAAGCATAAAACGTTCAGTGAAGTTGGCCTCAGCCTCGAGGGGAAATATTTGAATCAGAATATGTTAAAATCTTGCGTATGTTGGCATTTTTAAAGCTTTAATTGCGAATAACGTGTCAAATATAGGATGAAATCTTTAGAGATGATGATCACTGCTAGCCTAGCCATTGTGACATCATCAGTTGAAGCTGGACATTTTAATTTCAAAGTCTGTTGACGTTTTTAGACATTTGATCAGTAACTAGACTAAGTTGTACCCGTCTGAGGCCTGGTCCCCCAATGCAACCCATCCCCCAATGCAATATTCCACCACTCACCTGTTCCGCCAAAGCAATATTCCACCACTTACCCATAGCCCTTAACTGTGCAGGCACAGCACATTTCCCCTCATCCCCCAGCACTCCCTCATCCTCCTCTTCATCTGTGGGAGGGGAGGGAAGGGAAAGGGGGTGTTGGCTGAGAATGAAGGAGTGGAGTGGGGGTGTGTGTTGGCAGGGGGGTATAGGTGCTGGGGAGAGTGCGGTGTGGGAGGAGGGGAGGGTGTGTGTGTGTGTGTGTGTGGGGCGGGTGGGGGTTGCGGGGTGGGAGGGGAGGTGTGCATGTGTTGCATCTCTGCAGCGAGGGGAGGGGGAGCGTGGGTTTAAGGCGGGCGCTGTCGTGGGCTAGTGGGGGGAGGGGGGAGAGTTCTGCATCCGGGGGAGGGGGATGGCTTCAGGCGAGGCCTGTCCGGGGCCGTGGGGGAGCGCTGCCATGGGCTACCATGTAGGACTCTCCCCCCCTCTGGCCCCGACAGCCCCTTTCTGATGCTCTCCCCCCCATCCCCCACTGCAGGAAGCTGTCCCTATCTCGCACTGGCCACCGCCTGAAGCCGTCCTGTCCCGTCCCGTCCCCAACTGAAGGTGCCCGTCCCCATCCACAACTGCAAGATGATCCGCACCGGCTTCAGGCAGGGACTGGTGGAGAGCATCCAGCAGGTGGGGATGGTGCGGCTTCAGGCGGGGCCGTTGGGGCGGGATGAGTGTAAGGGGGGGGGGGGGGGGTTTGAGGGGGGATGGAGTGCAAGACATGCCCAGCCCCCACTACCACCACTGGCCCCGACAACCCAGTGGGGGGAGTGGGAAAGACTGTTCCGCAGCCTGGGGAGGGGGATGGCTCCGGCCAGGGACTGTGAGGGCCGGTGGGGATGGGAGGGTTTTAATAGGATGGGGAGGGGGACAGCTTTCGGAGGGGGCTTTCAGGGGCCGGTGGGGGGAGGGAGAGCGTCCTGCAGCAGGGGAGGGGGGCAGCTTCAGGTGGGGGCTGTCGGGAGCTAGTGGGGGTGGTGGGGAGTGTCCTGCAAACTCCATCCTTCCTCAACCCCCTCATCCACTCTTCACGGTCTCTGGTGGTGCCGCCATTCCCACCCATTGGGTTCCCTTTGTGACATATAACACGCAGGTATTACTGTGCAGGCGCAGCTGACGGGCACGGCAAGTGGGAAAGGAATTGAATTAAGCTTAAAATGTGAATAATTCTTAAAATATAACAATAATTTCAATGTTAAATATGAGATTTATTCAGTCCATTCATTCTTGTTGCATCTCTTTTTGCATCCTACAGCCCGGGGAGGGGTGCGGCTTCAGGCGGGGGCTGTCCGGGGCCAGTGGTGTCCTGTGCCGGTTCCAACGTACCCAACTGTGCCTGGCCTGCTCTGCTTTATGAGTTCATCCACATAAAATACTACCTTCTTGTCAGTTATCCAGACAGAGTTTGTGTAAAGACTGAGCTCTTTGAGCTAAAGTAAGTGCCTAATTTATGTGTGAGCTGCTCCAATGTTAGAAATGTAGCTGGTGCAATTTGCATAGGATATATAATACTGGCTAGATTAAGTGGGACCTGTTGGGTTCCATGTTCACATAGGAGGGGTCGTCCCCCAATGCAATATTCCACCTCTCCACCAATTCCAATATTGGTGGCCAGTGGGGGTGGGGGGGGGGGGGCTTTCTGGAGCGCTAGTATGGGTGTCGTGGGCTGAAATGACTGGTTTCCAGAGCTCTAGTATGGACTTTGTGGGCCAAATTGATTCTTGGGGTGGCAGCTCACTAGCCGCTCGTGGGTCACTCAAACCCTTGTGCTGGCAGCTCACTAATGGCTGGTGGGGTGGTAGTTGACTCACGGATATTCCTTGAAATTCCATTTCAAGTAGGGTGCAAGGCGACCAAATTCAAATGCAGTTTCCTACAATTTCAAGCAGGGTGCATGGCCACCAAATTCAAGTGCAGTTTCTTACCACTTCAAGCAGGATGCAAGGCCACCAAATTCAAGTGCAGTTTCATGCCATTTCAAGCAGGGTGCAAGACCACCAAATTCAAGTGTAGTTTCATGCCATTTCAAGCAGGTGCAAGGCCACCAAATTCAAATGCAGTTTCATACCATTTCATACCATTTCATGCAGGGTGCAAGGCCACCACATTCAAATGCAGTTTCATATCATTTCACGCAGGGTGAAACCACCATAAAACCACTTAAAACATCACATAAACACCACACTCACATTTCAGTAGACATTCAGTGTGTTCAGTTGATTCACAGCTCAGACAGTCGTGACCTCTCCCTCCCCAATCTTTGCAAGACTGAGCCACACCCACACTTCCGGGTTTTATAATCCCTCCCACCGGAAGTGGCTGGACTTCATGGCATAATTGACAGGAAAGAGATTCTCAACATTTTTTAAACACTAATAACACTTTTATTTCTCATTGATGGGAAGAATCCTCTGCACCTGATGAGCGGAGGGGGACTGCGTAAGATGGCCAAACATTACAGCCGTAAGCAGTAGCGTTTTATCTAAAACAATATACAGGCAAACAGGGTGTTGTCAAGTTTAGGCTTTTAATCATTTGCCATTTCAAACCGACCACCACCAACCATTTGCTGTGCTTTATTTCAAACCAACCACCAGCAACCATTTACTGTGCTTTATTTCGAACCAACCACCACCAACCATTTGCTGGGTTTTATTTTAAATCAACCACCACCAACCATTTGCTGTGCTTTTTCAAACAAACCACATTTTTATTTTCAAACCATATTAAGGGCACTCAAGCTCAGTAAAACCACACTCACAGTTTAGTAGACAAGTGTTCAGAGTTATTCACAGCTCAGACTGAGAGGCGTGATTCCCTCGCTCCCCCATCTTGCACAGACTGACTGAGGCACTCAACACTTCCGGATTTTATAGTCCCATCCGGAAGGGGCGTAGCCTTCAGGAGAGAGATTCTCAACATTTCTTAAACACTAATAACACTTTTATTTTTAATTGATGGGAAGAATCCTCTGCAGCTGATGAGCGGAGGGGGACTGAGTAAGATGGCCAAACATCACAGCCGTAAGTGGTAACGTTTTATCTAAAATCAATATACAGTGCAAACAGGAAGTTGTCAAGTTCAGACTTTTAATCATTTGCCATTGCAAACCAACCACTGCCAACCACCATTTGTTGTGCTGTATTTCAAACCAAACACCGCCAACCACCATATGATGAGACACTGCGAGCAGTGTTCATTTTTCTATCACTAAGTCGATTCTCATAAACAAAACTGAAAGAAAATACAAAACCTCTGCTACTTCCGCTTTAAAGTGGTTCACAAGTGTATCCTCACAAAACTTTTTCCATTGTTTTATGTAGTTTGCATACTGCTTTCTTGTGCCATCTCGCCAAGCTGCAGTAATCACGTCAACTGTCCTGCCAGATGGTCCTAATTGCTGGACGGGTCTTCGTAAATCCTGCAAATTAATAAATCAATACGATCATGCAGTGGATGAGGTGCACGAGTGACAGGTTGAACTATCAACTATTCGTGTCTGTGAGCAAACATAAGAGCTTCTTCCAGCAGTCCTTTTAACAATGGAAATCATGGTTGAGGATGTCAATTTGGTACTACTATAATTCTTGTTGCCTTGTCTTGAATTATCTTTTGCAGGCATCTTCCAACAAGGCAGAATGGGAGAAAAGTAAAAAATGTTAATCCATCCCAGTTCAAAAAAAACACATCTACTGCTTCTGCCCCTGGGTCTGGCTGCTAGGCTACATATCTAGGTACTAGATTATTAAGACTTGAAGCAAACAGATCAACCTCAGGTGTTCCATGTTGAGATTTTATCTTTGTGAACACTCACTGATTTAACATCCATTCTGTTCGTTCATTGGATTTTCTTGACCTGGTGTCTGCTTCAATGTTGTACCTACCTGGTAGGTGTGCAGCTGAAACCCATATTCTCCTCTCTATACACCGCGGCCAAATGGACTTTGCTAGTGCATCACATGTTTGAGACTTACAACCACCCATATGGTTTACATACGCTACTGTTGTTGTGTTGTTCAGTTGTAGCCAGAAATGAATATCATGGTCATTCCCACAATACGTTCTCAATGCATGGAATGCTGCTAGCATTTAGAATTAGTTGATGCCATACTTTTGGCCATGTCTCACCTCATCCTCATTCCACTTACCGAAACAACTAGTATTGTTGTCAGTTGCACCACAGCCCTGTCCACTAGCATCACTTTGTAGTGTTATTGTGAGCTTATTTGGTACAATGAAACATGTACCCTCGTGTGTGTGCTCAATCCACCACTGTAACTCTGATATTGGCTCTGTCATCAGCCTTATACATCTATCAAAATTGCCCTTATTCAATTTTAGGACAAGAACCTACTCACGATCCAGGCTTCTATAATGCATGGCACCATATTGTGTTGCTGGGAAGGCAGCTACCAGCTTGCCTATCACCCTTTGCAACCTGCCGTATAGTAGACCTCATTCTTAAGTAAGCCTGTGCATGCATCTACAATATTATGTTTCTTATCTGTGGGTAGGGTCACAGACATATCTGAAGAGTTTAAGACAATGCCTAGGTATGTGATATTTTTTGTTGGCTCTAGCATGGACTATCTTGGATGAATAACTAATCCTAGATCTTCTAGGAGGTTCTAAGTTGCTGAAACAGGTAACTGTGTCACATTTCATCTTTCCTACAATGAGCGTATCATCTATAAACCTCACAACAATTGCCCTTCAGTTCTGAGTAGGGCAAACACTGGCTTTAGGATCTTTGTAAATAGCCTAGAGGCTGAACGCAACTCATTAGGTAGAGCCTTAAATTGCCACAATATGCCTTGCCAGATCTGCCAAATATTTCCTGTGACACTCATGTATTGGTACCGAATAGTTTGCATCTTTGAGATCGATTGAGGCCATAAAGCAATCCTCAGTAATCAGCTGTTTTGCTGAAAGAAAATTATCCATTTTGAAATGGTTATATTCCAAGCACATTTTCAGACTAGGCAAATCAAGAATGATTCGGTATTCCCCATTTTTTCTTAAGCCTTGTGAAGATATTGGAAATATATTCATCCTGTTCATGGACGGTCTGTTCAATCACACCCTTTTTGTGTAATTTCACTACCTCTACTTGGATAGTTATAGTCTCCGCTTTTATCCGTTTGTACGGGAAATTGGTCTTTTCTTGCCGAGGAGTAAACTGGTCAGACTCAATCTTATAGCCATTTATGCCTTGTAAAATGAAAGGGTCAGTGGTTATATTTTCGCACTTGCTTTTGAACAACCTCCGACTTGAATATCATCAGCACATTCCATGCAGCTGTAGGAATTATATTCGCCTTCCTCAATGGGCTTAGGATGTCGATCGATAGCGTCTGCAGACTCTAGCTTTTGTTCTGTCCCCTCCTTCTGGCTCTGACATCGTGGCCTGCTGGGGGTCAAGACTGAGTGTGTGGAAAATGCTGCCTCCATGGTGAAGGCTGTGAACCTGCACCAAAAAAAGGCCTCTGGCTCTGTCTTGGTTGTGTAGGCCTGGTGCTCCAACCTGCCTAATTGTAGCGGTTTCTGCCGCTAACTTGGTAAGGATGATATGCGTGCCAGTAGTCGCGAGTCTTACCCTTTACCTTTACCACAGTGGAGGAAGGGGCATCGCCGTCCCTGCCATGGTGTTGAGACCGATCTGCGTGGTGCTGACTGCGCATGCGCGTTTTTAAAGATTTGTAAACCTTAATAACTTTTAAAATATACCATCGATCAGAACAAAACCCATTGCACTTGCAGCACAGGAGAATGGTGAGTAAGGTGGTGAAAAATCGTAGTGCTATCCTGTACCGTTTTTGCGCAAATACAAAAACCATGAAAACTGGAAGAGTTTTAGTTATGTATAGATAGAAGTTCGATGTACAGGCAGAGGAGATCAGTTGAAGTTGGCTTCATGTTCAGCATAAACATTTTGGGCCAAAGGACCCATTCCTGTGCTGTATTGGGTTATATTCTATGAAATAATTATATTTTAATGGTGAATTGAGACAAATGTGTTTCTTCATTGTAAACAAAGGAAACTACATGGGCATAACGCATCAGTTGGGTACTGTAGATTCGGCAATTACATTAAATGGCAAAGGGCCTGACCCTCTGCGGCGACCTAACCTGCGAGTTTAGAAGAGTTTGTCCTCGACTCCAACTCGCAACATGGTCGACACGTGGTTCTAGGAGGTCTTATGAGGTCACTGGAACTCTCCTTCATACTCCCGGGAAGTTTCCGCCTTCTCACGGCCTCAGCTAGGACGAGTAAAACTTGGTCGACATGGTTCTTTTGAACTCATAGTGCAGTGGAGTGGGGTCACTATGTGACGTGCCTCAATGACTATTGATCAGTGGCACTAATGTCTGTGGCGATGATGTGCTTTGAGAGGCTGTTCATGGCGCAAATCAACTCATACCTCGACAAATATCTGGAACCACTGCAGTTCGCTTACCGCCACAACAGCTCAATGGTGGATGTGATCTCGCTGGCCATCCACTCCGCTATGGGTCATTTGGACAACAAAATCTCATATGTCAGCCAGTTATTCATTGACTACAGCTCGGTACTTAACAGCATCATCCCCTCCAAGCTGGTTATCAAGCTCTCAGATTTGGATCTCTGCGCATCTCTCTGCAATTGGATCTTCGCCTTCCTCATTCACAGACCACAGTCTGTTCGTATTGGTGGAAATGTGTCATCCTCGTTAACAATCAGCATGGGAACACCTCAAGGCTATGTGCTCAGCCCCCTGCTGTACTCACTCTATACTCATGACTGCGTAGCCAGTCATAGTGCAAACTTCATCATCAAGTTCACTGACGACACTACTGTTGTGGGACCACACAACCATATAACAAATACAGCACGGAAACGGGCCATCTCGGCCTTACAAGTCCGTGCTGAAACATTATTTTCCCCTAGTCCCATTTACCTGCATACAGACCATAACCCTCCATGCCTTTCCCATCCATATACCTATCCAATTTATTTTTAAATGATAAAATCGAACCTGCCTACACCATTTCCACTGGAAGCTCATTCGACACAACTACCACTCTCTAAAGAAGTTCCCCCTCATGTTACCTCTAAACTTCTGTCCCTTAATTCTGAAGTCATGTCCTCTTGTTTGAATCCTCCCTACTCTCAAAGGGGAAAAACTTGCCAACGTCAACTCTGTCTATCCCTCTCATCATTTTAAAGATCTCTATCATCCACCCTTAAACTTCTGTGCTCCAGGGAATAAAGACCTAACTTGTTCAACCTTTCTCTGTAACTTAGTTGCTGAAACCCAGGCACATTCTAGTAAATCTCCTCTGTACTTTCTCTATTTTGTTGACATCCTTCCTATAATTGGGCGACCAAAATTGTACACCATACTCCAGAATTGGCCTCGCCAATACCTTGTACAATTTTAACATTACATCCCAACTTCTATACTCAATGCTCTGATTTATAAAGGCTAGCATACCAAAAGCTTTCTTTACCACCCTATCGACATGAGATTCCACCTTCAGGGAACTATGCAGTTATTCCCAGATCCCTCTGTTCAACTGCATTCCTCAATTTGCTACAATTTACCAAGTACGTCCTATTTTGATTTGTCATGCCAAGATGTAGCACCTCACACTTATCAGCATTAAACTCCATCTGCCATCTCTCAGCCCATTCTTCCAAATGGCCTAAATCTCTCTGTAGACTTTGGATATCTACTTCATTATCCACAACACCACCTATCTTAATATCATCTGCATACTTACTAATCCAATTTAGCACACCTTCATCCAGATCATTGATGTACATGACAAACAACAGTGGACCCAACACAGATCCCTGAGGACGTATCACTGATGGAGACAAGTCAGAGAATAGAAGTGAGATCGACCGATTGACCAAATGGTGCCTGCACAATAACCTGGCTCTCAACACCAGCAAAACCAAGGAACTGATTGTTGACTTTGGAAGGGGTAGGATGGGGACCCACAGTACCGTTGAAATCAACGGGTCGGCGATGGAAACATAGAAACATAGAAATTAGGTGCAGGAGTAGGCCATTCGAGCCTGCACCGCCATACAATATGATCATGGCTGATCATCCAACTCAGTATCCCGTATCCAACTCATCCAACTCAGTTTCCCGTACCTGCCTTCTCTCCATACCCCCTGATCCCCTTAGCCACAAGGGCCACATCTAACACACTCTTAAATAAAGCCAATGAACTGGCCTCAACTACCCTCTGTGGCAGAGATTCACCACTCTCTGTGTGAAAAAAGTTTTTCTCATCTTGGTTTTAAATGATTTCCCCCTTATCCTTAAGCTGTGACCCCTTGTTCTGGACTTCCCCAACATTGGGAACAATCTTCCTGCATCTAGCCTGTCCAACCCCTTAAGAATTTTATAAGTTTCTATAAGATCCCCTCTCAATCTCCTAAATTCAAGAGATTAAAAACCAAGTCTATCCAGTCTTTCTTCATAAGACAGACCTGAAATCCCAGGAATCAGTCTGGTGAACCTTCTCTGCACACCCTCTATGGCAATAATGTCCTTCCTCAGATTTGGAGACCAAAACTGTACGCAATACTCCAGGTGTGGTCTCACCAAGATCCTGTGCAACTGCAGTAGAACCTCCCTGCTCCTATGCTCAAATCCTTTTGCTATGAAAGCTAACATACCATTCGCTTTCTTCACTGCCTGCTGCACCTGCATGCTTACTTTCAATGACTGGTGTACCATGACACCCAGGTCTCGCTGCATCTCCTCTTTTCCTTATCGGCCACCATTTAGATAATAGTCTGCTTTCCTGTTATTGCCACCAAAATGGATAACCTCACATTTATCCACATTATACTGCATCTGACAAACATTTGTCCACTCACCCAGCCTATCCAAGTCACCTTTCAGTCTCCTAGCATCCTCCTCACAGCTAACACTGCCCCCCAGCTTAGTGTCATCCGCTAACTTGGAGATATTACCTTGAATTCCCTCATCCAGATGATTAATATATATTGTATATAGCTGGGGTCCCAGCACTGAGCCTTGCGGTACCCCACTAGTCACTGCCTGCCATTGTGAAAAAGACCAGTTTACTCCTAACCTTTGCTTCCTGTTTGCCAGCCAGTTCTCTATCCACATCAATACTGAACCCCCAATGCCGTATGCTTTAAGTTTATATACTAATCTCTTATGTGGGACCTTGTCGAAAGCCTTCTGGAAGTCCAGGTACATCACATCCACTGGTTCCCCCTATCCACGTTACTAGTTACATCCTCGAAAAATTCTATAAGATTCGTCGGACATAATTTACCTTTCGTAAATCCATGCTGACTTTGTCCAATGATTTCACCACTTTCCAAATGTGCTGCTATCCCATCTTTAATAACTGACTCTAGCAGTTTCCCCACTACCGATGTTAGACTTACTGGTCTGTAATTCCCCATTTTCTCTCTCCCTCCCTTCTTAAAAAGTGGGGTTACGTTTGCTACCCGCCAATCTTCAGGAACTACTCCAGAATCTAAAGAGTTTTGAAAGATTATTACTAATGCATCCACTATTTCTGGAGCTACTTCCTTAAGTACTCTGGGATGCAGCCTATCTGGCCCTGGGGATTTATCGGCCTTTAATCCATTCAATTTACCCAACACCACTTCCCGACTAACCTGGATTTCACTCAATTCCTCCAACTCCTTTGACCCGCGGTCCCCTGCTATTTCCGACAGATTATTTATGTCTTCCTTAGTGAAGACAGAACCAAAGTAGTTATTCAATTGGTCCGCCATATCCTTGTTCCCCATGATCAACTCACCTGTTTCTGACTGCAAGGGACCTACATTTGTTTTAACTAATCTCTTTCTTTTCACATATCTATAAAAACTTTTGCAGTCAGTTTTTATGTTCCCTGCCAGTTTTCTTTCATAATCCATTTTTCCTTTCCTAATTAAGCCCTAATTAAGCCCTTCGTCCTCCTCTGCTGGTTCTAAATGTCTCCCAGTCCTGCTGCTGAATTTCTCCCAGTATGCTGCTTTATCTGGCTAATTTGTACGCATCATCCTTCGCTTTGATACTATCCCTGATTTCCCTTACTATCCATGGATGCACTACCTTCCCTGATTTATTATTTTGCCAAACTGGGATGAACAATTTTTGTAGTTCATCCATGCAGTCTTTAAATGTCTTCCATTGCATTTTCACATTGATCACATTGAATGATGCCAACACATTTGCGGAGCTGAGTGGTGTTCTTTTGCTTCAACTGTTCTTGGGGCTTCTTTGGTAATTACTGTGTGTTAACTGGGAAATGGTGTGTGACTCAAAGTTCTCTGTTATGCCTGGTGTGGACATCATATAGATCTTATCTTCACTTTTTCTGTAACTTTTAGCAGTGGCAAATCTTCCTATTGTAGCTGATTCATTGGTTTTAACCTACCCACCTCAAGATTCATGACTTAATCACAATATACTTGGATTATCCCAGATATGGGACAATGCAAAATGTCAGTACTGTTGTGCGCCGTAGATGCACCTTATGGCTATCTTTTCCAAATAATTTACTTGCATTCGGAAGAGAATGGGCTAATTAGGGAAAGTCAGCAGGGCTTTGTCTGAGGCAGGTAATGTCCCAGAAAACTTGACTGAGTTTTCTGAGGAAGTGATTGATGAGGGTAGGGCAGTGGATGTTGTCTGCATGAATTTTAGTAAGGCATTTGCTAAAGTCCCTCATGGCAGGCTGATGCAGAAGATTAAGATGCGTGGGATCCATGGTGACTTGTTCATTTGGATTCAGAACTGTCTTTTTCACATAAGACAGAGGGTTGTGGTAGAATGGGTATCATTCTGGTTGGAGAACTCTGATGAATGGAGTTCCACAGGGATCTGTGCAGAGACCTGAGTTGTTTGTGATATAAATAACTTGGATGTAAATCTAGATGATTTGGTTAGTCTGTTTGTAGATAACACCAAAAACTGGTGGAGATGCGGACAGTGAGGAAGGCTTTCAAAGTATACAAGGGGATATAGATCAGCCTCAGAAATGTGTGGAGTCATAGCAGCAGGAGTTTCGCCCAAGCAATTATGAGGTGTTGAACTTTGGGAGATCAAATGTAAGAGGAAAATATACAGTTAATGGCAAAACCTTTAACACAGGATGGATCCAAGACAATAGTTCCCTGAATGTGGCAGCACAGATAGTACTCAAACAGTAAGCAAGGCATACAGTATGTTTACTTTCAATGGTTGGGATATTCAGTATAAGTGTCAGAAAGTCATGTTGCAACTTTTCAGAGCTTTTGGTTAAGCTTTAAAGCCTTAAATGATTCACCTTGCCAGGACATATAAGATTTGAAACATAAGATTGTTAAGGCTTTGGACATGCTAGAGGCAAGAAACAATTTCCCGATGTTGGTGGAGTCCAGAGCCAGGGGCCACAGTTTAAGAATAAGGAGTAAGCCATTTAGAATGGAGATGAGGAAACACTTTTTTCACACAGAGTGTGGTGAGTCTGTGGAATTCTCTGCCTCAGAGGGCGGTGGAGGCAGGTTCTCTGGATGCTTTCACGAGAGAGCTAGATAGTGCTTTTAAAAATAGCGGAGTCAGGGGATATGGGGAGAAGGCAGGATCGGGGTACTGATTGGGGATGATCAGCCATGATCACATTGAATGGCGGTGCTGGCTTGAAGGGCCAAATGGCCTACTCCTGCTCCTATTGTCTATTGTCTATTGACATGCTGGTTGATGAAAGTATGGAATCGCAACACTATCCCTGCATCAGCGTATCAAATGTTGAGTGTGATCCCTCCCAATTGGACAGATTAGGAGAGATGGCTGGCTGCATGAGTCAACTGAGAATGCACAAGGTGGAATGAATAAAGATGAATGAAGATTCAATTTTCAGGCAGGTGAATCTACAAAAATGATTTGCTCATATTGTATATTCCTGGACTTGCCCATTGTTTCATTTCTGTATCAGTCATGATAAATTGAACACTTTCTTCACCACCTTAACTGAGAGCTTGAATAAAGGGTAACACTTTCTCCCTATGTCATTCATCTGCTATAACTTAATTGGCTGAATATACAGTGTGAACCCTTCCTTCCATTCTATAGTTGTTACTTAGCTCAGGTCCAGCATCATGTTTTGTTCCATCATGCACAATCTCAATTGGATCAGCTATCTCTTGACATATGCATAATCAGGGGTAAATTACACCCTACATTCACTGTACTTATTAAGGCACTGTCCAAATGTCATGATTTCGGCAACCAATACATCTGTGCATCTGACACCATATCTCAGATTTGCTGAAAAGCCATTAATTTAAAATATTTGTTCTGCTTCACTCTCCACAGATACTCGCTGACCTGCATACAGAGTGCTTCTAGTATTTTCTGGTTTTAATTCAGATTTTCAGCATCTGCAGTGCTCTGCTTTTGGGCCCTAATAAAGATTCATCATTAACTAAGCTAAAAGCAAAATGTCCTGTGGGTTTGCCTCTCAGTGCCTCTGAACTTTCTGTGCTCAACATTAATTAATAACACAGAGTGATTGGTCACTTGATTATAATCCTTAATGTGGTACAGCATTATAAGGCATTGACGGTCCACAACACATGATATACAGACACTGAGGAGACCTCAAACTAGAACGGTAGGGGGGAGGGACTCAAATAGGGAAAGCTAGTAGTCAGTGTGTGAGGCAGGAGGCAGAGAAGGGTAGCACTTGGACACAAAATGTTGGGGAGAAAGAAGAAAAAGATAATAAACAGAGAATACAAGGGGGTGGGTTTCTTAAATGTGTATATTTTAATGCTAGGAGCCTTGTAAGTAAGGTGGATGAGCTTAGAGCCTGGATTGACACCTGGAAGTATTATGTTGTGGCGATCAGTGAAACCTGGTTGCAGGAGGGCTGTGAATGGAAACTAAATATTCCAGGATTTTGTTGCTTCAGGTGTGATATAATTGGAGGGGCAAGAGGTGGAGGTGTTGCATTGCTTATCAGGGAAGATATTACAGCAGTGCTTTGGCAGGATAGATTAGAGGGCTCGTCTAGGGAGGCTCGTCTAGGGAGGCTATTTGGGTGGAACTGAGAAATGGGAAAGGTGTAGCAACACTTATAGGGGTGTATTAATGGGGACTGGGAATTGGAAGAGCAAATATGCAAGGAGATAGCAGATATTAGTAGTAAGCACAAGGTAGTGATTGTGGGAGATTTCAACTTTCCACACATAGACTAGGAAACACATTCGGTAAATGGGCTGGATGGTTTGGAGTTTGTAAAATGTGTGCAGGGTAGTTTTTTGCAGCAATACATAGAGGTACCTACTAGAGGAGGGGCAGTGCTGGACCTCCTGCTAGGAAATGAGACAGGTCAGGTGGCGGAGGTATGTGTTGGGGAGCACTTCGGGTCCAGTGATCACAATACCATTAGTTTCAATATAATTATGGAGAGGGTCAGAACTGGACCTAGGGTTGCGATTTTTGATTGGAGAAAGGCTAACTTTGAGGAGGTGCGAAAGGATTTAAAAGGAGTGAATTGGGACATTTTGTTTTATGGGAAAGATGTGGAAGAGAAATGGAGTACATTTAATGGTGACATTTTAAGAGTACAGAATCTTTATGTCCCTGCTCGGTTGAAAGGAAATAGTAAAAATTGGAAAGAGCCATGGTTTTCAAGGGAAATTGGACATTTGGTTCGGAAAAAGAGGGAGATCTACAATAATTATAGGCAGCATGGAGTAAATTAGGTGCTTGAGGAGTATAAGGAATGTAAAAAGAATCTTAAGAAAGAAATAAGAAAAGCTAAAAGAAAACATGAGGTTGCTTTAGCAAGTAAGGTGAAAGTAAATCCTAAGGGTTTCTACAGCTATATTAATAGCAAAAGGATAACGAGGGATACAATTGGTCCATTAGAGAGTCAGAGTGGACAGCTATCTGCAGAACCAAAAGAGATGGGGGGGATATTGAACAATTTCTTTTCTTCGGTATTCACCAAGGAGAAGGATATTGAATTATGTGAGGTAAGGGAAACAAGTAGAGTAGCTATGGAAACTATGAGATTCAAAGAAGAGGAAATACTGACACTTTTGAAAAATATAAAATTAGATAAGTCTCCAGGTCCTGACACGGTATTCCCTAGGACATTGAGGGAAGTTAGTGTAGAAATAGCCGGGGTTATGACAGAAATATTTCAATTGTCATTAGAAACGGGAATAGTGCCGAAGGATTGGTGTCCTGCGCATGTTGTTCCATTGTTTAAAAAGGGGTCTAAGAGTAAACCTAGCAATTATAGGCCTGTTAGTTTGGAGTCAGTGATGGGCAAATTAATGGAAAGGATACTTAGGGATTATATATATATATATATATATATATATATATATATATATATGCATCTGGATAAACAGGGTCTGATTAGGAACAGTCAACATGGATTTGTGCCTGGAAGGTCATGTTTGACTAATCTTCCTGAATTTTTGAAGAGGATACTCGGGAAATTAATGAGGGTAAAGCAGTGGATGTTATCTATATGGACTTCAGTAAGGCCTTTGGCAAGGTTCCTCGTGGAAGGTTGGTTAAGAAGGTTCAATTGTTAGGTATTAATGGTGGAGTAGCAAGATGGATTCAACAGTGGCTGAATGGGAGATGCCAGAGAGTAATGGTGAATGGTTGTTTGTCAGGTTGGAGGCTAGTGACTAGTGGGGTGCCACAAAGATCTGTGTTGGGTCCACTGTTGTTTGTCATGTACATCAATGATCTGGATGATGGTGTGGTAAATTGGATTAGTAAGTATGCAGATGATACTAAGATAGGTGGGGTTGTGGATAATGAAGTAGAGTTTCAAAGTCTACAGAGAGATTTAGGCCATTTGGAAGAGTGGGCTGAAAGATGGCAGATCGAGTTTAATGCTGATAAGTGTGAGGTGCTGCATCTTGGCAGGACAAATCAAAATAGGACGTACATGGTAAATGGTAGTGAGTTGAGGAATGTAATTGAACAGAGGGATCCAGGAATAACTGTGCACAGTTCCCTGAAGGTGGAATCTCATGTAGATTTAAGGGTGGTAAAGAAAGCTTTTGGTGTGCTGGCCTTTATAAATCAGAGCATTGAGTATAGAAGTTGGGATGTAATGTTAAAAATGTACAAGGCATTGGTGAGGCCAATTCTGGAGTATGGTGTACAATTTTGGTCACCCAATTATAGGAAGGATGTCAACAAAATAGACAGAGTACAGAGGAGATTTACTAGAATGTTGCCTGGGTTTCAGCAACTAAGTTACAGAGAAAGGTTGAACAAGTTAGGGCTTTATTCTTTGGAGCACAGAAGGTTAAGGGGGGACTTGATAGAAGTCTTTAAAATGATGAGAGGGATAGACATAGTTGACGTGGATAAGCTTTTCCCATTGAGAGTAGGTAAGATTCAAACAAGAGAACATGACTTGAGAATTAAGGGAAAGAAGTTTAGGGGTAACATGAGGGGGAACTTCTTTACTCAGAGAGTGGTAGCTGTGTGGAATGAGCTTCCAGTGGAGATGGTGGAAGCAGGTTCAATTTTATCATTTAAAAATAAATTGGATAGGTATATGGACAGGAAAGAAATGGAGGATTATGGTCTTAGTGCAGGTAGATTGGACTAGGGGAGAATAAGTGTTCGGCACGGACTAGAAGGGCCGAGTTGGCCTGTTTCCGTGCTGCAATTGTTATATGGTTATATGGTTACAGGTCATCCGGAGGTTGCAGTAGGGTTCTGTATCTGTGAACTGTTCATAATCCAAACACATTGCTAGTTGAAATGCAGCCACATACTACACTGTAAATTACCACATAGCAGGCCCATCAAATCATACTATTGATCTCCCAAATGTTTGTTTGTATGTATGGTGTGTACATCGGTTGGGTGTTCATGAAATGGATGTGGCCGGTATCTTTAAAAATGTGCAGCTTAGAATGAGCAGCCTGCCACCTTCCAGGGGTTATCTTCAGTTTAATTAAAGTGGTGGTATTTTTAAATAAAATTATCTGTCCACTGTCCAGGAAAATCATAATCTTTAAGCGATTTATTAAAACCGAAGAAATGCTCAAACTGTTTTAAGACTCTTAAATCCGGGTTGAAAGATTCTTAAGCCCGGAGATTTTATGATTTCAAATTGAAACAATGCCGCAGCAGAGTTAATTATGTCCTTTTGAATCATATCTAAACCTGAGATCGACACTTCTTTCATTACAAAATCATTTGAAATCTAATTTATAATTTAATACCTAATAAGATGGTAAAAATGTCACCTATTCCAAGGAGTGAAACTGATCTTATTTTATTACTACCTTTAAATGGCTCTGAGTATAATGTTGAAATATACTGAATACCTCAGGTCATTTATTGGAAAATAATGACTTACATTTCTTTTTAGGATTAAAAGAGTAAATCAAAATGCAGATGCTCCTGAGGTACCAAGAACAAACCATCTTGAAAAAAACCCAATCTCATTGAAAGACACAAAATGCTGGAGTGATTCAATGGGTCAGACAGCATTCCTGTGAACAAGGATAGGTAACAATACAGGTCGAGACTCTTCTTTAGGCAGGTCCCGGCCTGAATAATCATCTATCCATGTTCTCCAGGGATGCTGCCTGACTCGCTGAGTTACTCCAGCATTTTGTGTCTTTCCTTGGCAACCCAGCATAAGCAATTCCTTGTTTCTATAGCAATAAACCCTTTAGCCATCTTCAGAGGGCTTAGCTGGCATCGCTCCTGTTTTCTTGCATATGGTATTTGATTCCACATCCTACGTACATTACGGGTTCATTAAGTTGAATTTTCAAAGGAAGAAAGTTCACTATCTTGATTCTTGGGATGAATATATTGTTTTATGAAGAGAAGTTGGGCAGATTATATATTGACCAGTGTTTAGAAGAATCAAAGGCCATCGTACTAAAATATATAGATTCTGCATTGATTAGGTGTGATTGATGTTAAGATGCTTTCCATCAAGAGGAAGCCTAGGATCAGGTATGTGCAGGAAGGAACTGCAGATGCTGGTTTAAACCAAAGTTACTAAAGAGTATCCTTTTCAAGGGTCTTTGTCAGAATGGCAAGCAGTGACTAGTGGGTAGCTGCAAGGCTCGGTGCTGGGACCCTAGTTATTTAAAACATATATTAATGATTTAGACAAGGGAATTAAATCTGACATCTCCATGTTTGCGGAGGAAACAAAGCTGGGTGGCAGTGTGAGCTGCGATGAGGATGCTATGAGGGTGCAAGGTGACTTGGATAGGTTGGGTGAGTGGGCAGATGCATGGCAGATGCAGTATAATGTGGATAAATATGAGGTTATCTACTTTGGTGGCAAGAACAGGAATGCAGATTATTGTCTAAATAGATTAAGAAGGAACTGCAAATGCTGGAAAATGGAAGGTAGACAAAAGCACTGGAGAAATGTTGCCTATGTCCTTCGCTCCATAGATGCTGCCTTACCCACTGAGTTTCTCCAGCGCTTTTGTCTACCTTCCATTTCTAAATTGTGTCAGCTTAGGAAGAAGGAGGTGCAACGAGACCTGGGTGTGCTTGTGCAGTAGGTACTGCAAGCGATGAAGAAAGCTAATGGCATGTTGGCCCTCATTGTAAGAGAATTTGAGTTTAGGAGCAAGGAGGTCCTATTGCAGTTGTACAGGGCCCTAGTGAGCCCGCACCTGGAGTATTGTGTGCAATATTGGTCTTGTAATTTGAGGAAGAACATTATTGCTATTGAGGGAGCGCAGCATAGGTGCACCAGATTAATTCCTGGGATGGCGGGACTGACATATGATGAAAGAATGAGTTGACTGGACTTGTGTTCACTGGAAATTAGAAGGATGAGAGGAGATCTTATAGAAACATATACAATTCTTAAAGGATTGGGCTGGTTGGATGCAGGAAAAATGTTCCCGAAATTGGGGGAGCCCTGAACCAGGGGTCACAGTTCAAGAATAAGGGGTTGGCCATTTAGAACGGAGATGTGGAAAAACTTCTTCAACCAGAGAGTTGTGAAGCTGTGGAAATCTGTTCCACAGGAGACAGTAGAGGCCAATTCACTGGATGTTTTCAAGAGAGAGTTAGATTTAGCTCTTAGGGCTAAAGGAATCAAGGGATATGCGGAAAAAGCAGGAAAGGGGTACTGATTTTAGATGATCAGCCATGATCATATTGAATGGCAGTGCTGGCTCAAAAGGCCGAATGGCCTCTCCTGCAACTATCTTTCTATGTTTCTATAGAATTAAAAAGCTGGAGTAACTAGGTACACAGTTTCAGAGAAATGGACTATCCATTTAAAAGAAGGAGATCAGGAGGATTTTTTTAAATCAGAGAGCAGTGTGGTTGATCCCTAATTCTAATTTCATATGTTCGCATATTACAATAAATTGTTTTAGGGCGCTTAGTCTTATGGAGTTCAAGATCATCCTGCTATTGAACAGTGTGTTCAATAGCAGGATGAGGAATAAACTTTGAGTGGCCGTAGCAGATCTTGGTATCCTGGAGAAACAATGTCTGAAGCTTGGAATGTCTTGAGCTGGAGATGTTGGTGGTGAAAAAAGAATGGAGAATGCTTCTAGTTCAGCTTATTTAAATAAAAATAGACCTGGGTCATTTTGGAATGAGGTACAAACACATCTTTGCAAAGTGTAGTAGAAGTTAGGAACAAACGTTTTACTTGCATTTGGAAAAGGATGGACTTAGCACAGATAAGATGGGCGGTATAGCTTTGTTCTATCTCACAGAGCTTCTATCTCTCTGATTTGCAGGAGGGATAGACAAAAGGGAAAGGAGGTGGGGCAGCGTTGCTGGTTAGAGAGCAGATTAACGCAATAGAAAGGAAGGACATTAGCTTGGAGGATGTGGAATCAATATGGGTAGAGCAGCGAAACACTAAGGGGCAGAAAGCGCTAGTGGGAGTTGTGTACAGGCCACCTAACAGTAGTAGTGGAGTTGGGGATGGCATCAAACAGGAAATTAGAAATGCGTGCAACAAAGGTAAAACAGTTATAATGGGTGACTTCAATCTACATATAGATTGGGTGAATCAAATTCAGGGGTGCTGAGGAAGAGGGTTTCTTGGAATGTATGTGGGATAGTTTTCTAAACCAACATGTAGAGGAACCAACGAGAGAGCAGGCTATTCTAGATTGGGTATTGAGTAATGAGGAAGAGTTTGTTAGCAGTCTTGTTGTGCGTGGCCCCTTGGGCGAGAGTGACCATAATATGGTTGTTCTTCATTAGGATGGAGAGTGACATTGTTAATTCAGAAACAAGGGTCCTGAACTTAAAGAAAGGTAACTTTGGGGGTATGAGACGTGAATTGGCCAAGATAGACTGGCAATTGATTCTTAATGGGTTGACGGTGGATATTCAATGGAAGGCATTTAAAGACTGCATGGATGAACTACAAAAATTGTTCATCCCAGTTTGGCAAAAAAAAAAATCAGGGAAGTTAGTGCATCTGTGGATAACAAGGGAAATCAGGGATAGTAACAAAACAAAAGATGAAGCATACAAATTAGCCAGAAAAAGCAGCCTACAAGATGACTGAGAGAAATCCAGAGACCAGCAGATGACGACAAAGGGCTTAATTAGGAAAGGGAAAATAGATTATGAAAGAAAACTGGCAGGGAACATAAAAACTGACTGCAAAAGTTTTTATGGATATGTGAAGAGAAAAAGATTAGGTAAAACAAATGTACGTCCCTTGCAATCAGAAACAGGTGAATTGATCATGGGGAACAAGGACATGGCAGACCAATTGAATAACTACTTTGGTTCTGTCTTCACTAAGGAAGACATAAATAATCTGCCGGAAATAGCAGGGGCCGGCAGTCAAATGGAGTAACTGAGTGAAATCCAGGTTAGCCGGGAAGTGGTGTTGGGTAAATTGAATGGATTAAAGGCCGATAAATCCCTAGGGCCAGATAGGCTGCATCCCAGAGTACCTAAGGAAGAAGCCCCAGAAACAGTGGATGCATTAGTGATAATTTTTCAAAACGCTTTAGATTCTGGAGTAGTTCCTGAGGATTGGAGGGTAGCTAATGTAACCCCACTTTTTAAAAAGGGAGGGAGAGAGAAAATGGGGAATTACAGACCAGTTAGTCTAATGTCGGTGTGGGGAAACTGCTAGAATCAGTTATTAAAGATGGGATAGCAGCACATTTGGAAAATGGTGAAATCATTGGACAAAGTCAGCATGGATTTATGAAAGGTAATTCATGTCTGACGAATCTTATAGAATTTTTCGAGGATGTAACTAGTAGAGTGGATAAGGGAGAACCAGTGGATGTGTTATATCTGGACTTTCAGAAGGCTTTCGACAAGGTCCCATAAGAGATTAGTATACAAACTTAAAGCACACGGTATTGGGGGTTCAGTATTGATGTGGATAGAGAACCGGTTGGCAGACAGGAAACAAAGAGTAGGAGTAAACGGGTCCTTTTCACAATGGCAGGTAGTGACTAGTGGGGTATCGCAAGGCTCAGTGCTGGGACCCCAGCTATTTACAATATATATTAATGATTTGGATGAGGGAATTGAAAACAACATCTCCAAGTTTGCGGATGACATGAAGCTGGGGGGCAGTGTTAGCTGTGAGGAGGCTGCTAGGAGGCTGCAAGGTGACTTGGATAGGCTGGGTGAGTGGGAAAATGCATGGCAGATGCAGTATAATGTGGATAAATATGAGGTTAACCACTTTTGTGGCAAAAACAGGAAAGTAGACTATTATCTGAATGGTGGCCAATTAGGAAAAGGGGAGATGCAACGAGACCAGGGTGTCATGGTACACCTGTCATTAAAAGTATGCATGCTGCACCTGGCGAATGGTATGTTAGCATTCATCGCAAAAGGATTTGAGTATAGGAGCAGGGAGGTTCTATTGCAGTTGTACAGGGTCATTCTTGCCATAGAGGGAGTACAGAGAAGATTCACCAGACTGATTCCTGGGATGTCAGGACTTTCATATCAAGAAAGATTGGATAGACTCGGTTTGTACTCGTTAGAATTTAGAAGATTGAGGGAGGATCTTATAGAAACTTACAAAATTCTTAAGGGACTGGACAGGCTAGATGAAGGAAGATTGTTCCCGATGTTGGGGAAGTCCAGAACAAGGGGTCAAAGTTTAAGGATAAGGGGGAAATCTTTTAGTACCGAGATGAGGAAAACATTTTTTTACACAGAGAGTGGTGAATCTCTGGAATTCTCTGCCACAGAAGGTAGTTATGTCCCGTTCATTGGCTATATTTAAGAGGGAGTTAGATGTGGCCCTTGTGGCTAAAGGAATCTAGGGGTATGGAGAGTAGGCAGGTACAGTATACTGAGTTGGATGATCAGCCATGATCATATTGAATGGCGGTGCAGGCTCGAAGGGCCGAATTGCCTACTCCTGCACCTATTTTCTATGTCTCTATGTTTCTATGCATTGGATACGTTGCACCTGTGCCATTTAATTTTCTTCACACCATAAAGGTCCAGGAAATTAAACAATTAGCGTCGGACCCATAATTCTTTCAGAATTCCTGATCTGCTCTGCAAATAACCTTTGCAAATCCACGTAAAATCAAATACCTTTGCTCTGAGCCTAATAGGGATGGCATATTTCCCAGATTTTTACCCGTCATTGCAGACATTGACACTAAAAAGTCACAACAAATGTGAATGTTCATATTTCACAATAATGGATTCATTTATAATGAAATCCCTGCTCTTTCTTAACAGGGGCCTACAATAGTGCTGAACAATCAGAAGATGCACTCCAGGTCTCTTTGGTATCCCATTAGATTAAGTTAAATAGAAAGCTACTTATTTTTATCCTGGCAACATGCCATGGTTTCTTTTTGGTTGTCCTGCAGAACAACGGGGCAGTATGCTTGATAATTTCAGACACATTTTAGAGAATAATTCTAACACAGTCATTTCTATTACCAAGAATAACTTATCTAACAAACAAAAACCTATTCAGGAGCAATGACAAAACATGTTCACATAATTATTTTCTTTGCAATTGCCCTAATAGTTGATTGAGGAAGAAACAACAATTTAGTTGCATTTTATTCCCCCAGTTGAGTATTCTGTACCTTTGGTTCAGGTTTAGGTTTCCCCTTTGAAGAGATCGAGCACCAATCTTACAGTTGCATGTCATTTTATTTCTCCCTCCCATTGAACTCTGATCTCCATTTCCATGTTTTCCAGAGATGCTGCCTGACATTCAGAGTTAAGGCGCTGTGTCACCGCAGCGACCTAATTCACGAGTTCAGACGAGTTTGCCCTCGACTCATACTCGCAGCATTGGTCGACACGAGGTCCTAGGAGGTCTTTGTAACTCTTCTTCATGTTCGAGAGTAGTCCCCGTGTACTCGAGGCCTCAGCTAGGTCGCGGGGTATTTTCATGATGAAAAATGCCCGCGAGTAAAACAAGGTCACCATGGAAAAAAATCGATATTTTTTTACTCGTGGGTTTAGTCGAGGTAGGCCATAGTAGGTCATAATGCTATTTGTAGGTAGTCAAAGTCAATCAAAGGTTGTCAATGGTAAAGCTAGTTGAGAAAAAATGGTAGTAAACTTGATAAAACGTTGTCTGGCTTCTTAAAAGTGTCTCCCCCCATCTGACCTGCTGTTACTCCAGCTGTTCGTGACTATCATCCCCATCTGCCTCCAGTTCTTGTGTCATCAATTGAATAGTATTGGTTTTTAATTTGTTTTTAATATGTTTCACTATAATCCATCCATAGGTTTGAATATGAGTGTAAGATCAGCAATTAATATCCATTACTATTTATATTGGAGAAAATGCATGTTCCCGAACCATTATTGATGGTGTAGTGAAACTGATCCAACAAAACAATGTTTTGATAATAGATTGATATAACGTGATGTCCTGCTGTACCGCTTTTGGAGAGCTGCTCAATATTGTGTTTTACAGGAGTGGTAAATGGGCCTGACCGAGTCGACTCGTAAACTCTGACAGTTTCAGCCCTTATTTTCATGATTAATTATGCAGATATACTGCTGGGGACTTTGATAGCTTGGCTACTTGATTTATTACCACACCTGAGAAACAAGGTATGCTTGCACCCAGCTTAGTGGCAACATTATAAAAGGGGAAACACAGTAACATAATGGAACAATAACATTACAGCCCTGTAAGGGAAGAAGGGAAAAATATATATAGTAGCATGATGGATATTTTTCTGGATATTAGGTTGGAATTTTATTTCCAAATAATTTATTTCTAATATAATCTGAATTTTCAGCATGCCAAGATGGGATTTGATCTCATCTTCCACGGCCTTTTTTAGGCTAAATTTCAAGGTTATGAATTGAGGGGGAATAATTCCTGTAGTAAGGATTCACTAGCTATGTTTTCTGAGCATGACTTCCTTACCCAGTGAATCATGCATTGTTCGCAGGCAGGCTCAAATGGAACGGATTTGCTTTTCAATAGATTGAATAAATCTCTTCGGATTTTTCACAAATTTCCAATTTGCGCACTAATTCTGTCAGGTAAGAAAAGAAAATGGATCCACAGATCAGTAAATTGAGAAAATAACAAAACTGAATATTCTGCAGAATGTCCTTTTGCTGAAATGAAGCATTTGTCATGAGGGTTTTTTGAGACCCTTGGCAAAATAAGCAATAAGAAAAATGCTGGGAACTCATAGCAATATTGCACAGATTAAATTTACATTCCATTTATCTCATCCTATACAATGATATTTTTTTAAATTTTGATAGTACATTTTCCATTAGTTTGTCTTTAAATTTTCTGTAGTTATATTTAGATTTTCTTCCTCGTTTCCTTCTAAAGTTACTTTGCTCAAGACCCTTGCTTCTGTTTAATATTGTCTTGTGTACTGAGTTGCAGGGAAAGGCTTTGTTTTGCATGCTATCCAAAAATAAATGTTATACCATACAAAAATACTACCAATACAAACACAAATACGATAGACAGATAAACGTGGAAAGTTCTCAACATTGTAGCACAGCAATTCGATACACATTGTCCTATGTCTGCAATTGGGTAGAAGTCAAGTCAAGTCAAGTCAAGTTTATTTGTCACATACACATACGAGATGTGCAGTGAAATGAAAGTGGCAATGCTCGCGGAACAACAAAACAACCAAACAAATTATAAACACAATCATAACACACATATTATTTTACATAATAAATAATAAAAGGAGAAACGTTCTGTAGAGTTAGTCCCTGGTGAGAAAGGCGTTTACAGTCCGAATTGCCTCTGGGAAGAAACTCCTTCTCAACCTCTCCGTTCTCACTGCATGGCAACGGAGGCGTTTGCCTGACCGTAGCGGCTGGAACAGTCCGTTGCAGGGGTGGAAGAGGTCTCTCATGATTTTGTTTGCTCTGGAGTTGCACCTCCTGTTGTATAGTTCCTGCAGGGGGGTGAGTGAAGTTCCCATAGTGCGTTCGGCCGAACGCACTACTCTCTGCAGAGCCTTCTTGTCCTTGGCAGAGCAATTCCCGAACCAGATGGTAATGTTCCCGGACAAGATGCTTTCCACCGCCGCTGCGTAGAAGCACTGGAGGATCCTCGGAGACACTCTGAATTTCCTCAATTGCCTGAGGTGGTAAAGGCGCTGCCTTGCCTTACTCACCAGTGCTGAGGCGTGTGATGACCATGTCAAATCCTCAGAGATGTGGACTCCCAGATATTTAAAACAGTTCACCCTATCCACAGGATCCCCATTTATACTCAATGGAGTGTACGTCCTCGGATGATGTGCCCTCCTAAAGTGAAGTCGAATGTACCCTAGCTAATGGAAAGACCGTTCAGAAGCCTAATTGCAGAGGGGATCAAGCTATTCCTGAGTCAGGTTGTCCCACTTTCAAGCTGCAGTACCTTCTGCCAATCAGGAGTAAAGGGAAGAAGGAACAACTAGGGTGAGACAAGTCTTTGATTATGTCGGATGCTCTCTCCCACTGCAGGACACTCCCCCCGCACCAGCTGCTGCCTGAAGCCATTCCGTCCCCAACTGAAGGATGCTCATCAACCCCCCCCTCCCCCCTCCATTAAACCAGCCCCATCCCCAGCTGCAGGATACCCCCGACCAGTCCCCACCGGCTTCAGACAGAGGCCAGTGGGGGGCATCCTGCAACTGGGGATGCAATGGCTTCAGGCGGGGGCTGCTGGGGGCTGGTGGGGGTTATGAAAGAGTGTCCTGCAGTCTGGGGAGATGGATGGCTTCAGGCGGGGGCTGTCGGGGACCGGCGGGGGGTGAGCATCCTGCAACTGGCAGAGGGGGACGGCTTCAGGTGGGGTCTCTCGAGGGCCAGTGGGAGTGGGGCCATCCTACAGGTGGGGGAGGGTGACTGTTTCACGTGGGAGCTGTCAGGAGCTGGTGGAGGGCAGGGAGACCATCCTGCAGCTGGGGGAGGGGATGGCTTCAGGCAGGGGCTTTCGGGGGCCAGTGGGGGTGGGGGGAGAATCCTGAACTCACTCCATACCCCATCAAAACCCCCCCCCCCCCCCATCGACTCTTAGCGGCTCTCTGGCAGCGCAGCCATTCCCGCCCATTGGGTTCCCATTGTGATGTAGAACATGCAGGTATTACTGCGCAGATGCAGCTGACGGGCACGGCAAGTGGAAATGGGATTTATTTGCAGCCAAGGCAGGGGGACGGTTTGCCGCTGCCACTGCCATTGCCTACCCCTTCTGCTGCCTTGGCCTATCACTGCCTATCGCTGTTGTAGCCTTCCTTTGCTGATCCCCACCAGCTTCAGGCTGGGACCGGGCAGGAGCATTCTGCAGCTGAGTAGGGGACAGCTTCAGGCGTGGCTGTCGGGGGCCAGTGGGGGGGGGGGGGGGGGGGGGGGGGGGGGGGGGCATCCTGCAGCCAGGGGGAGGTGGACCGCTTCAGCCGGGGGCTGTCGGAGGCCGGTGGGGGAGGGGGGGGGGGGTAGCATCCTGCTGCTATGGTAGGGTTACGGCTCCAGGCAGGGACTTTCAGGTGCTGGTGGGGATGGGGGTTGCATCCTGCAGATGGAGGGGGGCGGCTTCAGGTGGGGGTTGTGGGGGCTGGTGGGGGTCCTGCAGCTGGGGGAGGGGGATGGGAGGGTGTTGGGGAGGAGAGTGTGTGTATGGGGGTGTGTTGTGTAGGCGGGGGTGTTGTGGGAGGGAGGGAGAGGGGGTGGTGTGGGGGCACGGGGTGTTGTGGTAGGGGCAGGGGTGGTGAGGGGGGGATGGGGTGAGGCGGTGGTGTAGGGGGAAGGGTGTGTATTGGGGGAGAGGGTGGTGTGGGGAGGGAGGGGTAGTGTTGAGGGGGAGGGGGTGGTGTGGGGGTTGATGTGAGGGGGTATGATGTGGGTGGAGGGGAAGGGTGGGTGTGGGGGGGGTGTGTAGGCTCAGTGGCTCCCGGACCTGGCTCCGACCACACTAACCAGCTTCTGACTCACTCACCGGCTCTCGTTCCCGGCTGCACACGTGGGCACCTGGGTCAACGTGGTGGTCGCCAACCCCGCTCGCGGCTGCTTAATTTCTCCTGCAGCCGGTCCAACCGGCTCCAATGCTCTCGGGCACTGGCTGCTCCCGGCTGCTCTTTATCCTGCATGCTGCAGCCGCTCCAACCGACCCCGGTGCTCACGGGCACTGGTCGCTCGCGGCTGCTCCTCTCCCGTCCGGCCGGGGCCGGCGCGGGTGCGAAGTCGGGAGCGAAGTCGGGCACAGCTGTTCCCATTACGGGAGATTAGCGTGCCGTTTGCTGCTGCTGCCGCCTGCCCGCAATTCTGCGGTTCTCCCCCGCCAGCTTTCCCGCAGCCTTCGTGGATCCAGTCCATGTCTCCACATAAAAGGTAAGTGGAAGGAACGCAGAGTCTTCTTACCTGCTGTTCCCGGCGTTCAAATTTTGCCGCTAAGGGGAACGTCGTTCCCCCTGCTGTGACTCGTTGCAATGCGTGTAGCGATATGACACGCATGCGTCCTGGCGGGGTTCTTCACATAGTCACTCACGTGAATCCGAAGTAAAATCAACATTGTGTAATATTTCCACATCCCAACTTTAGATGCCATTACATTTTACAGAAGAAAGCCTTGCATTCTAATGCATTACTTTTCTTAAAGCTTTAATGTTTAATCAGCAGCACTCAACAAATTCCAGAAACAGACTACATTATCGCATCAATCAAACACTGGGTAGAACATGATTAGAAACTGGGAGATCCAGAAGGCCTTGGCTGACATAGCATATGTATTCTACCCAGCCCAACCCCTTCCCCCCTTCTGCTACTCCTTGGCTCGCTCATTGCTTCCCACACAAACTAACCACTCCCCAGGTACTTTTCCTTGCAATCGCAGGAGGTGTTTTTTTTTTTACCAGTCCCTATACCTCCTCCCATGCCTTCACCCAGGGATGTTTCAGGTTGAGACTCTTCTTCAGACTGGGTGACAATAGACAATAGGTGCAGGTGTAGGCCATTCGGCTCTTCGAGCCAGCACTGTCATCAGCAAAGAGGAAGTCCCTGAAGCTAGTTTCTCGTATGGTATTTTGATGAAATTTTAACCAAAGGCAAATAAATTGCTTCAGCTCTCCAGCATTGTAATGTCATTATTGTATCCCAGTGCAGGTAGCTCACCATCAAGAGAATTGCTATCATTTTTTAATAAACTGTTTGGAAATATATGCACACGGTGTATAAACGAGTGAATCCCCAAGTACAATGTTATACCCCAGCTGGACTCTAGAGGCAGGGAATAATATATACTTAAGGATTTACATCTATTAAAGTTATGATCTATTAAAGATCTGAGCCTGAATCCCTGATGTGTGACTTGCAGGCATAATTTGTGCCAAGAATATTAATCTGTTAATATATTCTAAAGCAAAAGTAAACACAAACATTTATGGTTGCAAATAGCAAAAAAAAAGGCTATTCAGCTCATCAAAATGTATTCTTACTTAAATATCCATCATCTTGGCATTCAAAATAGCTTTGGAGCTGTCTCAATGGTTTTGGCTGGAGTATCGTGCTTTAACACATCAGCCAAATAATTGTCACCCTCAGATTAACTCTCTACCCATTAACATTTGTTCAAAATTCACTTTTCACGGCACATTTCATCTAGTTTGATTGATAATTACACATTAGAGTGTTTGTTATTCCAACACAAATCTTCACTGTAGCTTATTTGTTGGGTTCATTGATATGTTATGTTCCTGAATGCTTGAAAACAGATATCTTTGTTTTCTGCAAGCACATGTCCCTTTGAACATGACTGTTCAGTAATTTAACGAGCATCATTTGGCCTTCACTTATCAACCGTGCTGGAAATTGCTGTAGACTAGAAATTGCTTTCACCCATTGTTTTGCATTGTCAATTCCTGTGGTGGCATTGTCACAATAGCCGTATATCAGGAACAGCATTTTAAAGTGAGTTTAATATCTATTTCAGACATGGATTCTGATCTCCTCTGCTGAAGTATGCTCCATGTTTGGGGGAAGTGTACCTTCATATGACAAATGTCATGTTAGACATAGAAACATAAAAATTAGGTGCAGGAGCAGGCCATTCGGCCCTTCGAGCCTGCACCGCAATTCAATATGATCATAGCTGATCATCCAACTCAATATCCTGTACCTGCCTTCTCTCCATACCCCCTGATCCATTTAGCCACAAGGGCCACATCTAACTCCCTCTTAAATGCAGCCAATGAACTGGCCTCAACTACCTGAGGCAAAGAATTCCACAGATTCACCACTCTCTGTGTAAAAATTGATTTTTTCATCTCTGTCCTAAAATACTTCCCATGTTGCATGTCTAAGCCTTGTTTCTATGTCTGTAATAGACGTGCTAAATTTAAATGTAGCCAGATCCCGATAAACTAACTTTAACTGTCGATGGAATTGTTATTGCTATAAATTGCTGCCGGTCATTTCTCAAATACGCACTTCTCTGGAGCATTGCAACTCGACCTGTACAATGGTGACAAGCTTCAGAGTGACTTTATCCTTAACTCTGATTGTAACTCTGGTATAAACCGATGGGATCATCTTTATACTTCATTCTGACAGGCAGAATGATCCTTTGTAAAATGTAAATGAACCACCTGAACCTAATTCCACTGGGTACTCGTGGATCTATCAGTGTTCCCATAGTTAACAGCCGCTCTTCTAGTGTAAATTTGAATATGGGAGGGAAAAGGGAATTAATTTACACAGCCCTTCACTGCCTGGCTTCAAAATTCCTCAGGAGATTCACAGAGAAAATACTTGATAATCAAATTATTTCTCTGAGAAGAGACCGGAGCAATGTTTTCTGTCACCAGGCTGGTGAAGGGTGAAACAGAGCTGGGGGTTGAACAGAAGCTGAGCAGGATGAGGCACAGAGAAACGGTGTGAACCACCCCCCTGAAAGACAACCGTTACAGTGAGGTATAAATATTTTATATTGTAATGTGGTGTCAAAATGGAATAATGTTTCCTAGTTAAAAACATCACCAATTTGCATATCCATCCACTGTACATTATCTCACTGCGAGTTATCAGCAAGTGGAAGAGAAGGATCTCCATGTGGACAAACAGAGATGAGAGAGGTCGGCAAAGATTGAGGCTGATGATCACAGGCATCAATCACTAATTGGGAGATGGAAGCTTGAAGCCCATACCTCATATTATTCTTACATTTCTCCCAGAGGATGATCACATGATTATATTAGTACAGACAAGTGAAAATGTCTCCTTTTCCCCCCTAAATATTTGCATTTTACACAGATAATCATTAAACATAGAAAATAGGTGCAGGAGGAGGCCCTTCGAGCCAGCACCGCCATTCATTGTGATCATGGCTGATCATCCCCAATCAATAACCCGTGCCTGCCTTCACCCCATATCCCTTGGTTCCACTAGCCCCTAGAGCTCTATCTAACTCAGGAGCAAGATTGTGCTTTGTCTTTTACTTGAGGTTGCACTTGGTTTTGTAATGCAGTAAAGGACTGCAGAACATTTAGTTTGCAGACTAAACTGGTGATTAAAAGTAATACAAATGAACTGCAGATGCTGCTTTATACGAGTGATAGACACAAAGTGCTGGAGTAACTCAGCGGGTCAGGCAGCATTCCTGGAGAACACAGATAGGTGACCTTGCGTAAGGAACCCTCTTCAGACAGATTGTGGAGGGTTGGGGAGGGGAAACTGGAGGCAATAATAGACCAGGACAAATAAGGAAATGGGAAGAGGAGTTAACATGGTTAGCAACCAGGAGATCCAGTAGGCCTTGGAGAACTGAGCAAATATTTCAGCGAAACAGTTGCTGAATCTAGGTCTCATTGATGTACAGGAGCTGACAACAGGAACACTGGATGCAGTAGTGGAGGTAAGAGGAGGTGCGTGTGAACCGCTGTGTCACTTGGAAGAAATGTCGGGGTCCCTGGTTGGAGTCGAGAGAAGAGATATAAAGATGGGTGTTGCTGATCGGGCCCAGATCTGGGATATTTCTCGCGCGCCTGCTCCACACAACTTTAGCCGCCTTTCCGAGATTTCCAGCATGGCGTTTCGCGATGCAAAGAGACACATATTGTATAGAATGCTCCTGCAAATACTGCACCTCCTTGCCTTCGTCTTCCATCCGGACACGCCTTGGCGATCCGTGTTACCACCTGAAGGCGGAGGCGGTCCCCAGTGGAGGTCTCTCTACAAGGGGGTCGTCCCCCTTTACATTGGGGACTTGGGGTGGAGAGTGCTGCACAGAGCGGTGGCGTGTAATAAACATTTGAGTCAGTTCACGGGCTTGCCGGCCGCCTGTATTTTCTGCAGCGAGGAAGGGACCATGTTCCACGCATATATGGAGTGCGTGAGGTTGCTGCCCCTGTACCAATATCTCAAGAGGCTGCTCCTCAAGTTTTGGTTCCATTTTAGTCCCACGATCCAGGTGTTTGGACACAAGGCAGGGAATGGGGAGGGCCCATTGCCAGACAAAATCCATTTCATGCTCGCGGGAGCTGACTTCAACGACCCCCAGCACGTCGCGGAGAGTGCCAACGAACTGTGGACTGCCAGGCGGTGCGACATTGGCTCATTTACCCATCCTGTTGCCATGGCTAGGGTGCATCCCAACGACATCGGGAGGAAAGCTAGCCATCGCCCACCACCAGATACCTACAGCAGACGTCATTGGTGTTACTCCCCACCTCCATTACGGTGTTGATGCCCGAAGATGCCGAAGCCCCTGCTCGTTTCAGGGAATGCCTCGGCCGATCGCCCATAGAGATGAATGCGATCGGCCTAAACGAACGCCTCTACGTCCGTGATCTGCAATCCGGCCACCGTTTCCTGGTCAGCATAGCCAGCATCCTGCCGCCCACCCGCATCGGTAAGGAGGGACCCGTCCTCTCGGCCGTTAATGAGAGCGACATTCGAATGTAAGGTACACAGACCCTGCACTTAAATTTCGACTCTCACCCGTACAGGTGGAAGTTTACCATTCCTGACGTCGCCCAGCCGATTTTGGGGGACGATTTCTTGCGCGCGATTCTCCCTCCTCGTCGATGTGCGGGGCGGGCGGATGGTCCCATTGTCGGTCTTATGCCGTGGAAAGCCGCGTAACCCGTTAACGCCCCAACAGCAACCCGATGATGTTGCTGAGGTACAAGAACCTTTCGCAGCCCTGTTAGTAGAGTTCGTCGAGCTGCTCACGCCCCGGTTCAACGGGGCCGCGCTTCGTCATGGCATGGTCCATCACATTCCCACCGAGGGCCCACTGGTTCATGCCCGCACCCACTGCCTCACGCCCGATAAACTGTGCATCGCCCGTGATGAATTCCAGCTGATGGAGGACATGGGGATTGTGCAGCGGTCGGATAGCCCTTGGGCTTCCCCGCTGCACATGGTGCCCAAATCGTCCTGGGGCTGGAGACCTTGTGGTAATTACAGGCGTGTAAATACTGTGACCATGGCAGACCAGTACCCATTCCCCACATCCAGGATTTTTCGGCTCATTTGGAGGGCGCCACCTTTTTTTGAAGGTTGACCTGATCCGGGGTGATTATCAGATCCCAGTCCACCCGGACAATGTTCCTAAGACTGCCACCATCACCCCGTTTAACCTTTTCAAGAGGTTACGAATGCCGTTTGGCCTGGAGAACGCCGCTCAAGCGTTCCAAAGGTTAATGGATCTGGGCGGGCGGGATTTGCCGTTCATATTCATCTACCTGGATGATATTCTGGTGACCAGCAGGTTGAACACATCAAGCACCTTCGCCTGCTGTTTGAGTCACTGCGTACGAATGGCTTGGTGATCAATACTGCAAAGTGCCAATTCGGGTTGTATTCCATTTCCTTCTTGGGATACAGAGTCACCCCCAGGGTGCCCAACCGCTGCCTGAGAAAGTCGACGTCATTTGCCGTTTCCCGAGACTGCTCTCCATCAAGGGCCTGCAAGAATTCATCGGCATGATGAATTTACCACCGATTTGTTCCATCAGCGGCTGCTGTTATGCGACCGCTCTGCCACAGAGGGTAGTTGAGGCCAGTTCATTGGCTATATTTAAGAGGGAGTTAGATGTGGCCCTTGTGGCTAAAGGAATCAGGGGGTATGGAGACAAGGCAGGTACGGGATACTGAGTTGGATGATCAGCCATGATCATATTGAATGGCGGTGCAGGCTCGAAGGGCCGAATGGCCTACTCCTGCACCTAATTTCTATGTTTCTATGTTTCTATGTATTGCGGGTAAACCACGGGATCTGGTTTGGTCTGACGAAGCGAGTGTGGCTTTCGAGGGTGCTAAGACCGCATTGACCAATGCCACCATGCTGGTACACCTGAAGGCTTCAGACATCGCAGTGGGCGCTGTCCTGGAGCAGCGGGTTGGTAACCGTTGGTAACCGTTGGTGTTTTTCAGCCGGCCCCGAAGTGTAAGTACAGCACTTTCGACAGGTAACTCTTCGCACTCTATTTGGGGATCAGGCATTTTTGCTATTTCCTCGTTTACTGACTTCATGGACCACAAGCCGCTTGCGTTCGCATTGAGCAAGATAACCGATCCGTAGTCCACCAGGCAACAGCGGCTCCTCGCCTACATATCCAAATTCACGTCTGGCATTTGGCATGTGGTGGGGAAGCTGAACGTAGTGGCCGACGCACTATCCCATCCGGCTATTCCTGCGGTTTACGTTCTGAACCTTGGGATGGACTACGCTGAGCTGGCAGCGGCCCAACAGGCCAAGGCTGGCATGGTGGATTACCGCAATGCTGATTCAGGACTTAAGCTGGCAGAGATGCCTCGCGGTGCCGCAGGCATACAGGTTATTTGTGATGTCTCCACAGGTAGATGATCTCCGCCAGATCATCCCGGTTGCTTGGAGGTGGTGTATATTTGACACTATATACAGCCTAGCCCACCCGTCCATTCACGCCACATATGCCCTGGTAGCTTCCATGTTTGTCTGGCACGGGTTACGGAAACAGGTTGTTGCGTGGCCCCGCGCTTGTATTCCGATTCAGACTTCTAAGGTGCAGCAACATGTGCGCCCGCCGTTGCAGGATTTTGCTGTTCCTGACGACATGTTTCTGCACATTCATGTTGACCTGGTCGGTCCCTTGCCATGTTTGCATGGGGTCATGCACCTGCTCACTAAAGTGGATAGGTTCACCAGGTGGGCGGAGGTGGTACCGTTGTCCGATACCCCAGCTGAGGCTTGTGCCCGTGCTATTGTCTCCCTTTGGATCACTCGTTTTGGGGTCCCTTCTGGGGTCCCATGGGGCTCAGTTTCCCTCCTCCTTGTGGTGTGGTTTAGCGCAGCTGTATGGCACGATGTTGCAACAGACCATCGCTTATCACCCGGAGGCGAATGGGTCGATCGAGTGGTTCCACAGACACCTTAAGTCGACGTTGAAGGCCCGGCTCACAAGCCCCGATTGGGTTGACCAGTTGCCCTGGGTCCTCCTAGGCATCAGAACTATGCCTAAAGAGGACCTCAACGCCTCCTCAGCCGAGCTAGTTTACGGCTTGGTTTTGCGTGTACCTGGGGATTCTCTACCCGCCACCCGCCATCAGGAGGTCCCGGCGTTGGCAGTGTTAGCCGACCTTCGCGCATGTTGGTCCCGGTTCCCACCTCCAGACATGGGTTGGTCGCGATGCATGTGCCTAGTACGTTACAGGATTGTGCTTATGTTTTGCTTCGTAGGGGCGCTCACCGCTCGCCGTTACAGCGGGCGTACGAAGGACCGTTCAAGGTGCTGAAGACTGGTACCTCGAAGTTCACGTTGGACATGGGTGGCATGGAGGAGTTCATCTCCGTCAGCCGCCTTAGCCAGCCTACGTGGACGAGGACAGCCCGGTGACAGATGCCACCCCCCGGCATCGAGGTCGTCGACCGGCCGTTTTGCCATCCTCTGAGACTGTTATTCCCGGTTCTCTTTCACGATCCCCCGTTGTTACGCCCGTCCCTGGTTCGCAGTTTTCGCATCCTCCGGTTCTGTTTTGCTGGTCCTTAACGTTACGCCCGTCCTACGTTCTTGAACTACACTTTCTGGTCGTACGGTTCGGTTACCCGTACGTTTCCGTTCCTCTGTTTCTGGGGGGTGGGGGGCATGTAGCGGCGCCAGTATCAAACCCGGCGGTCGGAAGCCGTGGGCACATGACTGGGGAGGGGTCGGGGCTTTCACGCAGTTTTGCTTTCCCGCGGCAGTTGTTTGACTGGCCACCGTTGCGGCCAATCGCATGTGTATAGACTTGTGGATCAGAGAAAGAGTCCGAAATAAAAAATGTTCAAAGAAACTGGTCGTCGTCTTTGCACCGCTAAAAAAAAAAAAAAATAAAAAAAGAGAGAGAGAGGGGGGGGGAAAGATGTAGAGAGGGAGAGAGAGAGGGGAAGGGAGAGAGAGAGGGGGAGAGAGAGGGAGGCAGAATGAGAGAGAGGGAAAGAGAGGGGGGAGAGAGAGAGAGAGAGAGAGAGAGAGAGAGAGGAAGGAGAGAGAGGGAGAGAGAGGGAGGAGAGAGAGAGAGAGAGAGGGAGAGAGAGAGGGGAGGAGAGAGAGAGGAGAGAGAGAGAGAGGGTGAGAGAGAGAGAGAGAGAGAGAGAGAGAGAGAGAGAGAGAGAGAGAGAGAGAGAGAGAGAGAGAGAGAGAGAGAGAGAAAGAGTGAGAGAGAGAGAGAGAGAGAGAGAGAGAGAGAGAGAGAGAGAGAGAGAGAGAGAGAGAGAGAGAGAGAGAGAGAGAGAGAGAGAGAGAGAGAGAGAGAGAGAGAGAGAGACAGAGAGAGAGAGAGAGAGAGAGAGAGAGAGGGAGAGAGAGATAGAGAGAGAGAGAGAGAGAGGGACGAGAGAGAGAGAGAGAGAGAGGAGAGAGAGGAGAGCAGAGAGGGAGAGAGAGAGGACAGAGGAGAGAGAGAGAGAGAGAGAGGGAATATGGTGAGAGGGAGATAGGGAGATAGGGAGATAGGGAGACAGGGAGAGGAGGGGGGAGAGAGGGCAGGGAGAGAAAGAGCAGAGGTAGATATAGAGAGAGGGGACATAGGGAGAGAGAGGGAGAGAAGGTACGTGGGGGGGGGGGGGGGGGGGGAGAGGGGGCGGGGAGAGCAGAGGGGGAGAGGGGAAGAGAGAAATTTAACAAATCCCAGTGGTCTTTGTCATCCTTTAATGACCATAAAATACATTTCTTTCTTTATGGCAAAATGAAACCACAAAGTGGGAGAAACTTTATAAAGACCAATAAGATATATTTTTTAAAAAGCTTATTAGGGAGCAATCAACATGTACTAAATTTTGCATAGTCGAGCTGACAGTGAAACAAGAAATGAAAAATGTCTCAAGCCTACTGTTTTTCTGCATCAGATTGTTCATTAGTGCATTCTTGCTCGAAACATTTAGCTGATTAGCATTCCGAATACCTGGAAAATACATAATTGCAATTAAATATCGAACAGATACTAATCTGACAGATAATTTCTGTATCCTTCCCAGTTTTATATTATTTTTGCTGGTTATGGAAAGGTACATCTGCAGAAGCATTACAGCTAGGTACTTTAGGTCCACTGCAGGCTCCTGATGTAAATGACATGTCTGTGGTAGGTAGTACTTTGATGCATTATTAATTTCCTGGAAGACGTAAAGTCAAAAATGAACAGAAGGAAATTATTTCCAAGCAAGCCAAAAATATGACATCATTATTCACCTAATTCAATGCCAGAAATAATATTCCTCTCTGGCTAATTTACAGACCAAGCCAACATATGTGACTAATCTTTTCATAAATGTATTTCGGATGGGGACGGCTTTGCTGAATGTAATGGTGATCGTTTGACTATTCTCTTAATAACAAAATAGTGTAAGAAAATATGTTCTAAATCATATTTACAATTTAAAGAAAAAAGTGATTTAGTGTCAATGAAAAAAAAAAAAAATCTTACATGCATCACAAACAAGTCTACAATTATTTAAAAGGTACTCTCTGTTTGCAGCTATTTTGGCTATGGTTCCAGAAAGCATTATAATTTCAGAGAAAAATGATCTGAAAAATAGGTAGAATGCTCTCAATTATCTAGAATGCATAATTATTGTATTTGAAGTTGATGCTGATGAATAGCTTTTATTAATCTTTTAACACCTTTATCCTACTGTTGGAGTTGAACCGAGCCACATTTTCTCATTAAATATATTTTTATTACATAGCTTATGTTGGAAACATATTATTGACATTCCATACATTTTCCCTTTCTTTTTTTAGTGGTGCATACACAAACAATTGCAGTCAAAGGTTTAGACTAAGGATTCCTACTTGCTGAGAAAATATTACATGTTCCCTGCCAGGTCATGGAGTGGGAGACACATTCCTCTCAGTGAATGGAGCAAGAGGATTACAAATCCCTGAGGCGATGATAGTGAGCACTGACATTTAAGCAGCAGTCATTCCTTCGTACCATACTGCAATAGCTCAGACACAACTGATTTCAGAGCTTCAGCCGAATATCTAATTGAACGCTTTCCAACATTAACCTTTTGATCAAATTCACCAAAAATGCTAATATCTATCCCCCACATATTTTGTCAGTAACAATTCTTTACTATAAAATCACACGGTTTTGGTGTATTTATCCAAAAAATTCTCACAGATAAATTGCCATACTTTTAAACATTCTACTCTAAATTGAATGAATAAATATATTTATTATCAGGTGGCTGATCTGGAGGTCTGGGCCGCTGAGCATGTTCTCCGTCGAGGTTCGGTGTTGGGGTTCCATCGTTCCCGGCGTGCGAGCCTGAGCATCGGGCCGCTCGTGGCGGTGACTGCGGGTGCTCGGGAGGCCCCGACCACGGGTGAACATCTGGGAAGATCGGCGGGGAGGCTGGCTGGGCTATGGTACCTTCCTCAACTTTGGTGCCACAGTGTTGTGTGGTGTTGTGGTTATGTTGTGTCATGGATTTCTGTGTTTGTGCTTTTTAAAAAGATATGTTTTATTTATTATTTATTTTTAATGTTACTTGACTGTAAGGAAAATCCATTTTGTTGTCTCTTATGCGATAATGATAATAAATTGAATCCAATCCACAAAATATGGACAATTAATTGTTGAAATCTTATTTATGAGTACGTACCTATCCACAAATTTATATTAAATTCATGGCCATTGTTGCCTTTTATTCATGTCAATAAGCAATTTTTAAAATGTTCATGTTCACAAGCTCACAAGTTATAGGAGTAGAATTAGGCCATTCGGCCCATCGTGTCTCGTCCGCCATTCAATCATGGCTGATCTCTGCCTCCTAGTCCCTTTTTACTGCCTTCTTCCCATAACCCTTGATATCCATTCTAATCAAGAATTTGTCTATCTCTGCCCTAAAAATATCCACTGACTTGGACTCCACTGCCCTCTGTGGAAATGAGTTCCACAGATTAACTGCCCTCCGACTAAAGAAATTCCTCCTCAACTCCCTTCTAAAAGAGAGCCCTTTAATTCTGAGGCCATGACCTCAGATCCTAGACTTTCCCACCAGTGGAAACGTCCTTTCCACATTCACTTTATCTATGCCTTTCATTATTCTGTAAGTTTCAATGAGGTCGCCCCTCAACCTTCTAAACTCCAGCGTGCAGAGACCCAGTGCAGTCAAACGCTCATCATATGTTAACCCACTCATTTCTGGAATCATTCTTGGAAACATTCTGGAATCATTTTAAAAATGTATTCGCAATTGTTTATGCTTTCTTCATTTCTTCTTTGACAGAGGATACTATTCACCAACTATATATTTTAAAAAGGATTATGTTATGTCTTATTTCAGTAATTTGACTGGAATGCTTTGTAAAATACCTTTACAGAGGAATGATTTCAAAAACAATATCCATCTTCATCTATAGTATATTGTAATTATTAAGTACGATGTCTCCTTCACAGAAGCCTATTGTGTGCTTTTTCGCACGAATATGATTGTAATTTTGCTAGCTTTCCATAACTGCAAATCAAAAGGAATTGCAACAACAAAATATTTCTTTCGTAAGCACCTTAGACCTATTTTTTATGTCACAGCAAATATATTGATTGGGCAAATAAAGACGGAAGCATGAGAAGAATTAATTCAAAGCAAAGAAATTGGAAATTAACAGTTTCCCAAAAATATAGAGTATTTACCTTGGAGAGTGGAGAGGATGGCTGAAGGGAGGATGGTAGTGAATAATCAATCCCCCTCCTGGTGGGAAGGATTAAACACAGAAGTAATTTTTAGATAATGGGGAATGGGAGTCTGGGCAGATGAGATGTGAATGGGAAGATGGGTGAAGGAAGAGGTCAGACAGAAAACCAGGGACTGAGTGGGTGTGAACAATTGTGAGGGCAGGTTGTGTGGATGAAATGAAATTACTTGAAAGGATCCCTTTCTGGGTATAAGTGTTTAAGAAGGAACTGCAGATGCTGGAAAATCGTGTACCTTTCTGGGTATAGTTGGTCTGACAATGGCAGTCGGGACATGGTCAGGCAGTTGTTGGTGACTCAGATGAGAGCAGGGCTTTAGGCCAAATAATCCATTATATTAATGCTAAATTCCAGATTAATCAGCCATTTATATAGTTAAGGATGAAAAGGAGAAAGAAAGTTGGTATGTTTTTGGATAGGTTAATCTTATACCATGCACAGAAACTAGTGTCCATAGTTTAGTAAAGAGGAGTCCTCACTGAAAGTTGCCATCTGATCCATTTTAAATGCAAACCCAGAGTGAGGTGCACATTGGCAATGTCTGTGAAGCTTGCTGTGACTGAACTTTGATGGTTCAAGTTCTTTCTGCAACATCCCACACTTGGCCATCCAATATTGCATGAGGGAAGTCTATATCTCAGGTACACAAAAATGCTGGAGAAACTCAGCGGGTGCAGCAGCATCTATGGAGCGAAGGAAATAGGTAACGTTTCGGGCCGAAACCCTTCTTCAGACTGATAGGGGCTGCCGGGGAGAAGGAAGGAAAAAGGGAAGGAGGAGGAGCCCGTGGGCTGGGGGATGGGAGGAGACAGCTCGAGGGCTGAGGAAGGGGAGGAGACACCAAGGGCTCACAGAGAGGGGGCAGTTAAAGAGAAGGTTGTGAAACTGTCACCGGAGAGAGGAGGAGAACTTCTTCAAAGTAGGCATACCTTGAGGAGATATCGCAGTGGAGTAGACAAAGTGTTCAAGAAGGAACTGCAGATGCTGGAAAATCGAAGGTACACAAAAATGCTGGATAAACTCAGCGGGTGCAGCAGCATCTATGGGTGCTTCAGCAGGTACAGCAGCAGTCTATATCTCATTTCCTTTTATCTGTGAGAAGCAGTCCAAGCAAACATTTTGCTTCCAGACTGTGGCTTTCTCTAAATCTTTTGCCCTGAAGTATTCTGCTGCAGCATCTGCAAGTGAGACAACAAGTCAAAATCTAACTATTAGGCCATTAGACTTGGTTGATTGCAGTGAATCTCATGGTTTTGGTGCCTAACTAAAAATAGAAACAAGAACATCAACTTAAATTTATAAAGCACTTATAATGTCCCTAAGCATTGCAAATAAATAATAGCAAATGATACATCAATGCTAAGCCACACAGGGTAGAATGTATGGCCAAAGATTTGTTCAAAGATTTAATAGTGGGCAAGCCATGATCACAGTGAAAGGTGGTGCTGGCTCATAGGGCTGAATGGGCTACTCTGGCACCTATTGTCTATTACCTATTGTCTATGCCTAAATAGCATTTTTAAATGGATATTCAGGTAAGAATAAGGTAGCTATTTTATCTAATGATCTAAGAGATTTGGGTGTCAAATAAACATCCACTAAGTGATGAGATACAGTATTTCAGTTGGGAATAGTGTACCAAAGCATGAGAGAAATAGATTGGGTAGACACCTTGCCCAGAGGAAAGGAATGGAGAACCAGAGGACATAGGTTTACGGTGAAGGGGGAAAGAATTAATAGGAACTTGAGAGGCATTTTTTTCAAAAAAAAGATTGGTGGGTGTAAGGAGGCAGGTACTATTGCAACATTTAAGAAACATTTAGACAGGTATATGGATAGGACAGGCAGAGAGGGATATGAGCCAAACACAGGCAGGTGGGACTAGTGTAGATGGGTCATGTTGGTTGGTGTGGGCAAGATGGAATAAAGGGCCTGTTTCCATGCAGCATCAAACTATGATTCTATCAGTGGCCAGCCTTGGAAGTATGCTTATGGAGATGTAGGACTAGAGGAAGTGGCAGAGAGAGGGATGATAAAGAACATGACAGGATTTCAAAAGAAGGAAACATAATCTGAGCCAGTCTTGGAGTGATGAATAAATGATGTGGGACAAGTGATGGGCAGCAGAAGGAGAGTGGTGTATTATCTTTCTGCTTACTGGTTAGCATGCAACAAATGCTTCTCACTGTAACTTGGTACAAGTGACAATAAACTAAACTACACTAAACTAAAACCTATTCCGCTCATGATCATATACAGCTCTATAAAATCATCCTTATGCTCCAAGATGTAAAGTTCTAGCCTGTCTAACCTCTCCCTACAGCTCTGGGGGATCCTCATACATTTTATCAGCACTCTTTCCAGATTAATGACATCTTTCCTATTAGAAACAGACACAGAGAAAATAGTTGCAGGAGTATGCCATTCGGCCCATTGAGCCAGCACCGGCATTCAATATGATCATGGCATATCATCCTAAATCAGTACCATGTTCCTGCTTTTTTCCCCCCATATCTCTTGATTCCTTTAACCCTAAGAGCTGAACTGACTCTTGAAAACATCCAGTGAATTGGTCTCCACTACTTTCTGTGGCAGAAAATTCCACAGATTCACAACTCTCTGGGTGAAGATATTTTTCCTCATCTCAGTCCTAAATAGCCTATACTAATTCTTAAACCCTGGTTCTGGATTCCCCCAACATCGGGATTTGTTTTCCTGCATTAAGCCTGTCCAATCTTTTAAGAATTGTATATATTTCTATAAGATCTCCTCTCACCCTTCTAAATTCCAGTGAATACATGCCCAGTCGACCCATTCTTCCTTCGTATGTCAGTCACGCCTTCCTGGGAATTAATCTGGTGAACCTACACTGTACTCCCTCCATAGCAAGAATGTCCTTCCTCAAATTAGGAGACCAAAACTGCACACAATACTCCAGCTGTTGTCTCACTAGGGCACTGTACAACTGCAGCAATACCTCCTTGCTCCTATACTCAAATCCTCTCACTATGAAGGCCAACATGCCATTTACTTTCATCAATGCCTGTTGTACCTGCATGCTTATGCCCCTGTCCCACTTAGGAAACCTGAATTCTTAGGAGGTTGCAGGTGGTTGCCGGAGGTTGCAGGTAGTGGAAGCAGGTAGGGAGACTGACAAAAACCTCTGGGAACCTCCGGGAACCGCATGGAAACCTTGGGTGGGGCCCAAAGTCTCCAGAGGTTTCTGTTCAGGTTTCCTAAGTGGGACAGGGGCTTAACTTTCATTGACTGATGTACAAGGTCACCCAGGTTTTGTTGCACCTCCCCTGTTACTAATATGACACCATTCAGATAATAACCTGCCTCTTGTTCTTGACATCAAAGTGGATGACCCCACATTTATCCACATTATACTACATCTGCCATGCATCTACCTACTCACCCAATATATCCAAGTCACCCTTCAGCCTCATAGCACCCTCCTCGCTGCTCACACTTCCACCCAGCTTTGTGTCATCCGCAAATTACAGGGTAACTAAAACTGAACACAATATTCACCAATGTCTTGAACAACTGTAACTTTATGTCCCAACATAAAAAGTCAATGTAGCAATGTTACAACATTTTGAGATTTAAAAAATCAAGTCTGCAATTTATCCCATCAGATAAAGCATAACAATAAGTTTAATTTGACAGATAATTCACTTTCATATCTCAAGTAATAAAAAAAGATATGGCCATTTTCATACTCGGAAATTAGCATCTTGTTCCCTATTGATTTTCTATGGACATAACAAAAAAAGCTGTGATCATGGACAGTCAAAAGCCCATAACCTTCTTAAAAATTAAGAGAACTGAATTAAATTTTCAGTTATCATAGATTGAACCATTCTGAAACAAATATAAAATAATCTTACTTGGATGACCTGAAATTAAAGCATATAATTAGTTAGTTACCCAATTGTAGCTAATTTCAAACTTCAATTTACTAGATCTAAACATCTATCCATTTCTTAATAAATGATTAACATTTTTAAATAGCCCAAGTGTCCAAATAATATTCACAAATAATTCACAATAAAACATGATTTTTAAATCTCATTTACATCAATTTATAGGCCAAATGGAAGGAATTTAGTGTTCAATTGCTGTAAATTAAAGTCAATTTAAATTGGCTTTCTAGTGGGTTCATGTGGAACGTGCTGGTTTAGAACGTTCACATTGCACTACATTTATGCCCTCAAATGCCCAGAAAAATACTGCGGGATATAAAGAGCCCAAAATGAGCTACTCGCTATAGAAAACTTTATATAACAGGGTTATATACATGCCCCATTTAATGTAAAAATAAGGTACACACCTTTAATTGTTTGCTTTATAAAACCCTGGGGCTGCGAGAGGTTGCGGAGTGAGATAGTGGTTTTTAAATTACTCTAACTATTTTACAAGGCCATAAAAACTAATAATACCTTTTGCGACGGGGTCTTTCAGCGATTTTCCGTTAATGATTTACTAGCCAGGTGGGCCTTGATTGGTGGGCATGTGGCCATTGTGACGTAGCAGCTAGCAAGCGGCGATTATATTTTAAAAAGTTGATCCATTGTTTTAAAGGGTTCTAAGAGTAAACCTAGCAATTATAGACCTGTTAGTTTGACTTCAGTGGTGGGCAAATTAATGGAAAAGATACTTAGAGATAATATATATAAGCATCTAGATAAACAGGGTCTGATTAGGAACAGTCAGCATGGATTTGTGCCTGGAAGGTCATGTTTGACTAATCTTCTTGAATTTTTTGAAGAGGGTACTAGGGAAATTGACGAGGGTAAAGCAGTGGATGTTGTCTATATGGACTTTAGTAAGGCCTTTGACAAGGTTCCTCATGGAAGGTTGGTTAAGAAGGTTCAACTGTTGGGTATAAATGCAGGAATAGCAAGATGGATTCAACAGTGGCTGAATGGGAGAAGCCAGAGGGTAATGGTGGATGGCTGTTTATCGGGTTGGAGGCAGGTGACTAGTGGGGTGCCTCAGGGATCTGTGTTGGGTCCTTTGTTGTTTGTCATGTACATCAATGATCTGGATGAAGGTGTGGTAAATTGGATTAGTAAGTATGCAGATGATACCAAGATAGGGGGTGTTGTGGATAATGAAGAGGATTTCCAAAGTCTACAGAGTGATTTAGGCCATTTGGAAAAATGGGCTGAAAGATGGCAGATGGAGTTTAATGCTGATAAATGTGAGGTGCTACACCTTGGCAGGACAAATCAAAATAGGACGTACATGGTAAATGGTAGGGAATTGAAGAATACAGTTGAACAGAGGGATCTGGGTATAACCGTGCATAGTTCCTTGAAGGTGGAATCTCATATAGATAGGGTGGTAAAGAAAGCTTTTGGTATGCTAGCATTTATAAATCAGAGCATTGAGTATAGAAGCTGGGATGTAATGTTAAAATTGTACAAGGCATTGGTGAGACCAAATCTGGAGTATGGTGTACAATTTTGGTCACCCAATTATAGGAAGGATGTCAACAAAATAGAGAAAGTACAAAGGAGATTTACTAGAATGTTGCCTGGGTTTCAGCAACTAAGTTACAGAGAAAGGTTGAACAAGTTAGGGCTTTATTCTTTGGAGCGCAGAAGGTTAAAGGGGGACTTGATAGTCTTTAAAATGATGAGAGGGATAGACAGAGTTGACGTGGATAAGCTTTTCCCACTGAGAGCATGGAAGATTCAAACAAGGGGACCATGACATGAATTAAGGGACAGAAGTTTAGGGGTAATATGAGGGGGAACTTCTTTACTCAGAGAGTGGTAGCGGTGTGGAATGAGCTTCCAGTGGAAGTGGTGGAGGCAGGTTCATTGGTATCATTTAAAAATAAATTGGATAGGCATATGGATGAGAAGGGAATGGAGGGTTATGGTATGAGTGCAGGCAGGTGGGACTAAGGGGAAAAAAAATTTGTTCGGCACGGACTTGTAGGCCGAGATGGCCTGTTTCCGTGCTGTAATTGTTATATGGTTATATGGTTATATGGTTAAAAAGTGAGTTTTGTGAAAATTTTTATTCCAAATCTGGGGAAATAATTGACCGAATTTAGAGAGGAGTGCATTTATGCAATCGTAAGTTAAATCCCTACCGAAATTGTAAAAATCTCCGCGTTATTGCGTCTGGTTTTCGAGGAGATACGTTTCAAATGCAAAATGTTGTACACCCACACACACACAGAGTTTTAATAGATATACGATAATTGCATCCCTAATTCAAGATTATTTTTAAGTACTATCATAAAATGAATTGAAGATAAATATTTAATCCATGATAAATAACCACTTGCTATCATTAAGACATATTTATAATTATAATAAAATATAATATCACTTTAGGATATCCCAAAAATATAACACATCCAATCATTTAGCATTGAAATATTACTGAACTCCACAGCAGCACAATTGCATATCATGTGTTGATGATCATTGAGGACCTCAACCACATGTCACTGTGTTAGGCCATGCCAATGATGAGAGCAATCCCTACCTATGGACAGCTTTAAGGTGTCAGAAGTTGTCACTGCTACAGTCACCTGGCCTCTGACCTGTTCTTGGTTCAGTTGTGTTTCTGGTCAATGATGACTCTCAGAACTTGGATAAGGTGATGCCATCAAATGACAATTATTTTTGTTGTACAAATGTCGCTTGCCACATTAACGCATGTCTGGATGTATTTGTTGCAGGAAAAGGTGGATTGTTTTAATTGCAGAAGAGTTTGCGTATGGAATTGTTTGTGCAATCATCGTTGGACATGGTTGGGCATATGGCCCTGCTGGAGGGATAGTTGTAGTGAAGGAATGGGGCTGAAATGATTCACCTTTAACAATCATGATCACATTCCTTTGTGCAAGATATGACTCCAAATAAGGACTTGATACCCATCAACTTGTGTTCAGTAAGTCAGTCGTAGACTTCATCAGTCAGTCATCATAAAGAAACTTTATAGGACTTAAGTTAGACTGTTAACCTAAGTAAAGCAACATTTCACATGCAGTTCTAGTCACCCCAATATAGGAAGGATGTGCAGCCTTCAGAAAGGGTGCAGAGGAGGTTTACCAGAATAATGCTTGGGTCAGGGGGCATTAACTTGTGGATTGTTTTCTCTGGAATGATAGAGGTTGAGGAGACCTCATAGAAGTATTTGAGATTATGAGGCATACATCAAATAGAAAATCAGAATCCATATCCCAGGGTGGAAATACTGAAGGCTGGTGGGCATAGCTTTAAGGAGAGCGGGCAAAGAAAAAAGAAGATGTGAAGGACTATTTCTTTACACAGAGGGGGTGGTAAGTGCCTGTAATGTGCTGTCAGCACTAGTGCTGGATACAGATACAATAGTGGCATTTCAGAGACGTTTAGATTGGTGCATGAACATGAACATGGACATGTAGGGGATGGAGGGATATAGATTGTGAGCAGATAGATAAAAGTTGGTCAGCTTCACAGTACATCTCATGGAGAAACAAGGACCTGCAGATGCAGATTTACACAAAAGGAAACTCAGCGGGTCACATGGTATTTCTGGAGAACATCGATAAATGACATTTAAGGTGGGTACCCTTCTAAAGTATCAATCTGTGCAAGGGTCCCGTCTTGAAACGTCACCTGGCCATGTTCTCCAGAGATGCTGCCTGACTGTTGAGTTACTCCTCCACTTTGTGTCCTTCTGTGCATCAACAACCTGCCTATTGTAAATGGCACTAAACAGCATAGTTGACAGCACATTCAATCACTTAGATGAAGATTGAAGGTAGATGCATTGGGCAGTAATTAGCTAGATTGAACTTGTTCTGCTATTTGTGAACAGGATATACCTGGGCAATTTTTCACATTGCCAGGTAGATGTCAGTCTTGTTTCTATACTGCAACAACTTCACTGGAGGCATGTCTAGCAATGGAGTGCAAGACTTCAGCACTACAGCTGGGATGTCTGATCCTACAGCAGTTATGTATTCAGTGTTCTCAGTTTTTTTTTTACATCAAGTGAAATAAATGTATTTGACTGAAGACTTGCTTTGCCACTTGATAGCAAGCATCTCAGGAGAAAGACAAGATGAGTCTCCACTCAGAACAGTGTTTGGGAGTTGGCAGTGTTGTAGCATTGTCTTTCATAGTTACATGTTGGGTCCCCCAAACTTGAGAATGATAGAAAGATTTGATGAAAGCTACACTGTCTCATCGCATCTACTTGTGAATGGTGATGGGCTGGCTGTTCAAGAATTGATGAGAGGACGAGACATCTTCAATAATATTCCCATCCATAATGCAAGCCATAAATGCTGGCCTTGCCAGCAATATCTTGATTCCAAAAATAAGGCAAATGGTTTAATTTGTGCAATAAAGCATTATGTATTCTGTGACTATTTTGTATTGTGTAAGCCCAGCATCTCGTTGCCAGAGTGGCATCCACATCTTTGGACTTTGACTTCTGGTTTTAAGTTCCACCACCATCTCCTCCACCACTTGTGCAGTGCGGGTCTAAATGGTTTCCTTACCTCCTGATGCAGGCATACTCGCCTGTTTTACACCAAGGACACTGGCTTTTCTATGAGTGTTGCAATTTCCTCTCATACTCTAAGTTGCCAAGTTAATTGGACCCTGCAAGTTATTCCTTGTTCAGTTTAGATTTACAGTAGTTTAGTTTATTGCATATGTGTGCAGGTGGACACTAGTATCTGGAAGCTGATGAGAATATAGAAAAAATTGGTTACACAGAAAATTTATTAGGGGTTGGGATTGCATAGGCTCAACGAATAGCCTCTTTCTACGTCATAAGAAAGAATGGATGTGCGGAAACGTAATTGCCAGTAAATTGCGGAGCCGTTCTCTCCATTTAATACTATCCTTGTCAGTCTCCCATTTAAGCTTCTGCTGTGACAATAGACAATAGACAATGGGTGCAGGAGTAGGCCATTCGGCCCTTCAAGCCAGCACCGCCATTCAATGTGATCATGGCTGATCATCCCCAATCAGTACCCCGTTCCTGCCTGCTCCCCGTATCCCCTGACTCCACTATATTTAAGAGCCCTATCTAGCTCTCTCTTGAAAGTATCCAAAGAACCGTCCTCCACCACCCTCTGAGGCAGAGAATTCCACAGACACGCAACTCTGTGTGAAAAAGTGTTTCTTCATCTCCGTTCTAAATGGCTTACTCCTTATTCTTAAACTGTGGCCCTGGTTCTGGACTACCCCAACATCGGGAACATGTTTCCCGCCTCTAGCGTGTCCAAACCCTAAATAATCTTATATGTTTCAATAAAATCTCCTCTAATCTTTCTAAACTCGAAGAGTACACAAGCCCAGCCACTCCATTCTCTCAGCATATGACGGTCCCGCCATCCCAGGAATAAACATTGTAAACCTACGCTGCACTACCTCAATAGCAAGAATGTCATTCCTCAAATTAGGGGACAAAAACTGTACATAATACTTCAGATGTGGTCTCACTAAGGCCCTATACAACTGCAGAAGTACCTCTTTGCTCCTATACTCAACTTCTCTTATTACGATGACCAACATGCCATTCGCTTTCTTCACAGCCTGCTATACCTGCATGCTTACTTTCATTGATTGATGAACAAGGACCCACAGATCCCGTTGTACTTCCCATTCTCCCAATTTGACACTATTTAGATAATAATCTGCCTTTCTGTTTTTGCTACCAAAGTGGTTAATCTCACATTTATCCACACTAAACTGCATCTGCCGTTCATCTGCCCACTCACCCAAGCTGTCCAAGTCACCCTGCATTCTCATAGCATCCTCCTCACAGTTCAAACTGCCACCCAGCTTTGCATCATCTGCAAATTTGCTAATTTGGATCCCTTCATCTAAATCATTGATATATATTGTAAATAGCTGCGGTCCCAGCACCGAGCCTTGCGGTACCCCACTAGTCACTGCCTGCTATTCCGAAAGGGACCTGTTAATCCCTACTCTTTGTTCCCTGTCTGCCATGTCTTTCCATGTCGGCATTCTATCCCCCAATACCATGTGCCCTAATGTTGTCCACTAATCTCCTTTGTGGACCTTATCAAATGTTTCTGAAATGCTGTCACCACCACCATTAAGTTGTATGAAGGCCAAGCTGGCCATCCGCGAATCACAGCTCCAGGCGGCGGAGGGCTCTACCCGGGCCAGCTGCCTGCCCCTTTTCCGGGGTTACGTCCGTGCCCGGGTGGGATTAGAAAGGGAATACGCCCTGTTTGTGGGCACCCTGAGGGAGTTCCGGGACCACTGGGCTCCGCAGGGTGTTGAATGTATCCTCAATAAGGATTGTATCATAGTTGTATAATAGTTTATTATGGATATATGTTTGTATTGTATTATGGTGGTGGGTTCTGGCTTGTTTTATTGTAGTGTTAAATATTATTTTTTAATAATTGAATACATTTTTTTGATTTAAAAAAAAAAAAAAAAAAAAAAAAATTAAGTTGTATGAAGGCAAAATAGGCTGTAGATCTGGAACCCAAAGCAGAACACTGGAAGAATTCAAAGGCTCAAGCAGTATCCGTGGTGGCAAAACGTATGTGTTAATATTTTAGACTGATAACCTGCATCAGGAACCGGACCCAAAACACCAACATAAACGTTGATGGCATGGGGCGGCACGGTGGTGCAGCGGTAGAGCGCTGAGACCCAGGTTTCATCCCGACTATGGGTGCAGTCTGTACAGAGTTTGTACGTTCTCCCTGTGATCGCGTGCGTTTTCTCCGAGATCTCCGGTTTCCTCCCACACTGCAAAGATGTACATGTTTGTAGGTTATTTGGCTGGTATAAGTGTAAATTGTAAATTTTCACTAGAGTGTGTGTAGGATAGCGTTAATGTGTGGAGATTGCTGGTCGGTGCGGACTCGGTGGGCCGAAGGGTCTGTTTCCGCGCTGTATCACTAAACAAACTAAACAATAACCAAACACTTCGCCTTTTCATTGGACCCACTAATTTATTTTACTGTTCACTTTTTGAAAACTAACTTTTAGCGTTGATTGTCACTCAAAATATTGACCCCCATTGAAAAGCCATACAGCCATTGAAAAGAATGGTTAATGCACAGAGCAGTCATGTAAATAGGTTGGGACCATGAAGGGGAAGTGATACCAGCCAGGCGCCCACCTTTGGTGCTGTTCAATTTAACTCACATCTGTGCACTCTTTGAGCTTCTTATTTCAAGGCTTCAAGTTGGACGAAAGGTTTTGATTTTATCTGGATATTTCTGCATTACAAAAAAAAATGCTATTTTGAAAATTCTATCAGTGTTTTTTGAACGTGAAGTTTCACGAATATCCCAAAATACATTGGAATTGAATGATATAATTCAGCAAATCGTTAAGATGTTTCCAAAAGAACTTTTGAAAAAAACCTTGAGACCATGATTTAAACTTTGATTCCAGAACAATTGATGTCATCAATATAAGTGCATTAACTATGGTACATAACTACTCTGAAAATCTCACAGGGAACAAGAACTTGTGAGAGGCAGCATCGATAAACAACCATGCCTGCTGTTGTTGACAGTGAGAAAACATTATTCATAGATCATGTTTAGAAAGATTGTACTGCAGTTTTGTTGTTTAGGTTCAATTAAGTTTCTGTTAAATGTGTAAATAAACATGTCTATTAATAATAACCTGAAACTTTCAGTCTGCAGGGGGTGTATATGTAATCTGAGCATTGCTAGCACAAAATTAACATCCAGTAATTTCAAAGAAGGTAAAGATGAAAAGTTAATTTTATGAAGCAGAAATTAACCCTCACCTGTTGCCATCATTCCATAGCCCTCTATTTACCACCAATGGATAAAAGCTCCAATGTTCTTTCCCCTTTTGTGTAGGATTCCACGATCTTTTTGACCAGATTCCTTTTAACATTCAGATTTATAATATCTAAAGGGGATATTTTGGAGGGGAGGACGCTCCTCAAACTGCGGAGCATCTTGGACAATACAGCTCACCCCCTCCATGACACATTCGTCAACCTGAGGAATACCTTCAGCAACAGACTGGTTTCACCAAGATGCAGTACAGAATGCTACAGGAGGTTATTTTTCCCTGTGGCTATCAAATTGTACAACTCCTCCCCTTTCAGTCATGGGATAGACTCTCTACTCTCCCCCTTGACCTCACCTTCCACCCTATCAGCCGTCACATACAACAAATAATCCTCCAACATTTTCGCCACCTCTAACGTTATCCCACCACTGGCCACACCTTCCCATCTCATCCCCTGCCTGCTTTTTGCAGAGTCCACTCCCTCCGTATTTCCCTGGTCCCATCCCACCCGAACCACCCCCTCTCCTGGCACTTTCCCTTGCAATGGCAGGAAATGCAACACTTGTCACTGTACCTCCCCCCTCGACTCTATTCAAGGACCCAAGCAGTCTTTCCAGGTGCCGCAGAGATTCACCTGCACCTCCTCCAACCTCATCTATTGTATCCGCTGCTCTAGGTGTCAGCTGCTCTACATCGGTGAGACCAAGCGTAGGCTTGGCGATCGCTTCGCCCAACACCTCCGCTTGGTTCGCAATAACCAACCTGATCTCCCGGTGGCTCAGCACTTCAACCCCTCCAATTCCGAATCTGACCTTTCTGTCCTGGGCCTCCTGCATTGTCAGAGTAAGGCTCACCGTAAATTGGAGGAGCAGCACCTCATATTGCGCTTGGGCAGTTTACACCCCAGTGGTATGAACATTGATTTCTCCAATTTCAGGTAATCCCTGCTTTCTCCATCCCTTCCCACCTCTCCCTCAGCCCACTGTCTCCCACCTCTTCCTTTCTTCTTCCCCCCCACCCCCCCCCCCCCCCCCCCCCCCCCCCCCCCCCCCCCCCCCCACCGACCCTCACATCAGTCTGAAGAAGGGTCTCGAACCCAAAACATTGCCTATTTCCTTCGCTCCATAGATGCTGCCCGTCTCACCCGTTGCGTTTCTCCAGCATTTTGTCTAGCTTAAATAACATTCTCTGTGCTTTTTGGTCGGAGTATCAGGAAAGTATTTAACAATCACTCCCCTAGTATCCCTGGATCCCACAGTCCATTAATCAGTTATTTACGTTTTCCACAGCTGACCGCCTTCGCGGGAATGCATCCAGACTTGGTGGATGATACGTGATTTTTTGCTACGGCAGTAACGAGCTGGATTCCCTCGTGTTAAGAACTGAGGCGGTAGGAAAAGTTCCCTGAACCTAAATGGTAGTGAGAAAGGACTGGGCTGGTGGTTTTGATTGATGAGTTGCCATCCGTTCATGAGGCCATGCCTCATGTAGAGCTTTTGAGAACGGGTGAGGGCTGTGTTCTTGATGGACCATCTTAGCACTTCCTAAAATTTCCCAAAGGAAGCAATGTTGGACTGCGATGATGAATATCTTGGAGAAATGGGATAACCGAATCCGATAAACATTGTTGTTTCCGCACTGCTGGGTCGAGAAAAAGAAAAGAGTAGTGAGGTGCTTGGAATTAAAAAAAAAAAAAAACAAAAAAAAAAAAAAAATTTGTGAAACAAAAAAAAAAAAAAAAACGTGGTTGTGGTAAAAGCTGATTGAATGAAAACTTTTGAAAACAAAAAAAAAAAAAATTAAAAAAACGGAAAAAAAAAAAGAGTAAAAAAGGGGAAAAAAAACGTTAAAAAAAAAAGCTAAAAAAAAAAAGTTGTCCCTGTGATCCCAAACAATTGGGGGGAATGGGTTGGTTTGAAACGTGAAAAATTGGAAATGAGTCTAACGGGGTGGCGCCAAAAAAACAAAACAAAGGTCGATGAATGAACAGATGCAAAAAAAACCAAAAAATGGTTGGGAAAATGTGTAAGTGAAAAACGATTTGATTCCAAAAAAAAAAAAAATGCCGGCGAAAAGGTAAATGTGTTGTTAAAAAATTGTATTTGAAGTTTAAAAACATGGGGCAAAGATTGAAAAAAAAAACAAATAAAATGAATCAGTATTTTAGGGGGGTAACAGGGGTGGCAAAAAAAAAACCAAAAGTTGAACATGAAAAAAGAGAAAAAAAAAAAAATCAAAAAAAAAAAAAAAAAAAAAAAAAGAAAAAACAGAAAAAAAAAAAAAAAAAAAAAAAAAAAAAAAAAGAAAAAAAAAAACAATAAAAAAAAAATTAAAAAAAAACAAAAAAAACAAAAAAAAAAAAAAAGAAAAAAAAAAAGAGACAAAAGTGATCAAAAAGAAAAGACCGCAATTCAAAAATTTATTGTGTAAACCAAAAAAAATCTTGAAAAGAAAAAGGATAAAGAGAAAAAAAAAACGGGAATCCTTAAATTAAAAGTAGAAAACAAAAAAAACATGCACACAGGCGTTCAAAAACAAACGGAAAAAAACAAAAAAAAAGCAAAAAAAATTTGAGCAAAGGAAAAACAACTGAAATGAAAATGACTGCAAAAAAAAAAACAAACGAACATTTTGAGCAAGAAAAACGAAGAAAGTCCTTGGTAGGTCAAAACAAAAAAACTGTATGATAAGGAAAAAAAAAAAAAAATTTTGTACAAAAAAGGCAGTAACAAGAGCTGAGCAAAAATCGATTAAGAACATGCTGGTTGTAGGGAAAGTTCCTGAACTAGGGTGGTAAAAGTAGAAAGAAGGGCACTACAAAGATGATGGTGGTTTCTTGAAAGTTAGAAAAACAGGTTCCTGAGGCCATGCCTAACATGTTTAGAATGCTTTTGAGACGTGCAAAGGGCTGTGTTCTTGATGGGAAAAAATCTAGGCCACTTCCTCAAACCCTTGCACTCCAAAGGAATGCAAATGGTGCACTGCGATAAAAGATAATTATCTTGGAGAACTTGACGAAACAAAAATCGATAAAAAAAAAAAAAAAAAAAAACAAAAACGCACCTGCTGATGGAAAAGAGAGAGAGAGTGTTCACAATATATGTTTTACTCAAGGGTGTCTTTTACACACTCAAGAGATTTTGTCAATACATGAGGCTCTATGATCTATAGTTTGGATGTTGGTTCTATCACATCAGAAGCAATTTCTGACTGGACCTCAGATGAAACATAACATGAATGAATATCAGCAGATGGACACAAGCAACAACAAAAGAGGCCAGTAACAGAAAGTGGATTATCAACGTATTGACAGGAGAGAGAGTAACTTGCAATGGGAACTAACTGATAACATTTGGCAGGCATTATGACTTCTGGAAAAAAGACCAGCTCTTATCAGAGCTGTAGGTTGTTCGTTATCAGTGGTTGTCAAAGTCACACACAACAGTTTTGCCTATTACTTGCCCTCCATCACTGGAATATCTAGGATTTTTCAGTTGGATTGTAAAAAGATGCATAAAGACACCGATGACTAATGACCTCTTTTCAAGGTCCAACAATTATGTTAATTGGCCTACAATGACATTGGAATAAATGACGCATGTGAACGTTTAGCTTTCCAGCTGTGCCGAGTTGTATGAGCACTGGAGTTAATTAATTGCACTCACTTGCCAGTTCCAAAGCATCCGGATCACTCAGAGGCATTTGTAAGCGCAGAGCTGCACTGTGTAAAATGGCATTGCTATGCAACCACATAAAGTCATTCTGCACATCTTCATCAGATTTCCGATTAGAGAGCAACTGGTATGTTTGTCACCCGTGCTGTAGATGAAATTCTCTGAAGCTTTTAAAATAGCAATGTGACAAAAGGGGTCTGGCTTCACCACTCAAGGGTTACCATTACCAACTTAGTTCATGACATCCGTCAGAAAATTCTAATCCATCAATGGATCACTGCACTGAATGCTCTGTCACCACCAACTCTTTCAATAGGCCATTTGCATGCTGGATGACATGCTCCAAGTGCCTCAATAGATTGGCAGCATTTCTTTAGCATGCACCTAGGTGCTTGCATGAATGATTGTGGCTTATTGCATTCTGTACAACGCTGTGCTACACTGAGACCCAGAATCACAGGAGGAAGGTGAAGAGGTCACATTCCTTTTGTGCAATTTGCAAGGAGAGCCAGGAAGAGGGACGAGATGGAGGAGTGTGATGAGCATAATGCAACTTCAGCAGCTAATTTTGAGTAAGACACAATGCCTTATTAAATGTAAGGGACATTAGATTGCATCCATAGACCCATGCACAAACGAACGGTGGGAAAAAAAAACATAACACTCTTTCCTACTTTGCCCTACTATGTGCTTCGAGCAATTCACTGACACAAACCAATCAAACATACCTTGAAGGCAGAAAGAGAGTGCAGATGCTGGAATAAACAATATAAAATAGGGTGCAGGAGGAGGCCATTTCTGTCCTCGAGCCAACATCGACATTCGTTCCCATGGTGATTATGCTAATCGTCCCCAATCAATAACCCGTGCCTGCCTTCTCCCATATCCCTTGACTCCACTAGCCCTAGAGCTCTATCTAACTCTCTCTTAAATCCAATCCATCCAGTGACTTGGCCTCCACTGCCCTCCATGGCAGGGATTTCCATAAATTCACAACTCTCTGGGTGATAAAAGTTTTTCTCCACCACGGTATTAAAGGCCTCCCCTTTATTCTAAGACTGTGGCCGCTGGTTCTGGACTCGCACAACATTGGGACCAATTTTCCTGCATCTAGCTTGTCCCAGTCCTTTTACAATTGTGTTTGTTTATAGAAGATCTCCCCTCATCCTTCTAAACTCCAGTGAATGCAAGCTTAGTCTTTTCAATCTTTCCTCATATGACAGTCCCGCCATCCCAGGGATCATCAATTTCGTGAAACTTACGCTGCACTGACTCGCGATCACAAGGATGTCCTTCCTCAAAGTAGGAGACCAAAAAACTGTACACACTATACTCCAGATGTGGTCTTACCAAAGCCCTATACAACCTGCAGAGACGAACCTCTTTACTCCTATATTGAAATCTTCTTGTTATGAAGACAAAACATTCCATTAGCCTTCTTCACTGCCTGCTGTACCCGCATGCCAACTTGCAAATGACCTGGTGTACAAGGACACCAAGGTCTCGCTGCACTCCCCCTTACCAACCTAACCCATGAATGAGATAATAAACCTGCCCTTTGTTTTCCCACCAAAAAGTGGATAACCTCACATTTATCTATATTATACTGCATCTGCCACGCATCTGCCTACTCACTCAACCTGTCCAGGTCACCACTGCAACATCCTAATCATCCTCTTCACAGTTCACACTGCCAGAGCACCAGCTTTGTGGGTCATCCCGCGAACTTGCTAGTGTTGCTCCTGAATTCCCTATTCCAAATCCGAACACGAGCCTTGCGGCAATCCACCTGCCATCTGAAAAGGACCCATTCACTCCGACTCTTTGCTTCCTGTGCCAACCAATTTGTCTATCCATGTCAACACCCTACCCCCAAATACCATGTGCTATTATTTTAGTCACCAGTATCCCGAGCGAGGATCTTATCAAAAGGCTTTCTGAAAGTACCTAGACCTACACTACATCCCCACTGGCTCTCCTTCATCCATTTTACTTGTCACATCCTCAAAATATTCACCAGAAGATTAGTCAAGCATGATTTCCCTGTTCATAAATCCATGGCTGACAGTCCATCCTTTTTATGCTATATCACAAAATGTCCCAATTATTTTAATAACCCTTTTAATAATGGACTCCAGCATCTTTCCCACCACCATATCCGGATCAGGCTACTCAGGAACATGGTCTGGGTAATTGTCCAAAGCGTTTCGTCTCCCTCGCTCCCACTTTATTGAAAAGTGGGGATAACATTTGAACTATCCGCGTCCAATCCACCATCGGCAACTGATCCTGGGAATCGATTGGAACATTGGAAAATGAGCACCAATGCTCCAACTATTTCTTAGAGCCACCCTCTCTGAGGGGGCCACTGCGATGCAGACCATACAGGTCCAGGGGATTATCATCCTTCAGTCCCATTAGCGACTACCCAATACTATTCTCGCCCCTAATATAAAAAAAGTCTTTCAGTTCTTAGAGCCTCTGTCCCCAGTACTTCTGGGAGATTGTTTGTGTCTTCATTCGTGATGACAAGATCCGAAGAAACCCGTTCAACTCTTTTGCCATTTCCTTGTTACCCATAATAATTGCACCCGATGTCTGCCTTCAAGGGACCCACATTTGACTTTGCTATTATTTTTCCCTTAACATATCTAAAGAAGCTTTTACTCGTCCTTCGTTATATTCCTGGACCAACTTCCCCTCATACTTCATCTTTGCAGCCCATTTTGTTTCCTTCTGTTGTTCTATGAATGAATTCCCAATCTGTGGCTTCAGGCTACTCTTTGCTGTGTTAGACATCTTTTCTTTTAGTTTATTCTATCCCTGACTTCTCTTGTCAGCCACGGTTGCTCCTTACTCCCCTGAGAATCTTTACTTTCAGATCTTTTTGGAATGAAATGATCCTGCGTTCTTCCGGATCTATGCCCAGAAAATTCATGACATTGTTGTTCCACCGTCGTTCCTGCTAGGATCCCTTTCCAGTTTACCTTGGCCAGCTCTCTCTCATGCATTCATAGTTCCCTCTGTTAAAAACTACATCACTGACAGTCTCCTTCTCAAATTGCAGATTGAAGTTAGAATCTAGAACAAAAAGCAGAACAATGAAAAATGCAACAGGTCATGCAGCATTTGTATTTAAAAATTTGAAATTTGATAGGGATCCCTGCATCAGGTCTGAGAGGAAATGAAGAAAGATTCCCAGTGTATGGGCATATCAGCAGGGTGGGATAGATGTTGGTTGGTGATAGGTGAAAATGGATAGGTAAATGCATGATGTGCAGAGGAGGCGAGGGTGGTGGTGGGGGAAGGGATGGAAAGAGGTGGGCAAATGGAGAAGCAAATCTAGGTGGCGTGATCTAGTGTGCATTCACACACAACCAAAGGAGGAGAACAGGTGGCGGCATGTGTGTTACTTGGAAACTTGGAAAATGCAAATGCACTCAAACCATTGAAGCTACCCAAGCAGAATATGTGGTATTGCATGGAATATAGAATAACATAGGAACATGTCCAGGAAGGCAGTACCAAACATAGTTGTTAATGCAGCAGGGAAAGAGTTGGGAATGTATGCTGGAATAAAATTAAAAAATAGGACTGATACGCTGTCAACAAAACAAAAAAAAAACACAGGCATATTTAAGGCCCATGGGAATGCCCACAGCCATCCCCCCCAATCCCCTTCAATCTGCAGGTAGTGGAAGCAGTGTAAAGGGAAGTGGTTCAGGGAACGGAAAAGTTCTATCAAGTGGGTTACGAGTGTGGAGGGAACTGAGTGAGAGTCTTTGTCTATATCTTTAATCTTGGACACATCACTTCATATCCTTGCATGTCTGAAGTTAATATAGCCTTCTATTTCCAAAAGACCCACAACAAGAATGAATACAAATTGATAAAAATAATAATAGTTTTAACCACTAAAAAAGTACATAACAGTTGCCAGGTCAGCATTTTTTTCAGATAAGGTGTACACCTTGGTGCAAAATTCAAAGCCTTTCTCTTAATTGTTCCGCTGCTTACTCCAATATGGTTCCAATTATGGTGGCCGATTAGGAAAGGGGGAGATGCAACTAGAACCCTTGTTTTCATGGTACACCAGTCATTAAAAGTCGGCATGCAGGAGGTGCACCGGCAGTGAAGAAGGCGAATGTATGTTAGCATTCATATCAAACGTATTGTTGATTATAGGAGCAGGTGGTTCTACTGCATTTGTACAGGGTTCTTGGTGAGAACCACCCCACGGAGTATTGCGTAACGTTTTGGTCTCCTAATCTGAGGAAAAGACCCTTCTTGCCAGAGATGGAGGACAGAAGAATGTTCACCACAATGAGTCCTTGGATGTCAATTTAGGAATGATTAGAGGGGCATCTTATAGAAACTTACAAAATTCTTAAGGGGTTGGACAGGCTAGATGCAGGAAGATTGTTTTCCCCGATGTTGAGTGAAGTCCAGAACAACTATTTAACAGTTTAAGGAGAAGGGGAAATCTTTTAGGACCGAGATGAGGAAAACAGTTTTCACACAGAGAGTGATGAATCTCTGGAATTCTCTGCCACAGAAGGTAGTTGAGGCCAGTTCATTGGCTATATTTAAGAGGGAGTTAGAGGTGGCCCTTGTGGCTAAGGGGATCAGAGGGTATGGAGAGATGGCAGGTACAGGATACTGAGTTGGATGATCAGCCCCAAATGATCATATTGAATGGCCCGGGTGCAGGGCTCGACGGGCCGAATGGCCTTACGCCTGCACCTAATTTACTATGGTTCCTATGTTGCTAGCCATGGGATTCATGAGATGGAGCTGAAATGCGTAGATCCCAGCGCATTAGCTGACAGAGGCGTTTGATGATGTCCACTGTCTTTTGGATGATTTTGATAGTTGATTTTCAACAGCCTGCTTCACTCTAGTGGGTGCATAGGCAAGCTTCCGGTCTTTAGTCCACAAGGCCAGAACCAGACCTCAGGAACGATTGGAGCTATGGGTGAAATTGGAAAAACTTTTAAAATAAATACTCAAGTCTCTGTACCATTTGGTATCACTCACTCTCCCTTCATAGCCATGCGCCCCCTTCCCTGATCCCACTTGGGGGCATATAGGTGAAGGTTGTAAAGATGACAAGTTTCTATCGCTTGGTGCTCAACATGATTGGCTGCTGTTTTTAATCTGGGTGGGTGTTTCTTTCATTGTACCAAGAAGCAGCGGGTGGTCCCCTTTATAATTATTTGAGATTATGTTATGATACTAAAACGCCTCTATTTAAATTTAGATAAAATCATATTCGACTTGTAGGGACCTGCAGCATCAATCCACAGCACTCAAAGTAGACAGTAATATTCCACAGAGAACCCTCAGGAGCCCAGTATGAAGGCAAGTCTTAGGATCCCCATGATGCTGGTGAACTCTACAACCGACCTATTGCTGACCAATGAATTCCCCTTTCCATTGGTCAGGCTCTGCACTCCTAGACTTTGTATCAACAGCGTGGAGCTTGGAGAAATTTGCAACCCTAAAAACAGGATAGTTGCACAATCATCCAAATTGGGCTCCATCAAAAGAAATAATAGAACCATGCCTGCTGCCTAAAACCCACCATCAATAATCCGACCTGTGTGATTGACAGGTTTTGTGACACTGTACCTTCAGAAAGGCTCAGTTCACTCTAATGAACTTGTTGCTGTACCTCAATATATGTTTACGGTTGGATTGGGAAGCTGCTATTGAAGATAAAAAACACATACACATGTCAAAAATCGAGCCATGCATTACTATGGCGATTGATTGATATGTCACTCCTGATGAATCTCTGGGTCACCATCAGTGCATTCTGTAGTGTGAGGTTTTTGGTGTGGCTTTTTATATCCGTCAGTTAGAGAGTTGTATGTTAGTTTCCCCATATTTTTCATCTCTGACAATCAGGCAAAGTAACAATCTAGCGTTGTCATTGTTTGCCTCATCAGTGATTGTCAGTTTGTGGAAGTTTGGAGACCCCCTACCGGTGATCATCCCTCTTCATGTTCTGTATTTTCTGCTTCAATGGGTACATTTAGTGGCCTGTTCCCAAACAAGGGAAATGGAGCACATATAAATCTGTTAAATGCAAACAAGTTTCGTGAGGCGGAAGTGAACAGTAGTAATATTAATGAGCTGGATGAGGAATTGACGGCAATATCCTTTTTTCCAGTTTTGCGGATGACACTAAGCCGTGGGACAAGTGGTAGTATGTGAGGGGGATGCTAGGGAGGACTGCAAGGGGACTTGGCTAGGCCTGGAGTGAGTGGGCAAATGTTGGCAGATGCAGTATAATGTGTATAAATGTGAGGTTATCCATTTTGGTGGCAAAAACAGGAAAGCAGACTATTATCTAATTGGTGGCCGATTAGGAAAAGGGGAGATGCAACGAGACCTGGGTGTGTGATGGTACACCAGTCATTGAAAGTAGGAATGCAGGTGCAGCAGGCAGTGAAGAAAGCGACTGGTATGTTAGCTTTCATGCCAAAAGGATTTGAGTATAGGAAGCAGGGGTAGGTTCTACTGCAGTGTACAGGGTCTTGGTGGAGACCACACCTGGAGTATTGCGTACAGTTTGGTCTCCAAATCTGAGGAAGGACATTATTGCCATAGAGGGAGTGCAGAGACGGTTCACCAGACTGATTCCTGGGATGTCAGGACTGTCTTATGAAGAAAGACTGGATAGACTTGGTTTATACTCTCTAGAATTTAGGAGATGGAGAGGGGATCTTATAAAAACTTACAAAATTTTTAAGGGGTTGGACAGGCTAGATGCAGGAAGATTGTTCCCGATGTTAGGGAAGTCAAGGACAAGGAGTCACAGCTTAAGGATAAGGGGAAATTCCTTTAAAACCAAGACGAGGAGAACTTTTTTCACACAGAGAGTGGTGAATCTCTGAAACTCTCTGCCACAGAGGGTAGTTGAGGCCAGTTCATTGGCTATATTTAAGAGGGGGTTAGATGTGGCCCTTGTGGCTAACGGTATCAGGGGGTATGGAGAGAAGGCAGGTACAGGATACTGAGTTGGATGATCAGCCATGATCATATTGAATGGCGGTGCAGGCTCGAAGGGCCGATGGCCTACTCCTCTGCACCTAATTTTTCTAATGTTTCTATGTTTCTAATAGTGATGGATGAATCAGTAGGGATTTGACAAATAGAATAGAACAAGGAGGACGGGTGTACCTTTAAATGTGTTGCCTCTGGAGGGCAACTGAGCAGATGGAGTGATGTGTGTCATGGGATACTGTGGAAAATGTCACTTGCCTCATCTGTCCGGACCAGGTCAGATCATGAACCTACTTTCTGTCCTGAATTTCTGGAAAACAGTACCATGCTGCTATAAAACATAAAAATGTCGGGAGCACTCAACAGTTTCAGACCATGTCTATGGAAAGAGAATTATAGTATTTTTAATTGAAATAGTGTTTTTTTTTAATTTTCTATTATATATTTAATTTTGTTATATAGTTCCTTCTCTTGACCTCCACCACAAACTTTCAATCATGTTTTTTTTGTAATTTCTGTTGACTTTGCCTTCGTGTTGCTTGTGAGTGAGCATTTCTGTATGGCACCTTTGCAATTCATTGAGCAGGTGTTGATGGAATAGATCACATTATTCCTGCATGTAGGGGGCAGCACAGTGGCGCTACGGTTGCTGCTAAACAGCATCAGAGGTCCAGGTTCGATCATGGGTGGTAGGGTGTTGGCTGTACAAAGTTTGTAGTTCGCTCCCTCGTGAACATGTAGGTTTACTCTATGTTCTTCCCACACTCCAAACATGTACAGGTTTGTAGGTTAATGGCTTGGTAAAGTTGATAATAAGTGCCTTAGTGTGTAGGATAGTGTTATTGTACAGGGTGGATTGCTGTTTGGTGCGGATTTGGTGAGGCGTGAAGGGCCTGTGTCCACACTGTATCTCGGCTAAACTCTAAAGTCTAAATGTGGACAATGCGTGTGGACTTCCCCCTCTTCCTGCTAATTCAGACTGTATACAGAGGCATGTTTTGGAACGGGCCTTCAAGGAATGGAGCTGAAGTTTTAACATGCATGTTAAACTCCAAATGAATTGGAATCTGGGAAGTTTCATTGATGGCTCAGTCAAAATGCCAAAAGGTGACATTCTGACCTCTTGCATTCCCACGTGGTATTGGTCAAACTCCTCAGTGGCCGCAAAATATTCAGATCAAGGCCTGGAAATATAACCGACATAAGTTACATGTCTGAAGAAGGGTTCTGACCCAAAATGTCCATCATTTTTCCTTTTTTCCAGAGATGCTGCCAGCCCTGCTGGAGTTTAGTCCGGTGTTTTGTGTCTATCTTCTCTGCAAAAATTACCATTCAGCCAGGGATCTCATCAAACATGTCTGCCTCCATTCTCATACAAACTTAGAACAGTACAGAACAGGAACAGGGCCATCTGAAAAAGGGTTTTGGCCTGAAACGTTGCCTATTTCCTTCGCTCCATAGATAGCTAAACATAGAAACATAGACATTAGGTGCAGGAGTAGGCCATTCGGCCCTTCGAGCCTGCACCGCCATTCAATATGATCATGGCTGATCATCCAATGCAGTATCCCGTACCTGCCTTCTCTCCTTACCCTCTTATCCCCTTAGCCACAAGGGCCACATCTAACTCCCTCTTAAATATAGCCAAATGAACTGGCCTCAACTACCTCTCTGTGGCAGAGAGTTCCAGAGATTCACCACTCTCTGTGTGAAAAAAGTTCTTTCTCATCTCGGTTTTAAAGGATTTCCCCCTTATCCTTAAGATGTGACCCTTTGTCCTGGACTTTCCCAACATCGGGAGCAATCTTCTGCTGCTGCACCCCGCTGAGTTTCTCCGGCATTTTTGTGTACCTTCAGCTCACAATGTCTGTGTTGAACACAATGCAAAAATAAACTAATCTTATCTGCAGGATATGACTCCATATCCCGTCCATTTCCTTCAGAGTCAGGAAACTACCTAAAATATTCTTATATGCACCCTATCGTATCTGCTTCCCACCGTGGGGCTTCACCGTCGGCCAGTGTGTTCCAACCACCATCACACGCCATGTGTAAAGGAGCTGTTCTACACATCTTTTAATCTTTATCCCTCTCTGTTTAAAGCTATGCTCTCCTTTGTCTTTGACATTTCCACCCTGGGGAAAAAGGTACTGACTGTCCCTATCTAGTCCTCTCATAATTTTGTATATTTCGACTGCAGGTCTTCTCCCTCACTCTCAGGCATCCCAGAGTTAACAATCAAAGTTTGGTCCCAAATTCTTCTGGTATCTAATACTGCCCAATGGAGGTAGACCTCTTCTGCACCCTCTCCCAAGTGTTTCCACACCCTTCCAGGTAATCGGGTGACCAAAATTGCACACAATACTGCAAAGGCCATCTAACAAAAGCTGTTGTGAAAGCTCCATCACAATGCTCTTGGATCCTTGAGTTTCCTCTTGTGTGCATTCATCCTGGCGATTACATTGTGAATTATCTTGCAAATAACAATCTCTCATCTACTCCATTTTAATCATCAACGGTGATTTATCAGTTCCATTGACTTCCAAAATGCTTGATTTTCCTTTATCGTTATAAAAATTCACTTTGGCCATTTGTTGATCCAAGCTTAAAATGTATAAAAACATTCCACTGTGACGAAACAGCATTTAAGGTCAGTTTTTCTTCTTTTTTAAAATTATTTCATGGCCTATGCAATCTTTTGTTGTAGAACTGGCAACATTTATTTGTTACGTTACTCTTGAAAAAATATCTAATGATGCCTCAAGGTGGTGACTACATTATGCATTCCTCTATTAGCATGTCAATCCCTCCATTCTTCACAAGACACCATTGAGTATCTACATGGATTGGTACATGTCGAAACACAGCTACTTATATCTTAAGACAACAAAGCTTCAAGGTTTGCTGGACTGCATTAGCTGTTGATTTTACTGTGATTGTAATCCTCATATTTATGAATTAGATATATCTTTCAAGTCAAACACTAGCAGAATGAATAATACACCCTCACAGTTATGCGGATAGCCTCAACCATTGTTGGGGGGGGTCTGTTACCATTGAATATTTCTTGATCTGACCCTGCATTTTCTAAAGGTTTACTGCCTTTCTGTCCCATATGTTCTCCAGAACATGTTCTCCAGTCCTCAGTTTCTTCCTGCTGTGCCCCCTGCTTGCTGTTTCCAACTGTTATAACACACTTGTGATCCAGCCCGAACTTTGCGTTCTTCACTTTTCACTTTTCCCGACACTACCCGACTCAGTGGACCTATCTCAAATCATATCTTGTGAAACCCATTCAATCAACCATTCCTGACTCCAGGAACAAGGTGATGCTCAGACCGCAAGTGGCATGCTTCAAAGTCACTTATTCTCTCCTCCTCAACCAGACTGAACTCAACTGTGTGAAGACTATAGCTTTCCCTCTGATAATCCCAATAAACCACGATTAAAAAAAAATCTTGTAGTCTTGTATATATATATATATATATATATATTCTGTTTTCCTACTTCATAAAACAGCAACAATGCACCTTCCTAAGGTCATAAGTGATGGAGGCAGACTTAGTCCATTGCGGACCCATCAACTCTACCATTCATTCAGGGTTGAGCGTTCCTCCTCGCCCTGCCTTCTCTCCATAACCCCTGACTCCATCAGTAATCAATAACCTATCAATCTCTGCCTTAAAAATATTAATGGACTTTAGTCTTTCCCCCCACAGCCTTCTGTAGCAATTAATTCATCCTGGAAGAGGAAACTATTTTACTAATGGTCATATAACAATAACACAAGCATATATATACTACAAAAAAAAGAAACACACAAATGCCTATAGATGCCTAGAAGTCTGAAAAAGAAAACAGAAATATCGTGTGGCAAACCATCAGCAGGTCATGCAGCCCTCGGAAGTAAAAGTTTCCAGATCAGAGACCGCGTCTCACCAAAACTTTGTCCTCAGATCTGAAAAAAATGTGGAATGGTTTCTCTTTTGACAGATGCTGCATGGCCTTTTGAGTGTTCCAGCATCAAAATCTGGATGTAACTGCATCGGTTCCGTTCCTACAGCATCTTGGGAGAAAAGGAATACGTGACGTTTCAGCTTTCTAGAACCGAATCCGTACGTTTGTTCATTCCATTAATTTTTTTTTTCGCTCATTTCCGATTTTAAGGTTGCTATAATTTTTAAAATAACGCTCATTTTTGCTGAGCTTTCTCTGCACAATTACAATAACCCAAGTCACAAAAATTTACCAGAAAAACGGCACAAGAAGGTAGCATCTTATGAGGGAGACGGGAACTTTTTTCATCTCCATGGCCGTGTTAGAAAACATGAAAATGGTTGGAGACCTTAACAGGATTTAAGTAGATACAGGGGATTGCCTTTGAATATTAAGGGAATTATGAAGGAAAAGTGCGTTGCCAGACGATCATACACTCCTTAAATTTCACCATCAAGGGTCCAGGGATGCGTCATTTGCGCATGACACTGAAGAAGGCTTCGACTTCAAGTTAATAACGCGAGAGTTCAGACATTTAACCCAGGCTATTCATTTGTGTCTTGTGTGATGAATCTTTAAAGTTGCTTTCTGTTGCGTTTGATTGACGGTATAAATAACAACAGGCTATTGATTGTCTATGAGCTGGATCTCAAAAGTAAGAGCAGCTGTTACGATCCAAAATGGTATTTACTTTCAATATGTGAAATTTGTATTGAGGGGTTTGGACTAGAGAGCTCCATAGAGGGACAGCTGATTAAAGCAATGAGCTGTAGGTTGTTGGTAGTCCAACAGCGGTTAAATACAAAATTATTGCCTCTTGACTATATTAAATGGAGTGCAAGGTAAATCACTGCTTACTTTGGGAGGATGGTTTTAGGAGCCAGTACAATCAGGGAGAAGCGGATAACGCGGGCAGATATTTGCAATCTCCTTCAGTTTTGCATGGATAAATGTCTTGGGAATGGGACCACCTTAGATTGACCCTATTGGCCTTATTCTTGAAAGAGAACATACATTCTTGAAAGGGAAAGGAACCACATTGCCATTACACTGAATTATTGAATTGAATTGCCTGTATGGTCATTCAGACCGTTACGGTATGAACTACAATTTTGTGCATGCAGGTCCTACATACAATGCTTAAACCATAATAACACAATAACCACAAATTACTTCCACCACAGTGGAGTTCTCCAAACCCTCCTCACTGTGGTGGATGGTGCAAAAATCTTAGGGTTGCAGTCTCTCCCTCTTCTCCCTCTGCGCTGAGGCAATTCCCCACCGGGCGATGGTACAAAACAGTCCCGCAGCTCACCGAAACCGCGAACGGGCCGGTTCAAAACACTTCGGCCCGGGGTGGTCGAAGCCGCCGCACCTCCATTCAAGACACACGGCAGCCGCCGGCATGCGGCTGAAACCAGGACTCGGTCCACCTGCCGCGCAGACACGTTCGTCCCCAGCCACACGGAGGCACACCGTCCAAGCCCCCGGACCGGATCGCCCTCACGTTGAGTACCTTTCCACCCTCGGGCTGGCCCCTTCTCCGACGGGACATATTTTATCAACACATCAACTTTCCCTCAAGTTTTTTTTTTGCCGTTCACCCTCGGGCTGGGGCCACTCCATCGGGATTGCCGTTCGCTTCCCTCGGGCTGGGGCCACTCCAGCGGAGTTCCGTTCCTCCCTCGGGCTGGGCCCCACTCCAGGGGATGCAGTGACGTTCCTCCCTCGGGCTGGGCCACTCCAAGCCCCTCACCATTGGCCGCTCTCCAAGGGAGCACTGTTCCATCCCTGGCTGGGCACGGGAGCCGAGCCCCGGAACGATCCCTGTTCAGCTGCCTCCAGGAGTCCCGAGTTCGCCGACCTCCGCTTGCCTCAGCAGTAGACGTAGGCAAAGAAGGGGGATAATGACAAAGGTCGTTATGCCCCGAAGGGAGTGTGACATCACCCCCCCGTATGTGATTAGAAAATCTTTGATGGGATGTTCCATTATTTATTTATTTGAATGTATAACAATTCGACTCAGGTACAGTATCCAGGTTAACATTATGAAATTTGAAGATGATAAAAAAAAACTCACAAAGTAATGGATCAACATAGGTAAAGTTTTCAGCGATGTGAAGCATGGTTAACTTAATATTTGAGACAGAGTACTGTGAAATTGAGAATTACTTTGAGGTTTTTTTATCTAATAAAGAAAGAGAACACTTGTAAGCGAGGATACTCCTTCCTAGCATGCAAAAAGCATATCACTTCCAACTTGGAGTGGTCTGCAGTATGGAACCTATTAGCAAAGCATAAGCAAATAATATGTTTAAAACATAAGGCCTTACCAGGACCCTGGAAACGTGGGGGTATAGAAAGTAAATTTTAAGATAAAAAAAACGAGTTGGTATATCCTTTTTTGTGGAGTTTTGTGTTACACTAGACAGCGATTGATTTTCCTTTTCTTCTTTTTTTTTTTCCTTTTTCTTTCTAGGGTCTTATTTCTTTTTCTTTGCTTCCTCTCTAATTCTTCCATAAGGGGGTTCTCTTCTCCCAACACTTTCCCGCACTTCACGATTCTTGCTTACTTCCTTACTTCTTTTATTTCTATCTTTTTTAAAGCTCCAAAAATGTGGAAGTGGTACAAGCACATAATGTAATAAGAATATGCGATGTATTAATGTGATTTACTGTACTGCTAATAAAATCAAATTAAAAAAAAAAAAAAAAACAAAAAAAAGAAAGACAGTGCAATACAATGGTACGTTTGGAAGGGGTAGGTTGAGTAAAGAGGGGAACTTGGCATCTTTATATCCCCACACTGTGCTCTTAAAGAGTAATCTATTGCCTGCTGATTAAAGATAGATTTCCTGCCCTCAAACATTCACGATATCTTGGCAAATCCAGACTGGCAGGAGTTTCATGCTTAGCACATCCTTCTTGTTATCTTTATGGCCAACTACTCTTCCCAGTCTGTGCTTTGTGACTCTCAGCTGCTGCTCTTGCAATTCCCCTCCTGCCTATCCATACCAGCAACATTATCTGCTTCTTCTTTTGTTTACTTGGAAATCCTTTAAAGCCTCCAAAATGTCCTTCTTTCTTTTCACTCGCTAACCACATCCAGGTACAACCAGTAAAGCCTTCTCCGTATCACGCAATATCATGTTCAAAACACTCTCAATGGCCACATGGACTATTGTTAATTCTCCTTCCATCCACGTTACAGTTTACTCTTTTTCTCAGTCCGAGACGAAGATGTGAATATCATACTGGACAGAGAGTGCGACTAAGTGTTTTAAACCCTGACACACGATGCATGGGCAAACAGTGACACTTGGTAGAGATTACTTAATATGAATAATTATACATCCGATCACGTTCTTTTTTTCCAGGTACTCTAAATAGTAATAATCGTGTAAAATAAAACTGTTTTGTTCCACAGAACACATTAGATGGGAAGAATAGAACTTTAAAATCATTGGTCACTTTTATCAACTATTTAATAGTTTTCCAATAGCAAACAAAATAAAAACTGAACACTTATAATGGACAGCACATTGTTTAGTATGAATGTGTTGCATTACAGTCTTTGCCGTGCCTCGATTCAGAGTATTGTTGATGGCATCATTTATTTTATACACTGTGGTGAGTTTGAGAATCAGTAAAAAAATGTAATCAATGAATAATTAAGAATCACAACTGATGTCTTATAAGCTGCATCCAGCGGAACTATGGATATGGCTGGAAAAGCTAAAAAATGAAGGCAGGAAAAAACGTTAAGTAACAAATAAATATTTGCCACAAGCATAATATCAGCTACCAAAATGACAACTAGAAAATATGCAGTCTGCCACAGGTTTTTTTTTTTTGCCCTGCCACAACGTTTTATCTTTGCTTTGATTCTTCCTGTCGCCTCTGTATTTCAAGATTGTGAAGTGTTATTTTTGGATAGTGCTGTACAGTTTTATACCAGAACTACATTCCACCACCTTTGAAATGTCATAATAAATGTGACTGGATTTCTGGTATTTTGAGAAGTCTGTCATGGAATATGGCTGGGCCATCTCTGAAACTACATTGTAATTGGTGTGGTAGAGATCCAATTAGGAAGAATAACTGCTGACTAAAACAACCTATGTAGAGACAGGATACATATCTCCTAGTCTTAGTGTTTTGGGACAGTAAATATTCATATTTTACAAAAGCTTAACGGTGGTTATAATCGTGGCTTGCTGAGCAGAAACTATATTTATTGAAACATTTTACTGTAAATAATACATATTTATTGCACTAACTGTAACGGAATTGTAGGTTGGCTATTGCATGTTAGCCATCAGAATGCTTAGTACTTATAACTCAGCCTAAATGCATGCTCTATAGTATTAAGACCTCGCCTACTGTCATCATTAGCTGCAGTAGACTGAATGTGTGATGTACGGGTAACATGAGGAGAAGGGGGCGCTGTCCTGTGCACGTCGGCCCTGCCAGCCAGGCGTCTGTCCTTTTCACGCGTTTTATTTTTATTTTTATTTAGTTAAAGTTTTTTGTTTGGAGGTCTAGACTTTTTATGTGGGGGATGGGGGGGGGGGGGGGAAAGGGTGAAACTTCCGTTCAGGCGGTCCATACCTGGTCGGAGAGAGGCAGCATTTCTCGGGCTGCAGCTTCGACCCGTCATCGCGCCCCTCCAGCGGGGGGGGGCCTGGAGCGGCGTTTCCTGGCGGGGGGGACCGACCCAGACATCGGGAGAGCTGCGGGACTGTGGACGTAGGCAAGCTGCGGGGCGGCGGCGCTGAACTTTAACATCGGGAGCCTGGGCATCTATCGATGAGACTCACCAGTGGCCCAAAGCTCCAACCGGCGCGGGCCTTGTCGCGCTTCGGGAAGCCGCGGCCTTCCAGTACGGAGGCGGCAGTTACAAGGGTTCCCAGGACGCTGTGAGATTCTCCGGACACCGAGAGCACACCACACGGCACGCGCGAGAACGGGTCGGAACATCTGGGCCTCCGTTAAAAGAAACTGTGAAAGGCCTCAATAGGCTCACCCGATTATGGGTGACAACACTGGGGTTGGGGGACTGGACTTTGTGCCTTGGCCCTCATGGTGGGAGCCCATTGTGGGGGGATGTCTTTGTGTTTAAGACTCTCATTGGTGGTTATGTTCGTATTCTTTTTTTTGGTGCTGCAAATGGCAAAAGGCCCCCCCACTTCCTACACCTGGGATGTACAGTGAATGCTGCCAATAAAAAAAAAAATATTAAAATACCTTTGACCTTTGAACTAGACATAAAGAGAGCTTGGCTTTAACTGTGTGAGACTAAGATTTAAATGGTGTCAGACATCGGGCTGGTAAACGCTTTATTTTGTATATCAGTTTTTATTTGTGGGTGATTTGATTTTACGACTGGCCAAATCCTGTCGAAAGCCTAGCAGCTGTGTTGATCGACATAGCCGAGGTGCTGGGGAATGTTGAGCGCGGCCTATGCTCACTATATCCGCATGTTCACCGAAAACGACCCGACGATCGAAGCATTGCACTGCTCCAACTAGTGGGTCGGGAAGGCGTGACATGTGCACACCGTTGATTCAATCCATCAACCTCGACGTGACTTATGGTCAGGGTATAATGGTGCCAGCTGAAAAACTATTGACAACCCGAAAGTTTCTATGAAGGAAGTTTAGAGAACTATGCGCACTGCAATTGAACCGTATACTCAAGAGAGCACACCGATTTTTTTTCG